>NC_052337.1:21922560-22237884 GCF_016432855.1 Salvelinus namaycush
GGACAATAACACATTTGGGAACCACTCAGATCTAATTTTAGTGAACTGAAATGAAAAATCATTTTAGTTTATTTTTATTTTTTTCTGGGTCTATTTAGTCAGTTATAGTCTTGTCATTTGCCACTAAAAATAGTTTGACAAATATTTTCGTCACAATATTTGAGTTACTCTCTTAAGCTAGAGGGTAAGGCTATCCGGTGACCGTACAGCTTAAGGATAGAGCTTTCATCCATTAGCTAAGATCAGTGCTCCACAACACATAGAAGCTTCAATATGTAGGAAATGGGATACACACCGAGTAGTATCATCAGTAGCCTAATGCTGTGACCTAAAACTGGAATCCTTAGTTGCTACATACAACTTATAAATACATCAACAGCTTAGTTCAATTTATTACCCCATCAGAACACAAAATATAAGCTAGCTTTACTATGTTTGTAAACAATGTACAGTAAATGTAAACAAACACTGTATAGCCTAAAAAAAATAATGAAACTATAATTTTGATATAATGGATGGTCAGTACTTGCATCGATAGCTCTGTCTATGAATTTTAAAGTGGTTACATCTCTCTAGGCCTTTCCCTCAGCTTTTTACCAAAACACTGGCGGGGTAACCACTTTGTTATTGTTTCAAAAAGGATTCTAGCTTTAAGTGACAGATGGGGGTACTGTGAGGTTGCTATGTGTGTGTGTCTCTGGAAGGAAGAGTGGGGTTTAGGTGGTCAGTCCACTGGGTACTATGCTACTCACCATGGGCCCATCGAACCCTGGCTCACCCCGGATACCCATTGTCCCCATAGGCCCCTGAGGAAGACAGAGAAAGGAAGGAAAAGAGGGGGTTGGAGAGAGACATTTATAGTCGTTTATTTACTAGAGCAGAATTAACTTTACGAGAGAAGAGAGGAGAGACTTACAGGATCACCTTTCGGACCAAGGGCACCACTCATCCCAGGCTGTCCCTGTGAAAATATGAAAACAGTACAGATGATCTTTAACTCCAGATATTATATATTATTATGGTGAGAAATCCCTCTGAAAAAGGTATGTTTCCAAATACATTAGTCAGTCATCTGGTCTCAAGTTAGGGATCTGGTCCCAAGGTACAGAACATTACTGTGCAGCTGAGTAAGACTGACCTGGATTCCCCTGAGTCCTGGAGGCCCACTCTCGCCATTTAAACCCTGGGGTCCCTGGTGAAATAAACAGAAAACAGGTAATTTTAAAACATGTGTATAGTATGCGTGTAATATTTCCCGTATAGTGTTACGAGCATAGAGTTATGTTAAATGTGACCCAACTTTAGGCAAGAAAACACAACAAGCAAACGTCTCCTCTTACCTGGGGGCCTCTGGGGCCGATGACTCCAGCAGGCCCCAACTCTCCCTAGAAGGTAAATGCAGGCTACCTTTGGTGAAGGCTGACATATTCAGAAAGAGCTACCAGTAAAGTAGTTACATAAAAAAATGGGAAGACCCTCATCTCCTGGGGTCAAAATGTCCCCTCACCTGTGAGCCGTTAACTCCCTGAGCGCCAACACGGCCTGTGAAACCAGTGGCTCCCTACGCAAAACAAGAATATACACACTGGGTGATATGATATGGTATGAGTGACATAGCATTAGGAATTGGGGCCCATTATGATATTGTGCTGTACTGTATGTTGGAATACATACATGTAGTTCAGGGAAAAAAAGTGATATCTAGAACCTTAAATGGTTATTCGGCTGTCCCCACAGGAGAACCTTTTGAAGAACACTTTTTGGTTCCAGGTAGAACGAACCCTTTTGGTTCCAGGTAGAAATAACCCTTTTGGTTCCAGACAGAACCCTTTTGGGTTCCATGTAACACCCTTTCCACAGAGGGTTCTACATAGACCCCAAAAGGGTTCTACCTAGAACCAAAAAGGGTTCTCCTATGGGGACAGCCAAAGAATCCTTTTGGTACCCTTTTTTCTAAGAGTGTATGGAAGGGACAGACTTCTTTGCTGTCTACTCACCACTGTCCCAGGAGGCCCTGGAGTCCCATCAACCCCAGCCTCCCCCTGGAGAGTCACAAACACATGTCAGTGACACACTCAATTACCGATGAATAACACCCTAAAGTATTCAGAAATGTTTGAATCTGTAAATCTGACACAAGGTGTAGTTTTGTTACTGTGGGTCACTCACATCAGGTCCAGGGTTTCCCTCGGAGCCTGTGGCCCCTCTGACTCCCTGAGGCCCCTGAAGAAAAGACAGACATAGGGTTAGACCTTTTACAAAGTATGTCAAAGGGGTGAAAATTAGGGTGCAAACCAAAAAAGGCAGCTTGAAAGAAAAGAGACCGTGTGCGCATCTTAAATGGCACCCTATTACCTATTTAGTGCACTACTTTTGACCAGGGCCCATAAGGTTCTGGTAAAAAAAAAAGTGCACTATAAAGGGAATACGGGTGCTATTTGGGCACATACAGCGAGAGAATCACTTACTGGTGGACCAACATAACCGGGACGGCCTGGTAAACCAATAGAGCTCTACAGGACACACAAAGTTCCGATGTTAAGCTCTCAATAGAGAGGGCTATCCACACAAAAGCCTTCAGTAAAATGCATACATGAACATTACAGGAATATGAGTAAAGACAATCAAAAACATTTGATGTAAACTGATGTGAACTGTACAAGCAGGGCATTCAGCTCTCATAGTACTTACTCTTTCCACTAAGGGGCAGCATATTCCAAATAATAATCTAGACCAGTGAAGACTGGGGACTGGGGATGACTTTAATTCAGTGTGACTAATTCAGTAATAAAGGAACAATAGTCAGCAATCATACTTGAGTCTTACCTTCTCGCCCGGTTCTCCAATATGTCCTCTTTGGCCCTTGGCTCCAATAAGGCCCTATAAGGCATTATAAAATACGTTATAAAGCATTATACATACAGTGCCTTTGGAAAGTATTCAGACCCCTTGACTTTTTCCACATTTCGTTACATTACAGCCTTATTCTAAAATTAATTAAATGTGTTTTTTCATCATCAATCTACACTTAATACCCCATCATGACAAAGCAAAAATAGCTTTTTAGAAAATGTTGCGCATTTATTAAAAATAAAAAACTGAAATATCACATTTACATAAGTATTCAGACCCTTTACTCAGTACTTTGTTGAAGCACCTTTGGCAGCGATTATACTGCCTCGAATCTTCTGGGAATGACACTACAAGCTAGAGGTCGACCGATTAATCGGAATGGATAATTAATTAGGGCCGATTTCAAGTTTTCATAACAATCCGTAATTGGCATTTTTGGACACATGGCCGATTACATTGCACTTCACGAGGGGCCTGCGTGTGTTATGCGAGTGCAGCAAGGAGCCGAGGTAAGGTGCTAGCTAGCATTAAACGTATCTTATAAAAAACAAATCAATCTTAACATAATCACTAGTTAACTACACATGGTTGATGATATTACTAGTTTATCTAGCTTGACCTGCTTTGTATATAATCGGTGCAACGACAGTGCCTGTTAATTTGTCATTGAATCACAGCCTACTTCGCCAAACGGGTGATTTAACAAGCGCATTCGCAAAAAAGCACTGTCGTTGCACCAATGTGTACCTAACCATAAACATCAACGCCTTTCTTAAAATCAATACACAAGTATATATTTTTAAACCTGCATATTTAGTTAATATTGCCTGCTTACATGAATTTCTTTTAACTAGGGAAATTGTGTCACTTCTCTTGCGTTCTGTGCAACAGAGTCAGGGTATATGCAGCAGTTTGGGCCGCCTGGCTCGTTGTGAACTGTGGAGACTATTTCTTCCTAACAAAGACAGCCAACTTCGCCAAACGGGGATGATTTAACAAAAGCGCATTTGCGAAAAAAGCATAATCGTTGCACGAATGTACCTAACCATAAACATCAATGCCTTTGTTAACATCAATACACAGAAGTACATATTTTTAAACCTGCATATTTACTTAAAAGAAATTCATGTTAGCAGGCAATATTAAACTAGGGAAATTGTGTCACTTCTCTTGCGTTCATTGCACGCAGAGTCAGGGTATATGCAACGGTTTGGGCCCCCTGGCTCGTTGCGAACAAATTTGCCAGACTTTTACGTAATTATGACATAACATTGAAGGTTGTGCAATGTAACAGGAATATTTATATTTATGGATGCCACCCGTTAGATAAAACACGGAACGGTTCCGTATTTCACTGAAAGAATAACGTTTTATTTTCGAAATGATAGTTTCCGGATTTGACCATATTAATGACCTAAGGCTCGTATTTCTGTGTGTTATTATTATTATTATGTTAGAATTAAGTCTATGATTTGATACTTAATAGAGCAGTCTTACTGAGCGGTGGTAGGCAGCAGCAGGCTCGTAAGCATTCATTCAAACAGCACTTTCGTGTGTTTGCCAGCAGCTCTTCGCAATGCTTGAAGCATTGCGCTGTTTATGACTTCAAGCCTATCAACTCCCAAGATTAGGCTGGTGTAACCGATGTGAAATGACTAGCTAGTTACTGGGGTGCGCGCTAATAGCGATTCAAACGTCACTCGCTCTGAGACTTGGAGTAGTTGTTCCCCTTGCTCTGCAAGGGCCGCGGCTTTGGTGGAGCGATGGGTAACGATGCTTCGAGGGTGGCTGTTGTCGATGTGTTCCTGGTTCGAGCCAAGGTAGGGGCGAGGAGAGGGACGGAAGCTATACTGTTACACTGGCAATACTAAAGTGCTTATAAGAACATCCAATAGTCAAAGGTATATGAAATACAAATGGTATAGAGAGAAATAGTCCTATAATAACTACAACCTAAAACTTCTTACCTGGGAATATCGAAGACTCATGTTAAAAGGAACCACCAGCTTTCATATGTTCTCATGTTCTGAGCAAGGAACTTGAACGTTAGCTTTTTTACATGGCACATATTGCACTTTTACTTTCTTCTCCAACACTTTGTTTTTGCATTATTTAAACCAAAATGAATTTATTTGAGGCTAAATTGATTTGATTGATGTATTATATTAAGTTAAAATAAAAGTGTTCATTCAGTATTGTTGTAATTGTCATTATTACAAATAAATAAATACATGTAAAAAAAAATGGCCGATCGGCTGTTTTTGGTCCTCCAATAATCGGTATCGGTGTTGAAAAATCATAATCGGTCGACTTCTACTACACGCTGGGCACACCTATATTTGGGGAGTTTCTCCCATTCTTCTCTGCAATTCCTCTCAAGCTCTGTCAGGTTGGATGGGGAGCGTTGCTGCACAGCTGTTTTCAGGTCTCTCCAGAGATGTTCGATCGGGTTCAAGTCCGGGCTCTGGATGGGCAACTCAAGAACATTCAGAGACCTGTCCCGAAGCCACTCCTGTGTTGACTTGGCTGTATACTTTGGGTTGTTGTCCTGTTGGAAGGTGAAACTTCGCCCCAGTCTGAGGTCGGGAGCGCTCTGGAGCAGGTTTTCATCAAGGATCTCTCTGTTCTTTGCTCTGTTCATCTGTGCCTCGATCCTGACTAGTCTCCCAATCCCTGCCGCTGAAAAATATCCCCACAGCATGGTGCTGCCACCACCATGCTTCACCATAGGCATGGTGCTAGGTTTCCTCCAGACGTGATGCTTGGCATTCAGTTCAATCATGGTTTCATCGGACCAGCGAATCTTGTTTCTCATGGTCTGAGAGTCTTTAGGTGCCTTTTGGCAAACTCCAAGCGGGCTGTCATGTGCCTTTTACTGAAGAATGGCTTCTGTCTGGCCACTCTACCATAAAGGCCTGATTGGTGGAGTGTTGCAGAGATGGTTGTCCTTCTGGAAGGTTCTCCCATCTCCACAGAGGAGCTCTGTCAGAGTGACCATTGGGTTCTTGGTCCCCGCCCTGGCCAAGGCCCTTCTCCCCCGATTGCTCAGTTTGGCCGGTCGGCCAGTTCTAGGAAGAGTCTTGGTGGTTCCAAACTTCTTCCATTTAAGAATGTTGGAGGCCACTGTGTTCTTTGCTCTGACATGCACTGTCAACTGTGGGACCATATATAGACAGCTGTGTGCCTTTCCAAGAGCTGCAAAATCTGGACCCCTACAAATCAGCCAGGCTAGACAATCTGGACCCTCTTTTCTAAAATGATCCGCCGAAATTGTTGCAATCCCTATTACTAGCCTGTTCAACCTCTCTTCCATATCGTCTGAGATCCCCAAAGATTGGAAAGCTGCCGCGGTCATCCCCCTCTTCAACGGGGGAGACACTCTAGACCCAAACTGCTACAGACCTATATCTATCCTACCCAGCCTTTCTAAGGTCTTCGAACGCAAAGTTAACAAACAGATCACAGACCATTTCGAATCCCACCGTACCTTCTCAGCCATGCAATCTGGTTTCCGAGCTGGCCATAGGTGCACCTCAGCCACGCTCAAGGTCCTATATGATATCATAACCGTCATCGATAAGAGACAATACTGTGCAGCTGTATTCATAGACCTGGCCAAGGCTATCGACTCTGTCAATCCCCACATTCTTATTGGCAGACTCAACAGCCTTGGTTTCTCAAATGACTGCCTCGCCAACTACTTCTCAGATAGAGTTTAGTGTTTCAAATCGGAGGGCCTGTTGTCCGGACCTCTGGCAGTCACTATGGGGGTGCCACAGGGTTCAATCTTCAGGCCGACTCTTTTCTCTGTATACATCAACATCCATGATGTTGCTGCTGGTGATTCTCTGATCCAACTCTACGCAGACGACACCATTCTGTATACTTCTGGCCCTTCTTTGGACACTGTGTTCACCAACCTCCAGACGAGCTTCAATGCCATACAACTCTCCTTCCGTGGCCTCCAACTACTTTACAAGTAAAACTAAATGCATGCTCTTCAACCGATCGCTTCCCACACCTGCCCGCCCGTCCAGCATCACTACTCTGGACGGTTCTGACTTAGAATATGTGGACAACTACAAATACCTAGGTGTCTGGTTAGACTGTAAACTCTCCTTCCAGACTCACATTAAGCATCTCCAATCCAATATTAAATCTAGAATCGGTGTCCTATTTTGCAACAAAGCCTCCTTCACTCATGCTGCCAAACATACCCTCGTAAAACTGACCATCCTACCGATCCTCGACTTCGGCGATGTCATTTACAAAATAGCCTCCAACACTCTACTCAGCAAATTGGATGCAGTCTATCACAGTGCCATCCGTTTTGTCACCAAAGCCCCATATACTACCCACCACTGCGACCTGTATGCTCTCGTTGGCTGGCCCTCGCTTCATATTCGTAGCCAAACCCACTGGTTCCAGGTCATCTATAAGTCTTTGCTAGGTAAAGCCCCACCTTATCTCAGCTCACTGGTCACCATAGCAGCACCCACCCGTAGCACGTGCTCCAGCAGGTATATTTCACTGGTCACCCCCAAAGCCAATTCGTCCTTCGGCCGCCTTTCCTTCCAGTTCTCTGCTGCCAATGACTGGAACGAACTGAAAAAAAATCACTAAAGCTGGAGACTCATATCTCCCTCACTAGCTTTAAGCACCAGCTGTCAGAGCAGCTCAGAGATCACTGTACCTGTACATAGCCCATCTGTAAATAGCCCATCCAACTACCTCATCCCCATACTGTTATTTATTTTATTTATTTGGCTAATTTGTACCCCAGAATCTCTACTTGCACACTCACCTTCTGCACATCTACCACTCCAGTGTTTAATTGCTATATTGTAATTATTACGCCACTATGGCCTATTTATTGCCTTACCTCCTTTATCCTACCTCATTTGCACACACTGTATATAGACTTTTTCTATTGTATTATTGACTGTATGTTTGTTTATTCCATGTGTAACTCTGTTGTTGTTTGTGTCGCACTGCTTTGCTTCATCTTGGCCAGGTCGCAGATGTAAATGAGAACTTGTTCTCAACTAGCCTACCTGGTTAAATAAAGGTGATTTTTTTATTTAAAAAAAAGCCCTATCAATTGAATTTACCACAGGTGGATTCCAATCAAGTTGTAGAAACATATCAAGGATGATCAATGGAAACCGGATGCACCTGGGTCTGAATACTTATGTAAATCAAGTATTTCTGTTTTTTTATTTTGTATAAATTTGCAAACATTTCTGAAAACCTGATTTCGTTGTCATTATGGGGTATTGTGTGTAGATTTCTGAGGAATTGTTTGTACTTAATCCATTTAATAAAAAGGCTGAAATACTTTACTTCATAGAAAGTACAAATGACATATGCTCTTCATTGGTACACTCATTAGACCAATATTTCAGAATTCATAAGGGCACTGTTTCACTATCCAACCCCCTCACCTCGTCCCCTTTTTCTCCTTTGGAACCGCCTTCTCCCCTATACCCGAAGGGTCCCTAAGCAAAATGAGACAGCAATCATTGATATAATCAGAGATAAAACAACTGAAATAGCACCCTATTCCCTATATAGTGCACTTCTTAGGAAATACTTACTGGTCAAAAGTAGTACACTAAATATAGGGAATGGCTAGAATGGTTGTTTCTGAGAACAGATGGGTTCATAATAAGAAGGTTATCAATGTAATCACCAAGTGGTGCCTCACCTGTCGCCCAGGGTCACCCGGCATCCCAGGCTGACCGTCCAGCCCATTCTCTCCATATTTCCCATGGAGCCCTGGTCTGCCCGCCACGCCCTTTGGGCCAGGCTCACCCTGCAATACAACAGACACCATCACCCAATCAGAGACTATGGATCTGTGACAAGGACACCATTACCCGAGCCGAGGCTGTGTAAAACTGTGACACAGTGAGGACACATCATAACACACTTGGGCTACATCCCAAATGGCACCCTATTCCTATATATAGGGCTCTGGTGAAAAGTGGTGCAATATACAGTACTAGTCAAAAGTTTGGGCACACCGACTCATTCAAGGGTTTTTCTTTATTTTTACTATTTTCTACATTGTGGAATAATAGCGAAGATATCAAAACTATGAAATAACACATATGGAATCAGGTAGTAAGCAAAAAAGTTAAACAAATCAAAATAGATTTTAGATTCTTCAAATAGCCACCCTTTGCCTTGATGACAGCTTTGCACAATCTTGGCATTCTCTCAACTAGCTTCATGAGGAATGCTTATCCAACAGTCGTGAAGGAGTTCCCACATATGCTGAGCACTTGTTGGCTGCTTTTCCTCCACTCTGCGGTCCAACTCATCCCAAACCATCTCAATCGGGTTGCGGTCAGGTGATTGTGGAGGCCAGGTCACCTGATGCAGCACTCCATCACTCTCCTTCTTGGTCAAATAGCCCTTACACAGCCTGGAGGGATGTTTTGGGTCATTGTCCTTTTAAAAAACAAATGATAGTCCCACTAAGTGCAAACCAGATGGGATGACGTATCGCTATGGTAGCCATGCTGGTTAAGTGTGCCTTGAATTCTAATTAAATCACAGACAGTGTTACCAGCAAAGCACCCCCTCACCATCACACCTCATCCTCCATGCTTCACGGTGGGAACCACACATGTGGAGATCATCCGTTCACCTACTCTGCGTCTCACAAATACACAGGGGTTGTAACCAAAAATCTCAAATTTGGACTCATCAGACCAAAGGACAGATTTCCACCGGTCTAATGTCCATTGCTCGTGATTCTTGGCCCAAGCAAGTCTCTTATTATTATTGGTGTCCTTTAGTAGTGGTTTCTTTGCTGCAATTTGACCATGAAGGCCTGATTCACGCAGTCTCCTCTGAACAGTTGATGTTTAGATGTGTCTGTTACTTGAACTCTGTGAAGCATTTATTTGGGCTGCAATCTGAGGTGCAGTTTACTCTAATGAACTTATCATCTGCAGCAGAGTTAACTCTGGGTCTTCCTTTCCTGTGGCGCGGTCCTTATGAGAGCCAGTTTCATCATAGCGCTTGATGGCTTTTGTGACTGCACTTGAAGACACTTTCAAAGTTCTTGACATTTCTGGATTGACTGACCTTCATGTCTTAAAGTAATGATGGACTGTCATTTCTCTTTGCTTATTTGAGCTGTTCTTGCCATAATATGGACATGGCCTTTTACCAAATAGGGCTATCTTCTGTATACCACCCCTACCTTGTCACAACACAACTGATTGGCTCAAATGCATTAAGGAAAGAAATTCCACAAATTAACAAGGCACACCTGTTAACTGAAATGCATGAAACCTCATGAAGCTGGTTTGAGAGAATGCCAAGAGTGTGCCAAGAGTGTGCAAAGCTGTCATCGAGGCAAAGGGTGGCTATATAAAATATATTTTGATTTGATTAACACTTTTTTGGTTACTACATGATTCAATATGTGTTATTTCATAGTTTTGATGTCTTCACTATTATTCTACTATGTAGAAAATACAAAAAATAAAGAAAAATCCTGGAATGAGTAGGTGTGCCAAACTTTTGACTAGTACTGTACATGAATGCTATTTAAGGCACCATTCCTGCCCAATGGCATTATTTGTTTATCCTTATGTTAGACCCCCTTGTCATCAATAACTTGCACTGCAGACAGGTGGAGAACATGTACAAATCAGATAGCTTAAACACCTGTTAGCTCTTGGCAGTGTGGACAGTGTGGACTGTTATATTTCTGGTTCTGAACAGTGATTGATATTTTATGTGTGTGTGTGCGTGCGTGCGTATGTGTGTGTGGACAGTGATTAATATTGTACATGCAGAAGCTCGCCAGACTGATAAATGAGTTCTCAGGTGCACATATTAGGGATGCATTATATATCGGTGAACATATCGGAATCGGACGATATTAGCTAAAAATGCCTACATCGGTATCGGCCGATGTCTAGTTTAACGCCGATGTTAAAAAACGATGTCAAAGGTACTGGGCATACCTATATAACGTAGGTACATGACGTAATGCCGCCATGTAAAATTTTGCGCTACACGTGCAACACAGCATTCCTAACCTAACCCACACAATGTCTGCTGTGTGGATCGAGCAGTCAAGTCGAGCAGTCATTTGAAAGAGTAAGAACATTTCAGCAAGACAACTCAAAGGGGAAATCCATTAAAGCCAAGATAATGGAATTCAATCAACCGTTCTCTGTCGTGGATGATGTTGGCTTTCGCCGACTGGTCGAGCACCGGTACACAGTAATAGCGTCATTGCTATTAGCTTCACAACATACATACTATGGAACGCCGTTTGGGTTTTTGATACAGAAGCACTGTCAAAGCTGTACAAAAAAGTTTGCAAATAAGCAAACACCAACCACGAACGATGTGTTAACAATACCGCGTTGGTAATAAAGCATCATTTGTTCAACCGCAACTTCTGGGGTAGCTAGATTTAGCTTGGTACCTAGCTAGCACCAATACAACCAGCCTGAAAACAATGACCAGTAGAAACTGTAGTCATTTCATTATTCTTATTAATGATTTAGGAATCCTTGTGAGTAAGTATTAGCTATGTTTCCACTTGATGATCACCTATTGAAATTGAATTTCAGTTCATGAAAATAAATAGCTAGCCAGCTACTTAACCCTGTTGCCCAAAGCTAACGTTATAAGCAGCCAGCTAGCTTCATCTGGCTAGTGGGGCTCGACCGGTCCGGGTTATGTGTTGTGAAGCTAGGCACAATAAGGCACAATAGTGGAATTTGCAGTTTGCCTGCAAAATAAAAGTATGTCATTGACAGTGATGCAAATTAATACAAATAGTAGAATTATGCCATACTTTTATTTTGAAGGTTAACCGCAAAGTCCACTATTGTGGCTAGCTTCACATGGTTGGGTCCGACAACCATTAATCAAATAAGAACTGTCTTATAAATTAGGGTTATTTTAGATGATGACACCTAGCTATATAGTTAGCTAGCTAACTATAGCTACTGAAACAGATTATGTCGTGTTATTTGACACGTCAAATAGTGTTATTTAACGTGTATCTTTTTTGACACGCAAAGACCCATACGGCTTTCCCCATAGAAATCCTGGTTGAGAATGAAACGACTGAACAAATGAACAACAAAACCGCACAGCAAGTAAGTGAAAGAAATAGGCTTTGATTATGTTTTACTGGTAATGGGGATACGTAAATGCCAACAAAATAACTTTCTGGTCAGTGTGGTGTGTGTGTGTGTAACCTATATTTAACTAGGCAAGTCAGTTAAGAACAACTTCTTATTTACAATGACGGCCCGGACGACGCTGGGCCAATTGTGCGCCGCCCTATGGGACTCCCAATCACGGCCGGATGTGATACAGCCTGGATTCGAACCAGGGACTGTAGTGACACCTCTTGCACTGAGTGCCTTAGACCACTGCGTCCATGTGTGTGTGCTAACTATTTAAAAGGCTGCTAAAATGTTAAATATTGGTTATCAGTATCTGGGGTTTTTGGCAAGGAAAATATTGAAAAAATATAGAAAAATATTGAATATCGGTATTGGCCAAATCTGTGTACACACACACACACACACACACACACACACACACACACACACACACACACACACACACACACACACACACACACACACACACACACACACACACACACACACACACACACACACACACACGCACATAATACAGCCATTCTCCACGCCACGTGTGTGCCACACAGCCTAGACATCGTAGCTTTCGTATTGGGGAGGGAGAGGAAGTGTTTACAACTGTACCCAAAACCTCAGCAGTCTATGATGTGGGCAGTCTTGTTAGGCCCGTAGCGTCAGTGCTCAGTTCAGCTGAGGTCTCTGACTGGCTAAGACACAACATAGCAACATAGTTGTTCTGTTGCCACAAAGCCACAGCTTGGAAATCAGGCTCCAAGCCTTGTGCTAATGTGTTTGTGTGGTTGTGAGGGATGTGGGAAGAGCCTGAGATGCTAATACCTTTAGCTTTACAAAGTGCTAACCGCTAAACAGATTCTCCCACGCTTTCTTTAAGTACATGTTTAGTACAGTCAAATCCTCATAGCATTATGGCATCTATTAATTCAGCTGCAAAACAACTTGAGCCATTTTGATTTGACCAATTTCCCAGGGACAACAATGGGGTCATTGGGTGTTATTGTATAACAGTAATGCGCCTAAACCCAGAATGGATGTCATCAGTACTCAAAAATATGTTATTTTGATTTGATAACAGAAAGACCCTCACATTCTATGATCCTAATGATCACCTTTAATGACACCGTTTCCATCCAGAGGATTTCCATCACGTCATCTTGGATTGAAATAGAGTGTGCAGGCCTTTGTTATTTTTACAGTATGTACACTTTATTAGTACAGCCCCTATCCTTTTAAGGATGTGTGTATAACAACAAACATTGCTCCTGTCATCAGTACCATTTCTCCAATTATTCCTGGAGGCCCTTGTTGGCCAGGATCCCCTGTTGGCCCCTGGGTGGGATAAGAAAGATAGAAAGAAAGAGAGAGGGGGGGGGGGGCAAGACAGACAGGCAGAGACAGAAAAATGTGTAACTCACAATAGGTCAAACAGTATGAATCAACACTTTTGCTGAGTGTTGATTCATTGATCAGGCATTCATCTCAACTGCATCATGACATTTAAACCAGTATTCATGGTGTACTACCCAGATGATGAGACTCTCTACCAAACCTAAAGTAGGACCAAATATGCAGGGAAGGGGTTTCGCTCACCTGTGGGCCTGTCTTTCCCATCTCCCCAGCTGGTCCTGGGGGTCCCTGCTCCCTCTGCAAGCACACAGAGAAGGAAACAGTGTCAGGAAGAACCAAAACACACCCTGCTGTATTTTATGACCCATAAACTCTATAAGACCCTTAATGTGTCCCAAATAGCACCCTATTCCTGTTATAGTGCAACATTTCTACCAAGACCCACAGGGGTCTGGTCAAAAGTAGTGCACTATATAGGGAATATGGTGCCATTTGGGATGCATTCCCAGTCTAGTCCTAGTCAGTGGGTGTCCATTACTTACAGGCCAGCCAGCATAGAGCAAATGGTAGAAAGAGGTTTGCTGGAAGAAACATGGAGACATTACAAATTATTTAAAGTTTCACGCGTCAGGAATCAAAACGATAAGAAAATGTAATGTATATAGATTCCATCAACCATAATTCATAGCAGTGCCATCTTAATGGGACATTTCACTCATAAATAAAAGTGTCAGCTGATTTCGGACCTGGTTTTCTTGGTTTTATTCTGTGCCTTATTCTCTCAAGAAAAAGCACTGGGGCTAAAATCAAAGCTAGTTTTATCATCCCTACTCATTTGAAATAGATAGCAGTATCTGATCGCTGTCTGACCACATGGCTCAGTTCAAAGCCCAGAGTAACAAATTGCCTTTTATTCTTACACAGCACCTTTATTCAATAATGGCCATGCAGTTTTCTGTCACGCTGATAGTCATGCTGTACTATACAGCCTGCAGCTGCGGTCAGTCTCAGACTCAGAGCAGGCAGGGGGATTAAACTGATGAGGGATAGATGGAGCATCGGCTCACACGCACCAGCAGTGTGGGGTCAAAGAATGTACAGCTAGCCTGGGAAAACCTCTGGGCAATACCTGGGAATTTCAGGGAAAGTTACCAGAATTTTGCAACCCTGCACAGGCAGTCTATAGAGTCATAGCCTAATACTGTATGTCCTTGTGGAGTTGAGGTAAAGCATCTGCATGCTTCCCATCCAAAACAGTTTGTGTATATATTTTTAGGATTGATTTTCTTACTTGAGAAATACTGCACCAAACATATTAGTTGGATATAAAAGTTTGCGACTAAGACCTCCTCAGCAAAAACGTGAAAATTAATTACAGATTTCTTGAGTTTTATCTAAGATTAATTTTGACTACATTGAGGCTACGTCATCTCAAAAGGGACAAACAGTACTACTGCCGCCTTTTTCTAGTTTTTCAAGCGAAGGTCTTATAAAGGAGTATGCAAGGCACAGACGTTCACTTCACCTAGCCGCGTTCTGCTAGGAGCAAACTGAACCTAGTATGCAGACGCCTTTAGGTTTGAGTTGGGGCAAGGTTGGGTTATTGCTGGAGGTGGGATTTGGGGGTGGAGTTGACATGTGACAGGTTTGAGTTGGGGGTTGGAGTGAGGCTGATTTTTAAGTGAGATGGGGTGAGTTATTATTACCGTAGTATTTATTAGGGATCACCATTAGCTGTTGCCAAGGCAGCAGATACTCTTCCTGGGGTCCAAACACATTAAGGCACTTACATCGCACAAAACCCCCAAAATAAAACAGTACAACATATAACATTATTACACCACTACATATCTACAATACAATGCACGTGTGTGTAGAGTGTGTGTAGAGTGTGTGTGTGTGTATGCGTGTGTGTGCCTGTGTGTGTGTCTCTTCACAGTTCACATTGTTCCATAAGGTGTAGTTGTATCTGTTTTTTAAATCTGATTTTACTGCTTGTCTCAGTTACCTGATGTGGAATAGAGTTCCATGTAACCATGGCTCTATGTAATACTGTGTGCCTCCCATAGTCTGTTCTGGACTTGGGGACTGTGAAGAGACCTCTTGTGGCATGTCTTGTGGGGTATGCATGGGTGTCTGAGCTGTGTGCTAGTAGTTGGAACAGACAGCTCGTGCATTCAACACGTCAATACCTCTCACAAAGACAAGTAGTGATGCAGTCAATCTCTCCTCTACTTTGAGCCAGGAGAGATTGACATGCATGTTATTGATGTTAGCTCTCCATGTGCATTTAAGGGCCAGCTGAGCTACTCTGTTCTGGGCCAACTATAATTAGCTTATGTCCCTCTTTGTGGCAGTTGACCATATGGCTGGGCAGTAATCCAGATGTGACAAAACTAGTGCCTGTTGGACTTGTTTTGTTAATAGTGATGTCAAGGAAGCAGAGCATCGTTTTATTATGGACAGACCTTTCCCCATCTTAGCTACTGTTGCAACTATTTGTTTTGACCATGACAGTTTACAATTCAGGGTTACACCAAGCAGTTTAGTCTCCTCAACGTGCTCAATTTCCACATTATTCATTGCAAGATTTGGTTGGGGTTTAGGGTTCAGTGAATGGTTTGTCGCAAATACAATGATTTTAGTTTTAGAAATATTTAGTACTAGGTAAAGTGTGAGCGTGAGGTTGGAGTAGGATTTGGGATGGAATGGGAGTTGTCAACTCACCCGAAAAGCAGCCCACTCCTCAATAGTGTTCTTCCACAGGTAGAAGGACGGCAGACCAGGTGGGCCGGGGGGGCCTGGATCCCCCTGTCGCCCTGCACGCCCCTCAGGCCCCAGCTGGCCCTGTGAGGAACATCATAGGTACTAGTTATCTACACCTAGAATGAGTAAGCTGAAGTCATACAGTCAGTCATAATGGACTGTGAGAGATTTTACAGGAGGACTTGGAGTCAAAGAGAGGCTGAAAAGCTATTGCTGTAAACACATGACTTATTATATCAACTTCAGTCGTAAAACAATTAGTTACTCATGCTCTGATCCTAACACAATTCCATCATTTACTAAGACAAAGTTAAGGTGCATTCAAATGCGAGGTCAAGCAGACTAACCCAAAGGCCATTGTCATAAATTTAAGCCACCTCAAGCCATTCCAAAATGTCAGCTCCTCTTACCCTGTCACCTTTAAACCCACGTAAGCCAGCGTGACCGGGAAAGCCCTGGAGAAAGTAAACGAGAAAAGAAAGAGAACATGTGAGACATTAATTCAAGTTAATTCAGAGATGTAGTGGAGTGCAGAGGACTTCTTAACTTCTCATATACAGAGGAAATACATTTGACTGATTCATAAATACATTTGACTGATTGATTAATTAAGAACACCTTCCTAATGTTGAGTTGCAGCTCTTTTTGCCCTCAGAACAGCCTCAATTCGTCGGGACATAGATAGACTCAAGGTGTCGAAAGCGTTCCACAGGGATGCTGGCCCATGTTGACTCCAATGCTTCCCACAGTTGTGTCAAGTTGGCTGGATGTCCTATGGGTGGTGGACCATTCTTGAATCACACGGGAAACTGTTGAGCGTGATAACCCAGTAGTATTGCAGTTCTTGACACACTCAAACTGGTGCGCCTGGCACCTACTACCATACCCCGTTCAAAAAAAAGACAAATATTTTGTCTTGCCCATTCACCCTCTGAATGGCACACATACACAATCCATGTTTCAATTTTATCAAGGCTTAAAAATCATTATTTAACCTGTCTCCTCCCCTTCATCTACACTGATTGAAGCAGATTTAACAAGGGACATCAATAAGGGATCATAGCTTTCACCTGGATTCATCTGATCAGTCTATGTCATGGAAAGAGAAGGTGTTCCTAATGTTTAGTCCATATGTCACGTCAAATATCACAGAAGATTTACATGCAACGAGGACAATAAAATTCCTCAAATGCCGTCCATGTCATTTGAGGGAGCTATAGCCAGACCAGCCTCACCTAACAGTCACAAACACACACGCAAGCATGCAGAAACACACACCCTCCACAGGCCTGACATACAACCCTATCGCCAGGACATCTAGAACATAAGACCATAGCCTTGCTTTACATGAGAGGGGGCTTAATTATTGCAGCCTTCTCCACTACAGAGCCATTTACTCCTGGCCAGCAGGACATCTATCATGTTCGATACAGCCGGGATAAATCACAGTAATGGTGCCGAGTGATCCCAGGCTTTTATAGCAGCAAGAGAGCCAGGCTGAGGCTCCAGGACCAAAATGGGCCAGATGTTGCTCCATCTGGGTCTGGTTCTGGCGGCCCTAAGGGCTTCACACCCCCTCCACCAATCAAAGAGGCTTGTTGATATGCTTGCCGCGACTAATGCAGTGATGAAGGCATTGACACTTGTGGTACCATTTGGAGCTGTGGAGTAGCTAATGTAAGGAGAGGACCATGAAAGACATCAGGGTTAACTCATGTTTTAACAAGATCAAGGCTGTTGATTATATTCAGATTGATGCAGAACCTAAAGGCCAAACACAGAATATATTTTCTAGTTTCATAATGCTCCACACATTATTTTATGATTTGAAGGACTTTGTTACTTGTATTGAAAAGAGCTATACAAATAAAGTTATTAATATTATAATCATTATTATTATTATTGTTAGGTTTGTTTTCTTGTTTACATAACAAACGTGTTCAGCAAGACAACGATCTCTGCTCTAACATAAAAACTACTAATGAACTGTCCCAAGCAGTAAGCATCACCCTCCATAAACATGAACATTAAAAGTTACACAACATGACACATGAGCACTGGCACAGCGAAAAAGTCGAGGAAGATGTTGAAGACACTTACCTCCTTTCCTGGGGGCCCCATTCGGCCTGGGGGCCCTCTCTGGAGCCTATACATCTGGCCATCAGAGCCCAGAACCAGATCCCCTTCCCTGTGTACGATGGTCACTGTGCGTGGGTGTTCTGGTCCTCGTTCCACAGTGATAGCCCGGTCAGGGTCTGGGTCAGGCTGGGTGGGGATGTGTGTGGTGGGTCTCCTCTCCTCAGTTACAGCCTCCACAGGGGAGGCAGAGGGCTCTGAGGTGGGGGCGAAGGCAGTCTGAGAAGGGGTCTGAGGCCACTCCACCTCCTCTCTCAGCAGGTTAGAGTCTGGGTGCTCCTGGTCCAGGGGGGTCTCTATCTGAGTCTTAACGACATGGGGAAACTCCACTGAGGGCTTCTTCGGGGAAGACCCAGGGTCCAAATCAATAATGATGTCATCCAAGGGTTTTGCGGGAAACAGGCCGACGCCCCTCCCTCCAGAGTCTTTCGTCTTCTTGTCCGTGGTGATGTTCTCCTCCAAGAGTTTGGAGGAGGGCTCAGGCTTGCCCTCGTGGCTGCCTTTGGGGCCCTGCCTGCTGGGTTTCCACTGAGGGTTGAGGTGTCCCCCCTGGAGGTTTGGATCAGCCAGGTCTGTGTCCTCGTCCACCACAAAGACGTCCCCTCGTCCCACCGAGCCTTTCTGGCGGGGACCCCATGTCCCGTCCCCACGCCGACTCCCACTCTGCCCAAACACATCCTATGGAGACACAACACAAACACAATTAATGTATTGTGGTGCTGAATATCAGTATATGAGATCATAGGTTAGATGACATATTTATCAGAGATGTTTATTTCTTATTGTGTATGCATAACTTGTGGAAAGCTGTGGAAATAATTACTTAGAAAAAAAACTATTTTAAAATACAATACACATCATTGACCTATCTATCAATCATGCATCCCTAGCCTCAGAGCCTGCGCAGACCAGCTGGCTGGTGTGTTTTTCGGACATATTCAATCTCTCCCTATCCCAGTCTGCTGTCCCCACATGCTTCAAGATGGCCAACATTGTTCCTGTACCCAAGAAGGCAAAGGTAACTGAACTAAATGACTATCGCCCCGTAGCACTCACTTCTGTCATCATGAAGTGCTTTGAGAGTCTAGTGAAGAAGGTGTAAAGTTTTAAGTTCCTCGGCGTACACATCACGGACAAACTGAAATGGTCCACCCACACAGACAGTATAGTGAAGAAGGCGCAAAGCGCATCTTCAACCTCAGGAGGCTGAAGAAATTTGGCATGTCACCGAAAACCCTCACAAACTTTTACAATGCACAATTGAGAGCATCCTGTCGGGATGTATCATCGCCTGGTACGGCAACTGCACCGCCCTCAACCGCAGGGCTCTCCAGAGGGTGGTGCGGTCTGCACAACGCATCACCGGGGGCAAACTACCTGCCCTCCAGGACACCTACAGCACCCGTTCACCCCGCTACCATCCAGAAGGCGAGGTCAGTACAGGTACATCAAAGCTGGGACCGAGAGACTGAAAAATAGCTTCTATCTCAAGGCCATCAGACTGTTAAATAGCCATCACTAACATAGAGAGGCTGCTGCCTACATACAGACTTGAAATCATTGGCCACTTTAATAATGTTTACATATCTTACATTACTCATCTCATACTGGCCAGAAACAAAGACCTTTCTTCTGAAACTTGTCAGTCTATTCTTCTGAGAAATGAAGGCTATTCCATGCGAGAAATTGCCAAGAAACTGAAGATCTCGTACAACGCTGTGTACTACTCCCTTCACAGAACAGCGCATACTGGCTCTAACCAGAAAAGAAAGAGGATTGGGAGGCCCCGGTGCACAACTGAACAAGAGGACAAGTACGTTTTTATTGGCCAGTCTGAGATATGGCTTTTTCATTGCACCTCTGCCTAGAAGTCCAGCATCCCGGAGTCACCTGTTCACTGTTGACGTTGAGACTGGGGTTTTGTGGGTACTATTTAATGAAGCTGCCAATTGAGCACTTGTGAGGCGTCTGTTTCGCAAACTAGACACTCAAACGTACTTGTCCTCTTGTTCAGTTGTGCACCGGGGCCTCCCACTCCTCTTTCTATTCTGGTTAGTGCCAGTTTGCGCTGTTCTGTGAAGGGAGTAGTACACAGCGTTGTACGAGATGTTCTGTCAAGCAAGCCAAGTCCTAAGCATCCTCTCAAACTCCATGTGTGGGGTGCAATTTCTCACTAGGGACCAGGTCCATATTTGATTTTTGATGGTACGTTTGGCTATATACAAAGCAAAAGGTATGTAGTAAAATAAAATGTTAAATAAAATAACAGTATACAGTTGAAGTCGGGAGTTTACATACACCTTAGCCAAATACATTTAAACTCAGCTTTTCACAATTCCTGACATTTAATCCTAGTAAAAAGTCCCTGTCTAAGGACAGTTAGGATCACCACTTTACTTTAAGAATGTGAAATGTCAGAATAATAGTAGAAAGAATGATATATTTCATCTTTTATTTATTTCATCACATTCCCAGTGGGTCAGAAGTTTACATACACTCAATTAGTATTTGATAGCATTGCCTTTAAATTGTTTAACTTGGGTCCAAAGTTTTGGGTAGCCTTCCACAAGCTTCCCACAATAAGTTGAGTGAATTTTGGCCCATTCCCCCTGAAAGAGCTGGTGTAACTGAGTCAGGTTTGTAGGCCTCCTTGCTCGCACACACTTTTTCATTTCTGCCCACACATTTTCTATAGGATCGAGATCAGGGCTTTGTGATGGCCACTCCAGTACCTTCACTTTGTTGTCCTTAAGCTATTTTGCCACAACTTTGAAAGTATGCTTGGGGTCATTGTCCATTTGGAAGACCCATTTGTGACCAAGCTTTAACTTCCTGACTGATGTCTTGAGATGTTGCTTCAATATGGGGCGGCAGGGTAGCCTAGTGGTTAGAGCGTTGGAATAGTAACCGAAAGGTTGCAAGTTCAAATCCCCGAGCTGACAAGGTACAAATCTGTCATTCTGCCCCTGAACAGGCAGTTAACCCACTGTTCCTAGGCTGTCATTGAAAATAAGAATTTGTTCTTAACTGACTTGCCTAGTTAAATAAATAAAACATATCCACATAATTTTCCAGCCTCATGATGCCATCTATTTTGTGAAGTGCACCAGGCCCTCCTGCAGCAAAGCACCCCCACAACAAGATGCTGCTACGGTTGGGATGGTGTTATTCGGCTTGAAAGCCTCCCCCTTTTTCCTCCAAACATAACAATGGCCAAACAGTTCTATTTTTGTTTCATCAGACCAGAGGACATTTCTACAAAAAGTACGATCTTTGTCCCCATGTGCAGTTGCAAACCGTAGTCTGGCTTTTTTATGGCGGTTTTGGAGCACTGGCTTCTTCCTTGCTGAGCTGCCTTTAAGGTTATGTCGATATAGGACTCATTTTACCCTGGATATAGATACTTTTGTACCTGTTTCCTCCAGCATCTTCACAAGGTCCTTTGCTGTTGTTCTGGGATTGATTTGCACTTTTCGCACCAAAGTACGTTAATTTCTAGGAGACAGAACGCGTCTCCTTCATGAGCGGTATGACAGCTGCGTGGTCCCATGGTGTTTATACTTGCGTACTATTGTTTGTACAGATGAACGTGGTACCTTCAGGCGTTTAGAAATTGCTCCCAAGGATGAACCAGACTTGTGGAGGTCTACAATTTTCTTTCTGAGGTCTTGGCTGATTTCTTCTCGATTTTCCCATGATGTCAAGCAAAGAGGCACTGAGTTTGAAGGTAGGCCTTGAAATACATCCACAGGTACACCTCCAATTGACTCAAATGATGTCAATTAGCCAATCAGAAGCTTCTAAAGCCATGACATCATTTTCAGGAATTTTCCAAGCTGTTTAAAGGCACAGTCAGCTTAGCGTATGTATACTTCTGACCCACTGGAATTGTGATACAAGTGAAATAATCTGTCTGTAAACAATTGTTGGAGAAATTACTTGTGTCATGCACAAAGTAGGTGTCCTAACCAACTTGCCAAAACTATAGTTTGTTAACAAGAAATTTGTGGAGTCGTTGAAAAACTAATTTTAATGACTCCAACCTAAGTGTATGTAAACTTCCGACTTCAACTGTGTCTACAAATATTTTTTTCAATGATGTGACTCTCTGCCAATAATTACATTTAGAGGACTGAGGGCATTTTTCGTTAGATTTTCTCAGATATTCTCACAGATCCTAAGGGGCTTTTATATCATTCTAAATTAATTAATAATAATAATCGCTTTGTTTAAAAAGTAACGATATTTTGGAGATTTCGTTTTCATTTAGCCTAGAGTGAGTGAGAAAAAGGCAATTCTTGAACATGGGGTGAGACATTCTCACTAATTTGAAAATAAAGGCAGTTTGTTATTGAGAATTATTTATTTCTGGAGAAACCTAACTTGATTATTTAGCAGACATCACTTGCTTATATTCAGTCAACACATGTCTTAAGAACATCAAATAATATTTTTATATTTTCGTTTCTCCATGCTTGTCTCAGAGCAGCGCCAAACGGTGCTGAAATAGACGTCCACAGCTGGAAGGCTATGTATTCTGTGCCCACTCGTGGTATCTCTCTTCGGTTACACATCCGTGGAATAGCAGAACAGCATAACGGTCCAGGCGGCCCTTGCTGTGCCTGGTGAGCAGTTGGTCAAGTTCTGTTGTCAGAAGAGGAATGGAAATGTTAGGGTGAACCGACGACCTGACGATCCACCACGTATGTTGACTCTGCCTGTCGGAGGTGGCGTTCCAGAGCTCACAGGTGTGCCTGGCATGGACTTTAACTCCATCTCATTCCTCGCCCTTCTCCTTTTCAACGCGTGAGTGAGTCAATGATTCCAATGATTCATCTGACAAACAAAAAACGTTGCGTCCTGCCGGCCGAGGCATGGATCAAAGCTGGCGAGATATTCAATAACGTCATCTTCACAGACTAATCAACCGTGGCCCTTGAGCAATTTGCTCAAAATTGCCACAGAAAAAAAGGAAGATCAAGAAGATTAACGAAAGCATAAAGATGTTGATGAAGAAATGCTGTTTTGAGTTAGAAATGTACACTTTAGAGTACTTTTAAGCATTGAATACATTGCAAGTTCAGGGATTTTCACAAGAATAGCCAGGCTATAAAAAGTATATTGTCCTGCTAATAGGAAACATTTGCATGATGGGCTACATTCTTTATTGTAACCACAATGTCACATCATTTAGATCTACCTTTCCAATTACTTTTATAGTTTGGGATTTAGAAATGTGCACTTTTAATTACTAGTTACATTGTTTTAGTTCCGACATGCAGACTTTTTTTCTTTAAATGATTGTTTTATGTAGGATCCTACATTGTTAACCAGTTGCAATTGTAAGTAGGCCTAATAAAAAAATCCTACTTCTATTAGGCTGTTAAGCCTCATAGCCTACATCAAACAGTTAAGTTATTTTATATAGGTCTAGGCTCCAAATAGACTCCAATTAAGCCCTCTTGTTGTTTGTAAAGTCAAATTAAAATGAAGATTAATGTTGAAATGAATTGCTCGACTGGTGTAGGTTCTCTCCATCTGTTGGTGTGCAACACTTGCATAACAAGCTTTAGCTATATTTTCAGCACCAGCCACTGTTCACCTCCTATTGAATGCGCTACGGTTGCCGCCAGTTGTTTTTTTTAGATTGAACCCCTTCTTAGGGATAGGCGTCCCGTCAACGGGACAGTTGTAAATCATGCAGCGCCTTATGTCACCATCGCAGATTTTAGAGAAACAACAAATGTTGGTACATATAAGTGTCTTACATCGGCTGAAAGCTTAAATTATTGTTAATATAACTGCACTGTCCAATTTACAGTAGCTGTTACTGCGAAAAAATGCCATGCTATTGTTTGAGGAGAGCTCCTATCAACAAAACACTTTTCCCCCCCGCGACACATACACCATCTATCTACCTGAACACCATCTATCTACCTGAACACCATCTATCTACCTGAACACCATCTATCTACCTGTACACCATCTATCTACCTGTACACCATCTATCTACCTGAACACCATCTATCTACCTGAACACCATCTATCTACCTGAACACCATCTATCTACCTGAACACCATCTATCTACCTGTACACCATCTATCTACCTGTACACCATCTATCTACCTGAACACCATCTATCTACCTGTACACCATCTATCTACATGTACACCATCTATCTACATGAACACCATCTATCTACCTGTACACCATCTATCTACATGAACACCATCTATCTACCTGTACACCATCTATCTACCTGTACACCATCTATCTACCTGTACACCATCTATCTACCTGTACACCATCTATCTACCTGTACACCATCTATCTACATGAACACCATATATCTACATGAACACCATCTATCTACCTGTACACCATCTATCTACCTGTACACCATCTATCTACCTGTACACCATCTATCTACATGAATACCATCTATCTACCTGTACACCATCTATCTACCTGTACACCATCTATCTACCTGTACACCATCTATCTACATGAACACCATATATCTACATGAACACCATCTATCTACCTGTACACCATCTATCTACCTGTACACCATCTATCTACCTGTACACCATCTATCTACATGAACACCATCTATCTACATGAACACCATCTATCTACCTGTACACCATCTATCTACCTGTACACCATCTATCTACCTGTACACCATCTATCTACATGAACACCATCTATCTACCTGAACACCATCTATCTACCTGTACACCATCTATCTACATGAACACCATCTATCTACATGAACACCATCTATCTACCTGTACACCATCTATCTACATGAACACCATCTATCTACATGAACACCATCTATCTACCTGTACACCATCTATCTACCTGAACACCATCTATCTACCTGTACACCATCTATCTACCTGAACACCATCTATCTACCTGTACACCATCTATCTACATGAACACCATCTATCTACCTGAACACCATCTATCTACCTGTACACCATCTATCTACATGAACACCATCTATCTACATGAACACCATCTATCTACCTGTACACCATCTATCTACCTGAACACCATCTATCTACCTGTACACCATCTATCTACCTGAACACCATCTATCTACCTGTACACCATCTATCTACATGAACACCATCTATCTACCTGTACACCATCTATCTACATGAACACCATCTATCTACCTGTACACCATCTATCTACCTGTACACCATCTATCTACCTGTACACCATCTATCTACATGAACACCATCTATCTACCTGTACACCATCTATCTACATGAACACCATCTATCTACCTGTACACCATCTATCTACATGTACACCATCTATCTACATGAACACCATCTATCTACCTGTACACCATCTATCTACATGAACACCATCTATCTACCTGTACACCATCTATCTACATGTACACCATCTATCTACCTGTACACCATCTATCTACCTGTACACCATCTATCTACATGAACACCATCTATCTACCTGTACACCATCTATCTACCTGTACACCATCTATCTACCTGTACACCATCTATCTACCTGTACACCATCTATCTACCTGAACACCATCTATCTACCTGAACACCATCTATCTACCTGAACACCATCTATCTACCTGAACACCATCTATCTACCTGTACACCATCTATCTACATGTACACCATCTATCTACCTGTACACCATCTATCTACCTGAACACCATCTATCTACCTGTACACCATCTATCTACCTGTACACCATCTATCTACATGTACACCATCTATCTACCTGTACACCATCTATCTACATGTACACCATCTATCTACCTGTACACCATCTATCTACATGAACACCATCGATCTACCTGTACACCATCGATCTACCTGTACACCATCTATCTACATGAACACCATCTATCTACATGTACACCATCTATCTACCTGTACACCATCTATCTACATGTACACCATCTATCTACCTGTACACCATCTATCTACCTGTACACCATCTATCTACATGTACACCATCTATCTACCTGTACACCATCTATCTACCTGTACACCATCTATCTACCTGTACACCATCGATCTACCTGTACACCATCTATCTACCTGTACACCATCTATCTACCTGTACACCATCTATCTACCTGTACACCATCTATCTACCTGTACACCATCTATCTACATGTACACCATCTATCTACCTGTACACCATCTATCTACCTGTACACCATCTATCTACATGAACACCATCTATCTACCTGTACACCATCGATCTACCTGTACACCATCGATCTACCTGTACACCATCTATCTACATGAACACCATCTATCTACATGAACACCATCTATCTACATGAACACCATCTATCTACCTGTACACCATCTATCTACCTGTACACCATCTATCTACCTGTACACCATCTATCTACATGTACACCATCTATCTACCTGTACACCATCTATCTACCTGTACACCATCTATCTACCTGTACACCATCGATCTACCTGTACACCATCGATCTACCTGTACACCATCTATCTACATGAACACCATCTATCTACCTGTACACCATCTATCTACCTGTACACCATCTATCTACCTGTACACCATCTATCTACATGAACACCATCTATCTACCTGTACACCATCTATCTACCTGTACACCATCTATCTACATGTACACCATCTATCTACCTGAACACCATCTATCTACCTGTACACCATTTTATCTACCTGTACACCATCTATCTACATGAACACCATTCTATCTACATGAACACCATCTATCTACCTGAACACCATTCTATCTACCTGTACACCATTCTATCTACCTGTACACCATTATATCTACCTGTACACCATCTATCTACATGAACACCATCTATCTACCTGTACACCATCTATCTACCTGTACACCATCTATCTACATGAACACCATCTATCTACCTGAACACCATCTATCTACCTGTACACCATCTATCTACCTGTACACCATCTATCTACATGAACACCATCTATCTACCTGTACACCATCTATCTACATGAACACCATCTATCTACCTGTACACCATCTATCTACCTGAACACCATCTATCTACCTGAACACCATCTATCTACATGAACACCATCTATCTACCTGTACACCATCTATCTACCTGTACACCATCTATCTACCTGTACACCATCTATCTACCTGTACACCATATATCTACCTGTACACCATCTATCTACATGAACACCATCTATCTACTTGTACACCATCTATCTACCTGTACACCATCTATCTACATGAACACCATCTATCTACATGAACACCATCTATCTACATGAACACCATCTATCTACATGAACACCATCTATCTACTTGTACACCATCTATCTACCTGTACACCATCTATCTACCTGTACACCATCTATCTACATGAACACCATCTATCTACCTGTACACCATCTATCTACCTGAACACCATCTATCTACCTGTACACCATCTATCTACCTGAACACCATCTATCTACCTGTACACCATCTATCTACATGAACACCATCTATCTACCTGTACACCATCTATCTACCTGTACACCATCTATCTACCTGTACACCAGCTATCTACCTGTACACCATATATCTACATGAACACCATCTATTACTTGTACACCATCTAACTACCTGAACACCATCTAACTACCTGAACACCATCTATCTACCTGTAACTGACCTCAGATGTTAAAACTCCTCATATTCCCCTCCCTCCCAGTGAACATCGCTAGCTGAGGAGAAGGTGTTGGGCCTAGGGGAAAGTGGAGCAGAGAGGGGCCTACTTGGGGTGAGGGGTTGTAAATTCTGTTTGATGACCCTGACGAGCCGCCACGGCAGGGAGCAGTAAAGTTAAGCTGGCCTGGGAGGCATGTGGGGAGCAGCAGCCTGCCTGCCCGGCTGTGTGTGTGTGTGTGTGTGTGTGTGTGTGTGTGTGTGTGTGTGTGTGTGTGTATGTGTGTGTGTGTGTGGACTGGGGGAGGAGGGGAGAGGACAGTGTGAAGTTCAGAATCAGTGCAAAACTATGCGCCACAAGGTACATCTAGTTTCTCTCATCAACCCTCAATGTAATATGAAACAGAAAGTTAGAGATCCAAACTCAAGGGCACTCGGGTGACTGAGCAAGGGGGGCCAGTGAGGAGCTGAGGTGGGCTGGTACGGGGTGCTCCACTGCTGGAAACAAAGGTTCTTTCTCAAGTTCCTCTGCCCGGCCCGCAGTGACTCCTCTCTGATAAGCCGACACTGGATCTGCCCCTGGCCGCTGCCGCCTCTCCAGCTTATCTACTGTATTGTCTGCCTGATATCCCTCTGGCCCACTCCCTGGTAGGCTGCGCTTACTTGGGGTTCCATTACAGTACACACACACACACACACACACACACACACACACACACACACACACACACACACACACACACACACACACACACACACACACACACACACACACACACACACACACACACACACACACACACACGCCAGGGGTACTGAGCTGTTGTAGTAATACTCAGTACCCCACTAGGGGGCAGACAGCACAATGATGCTTTCCATTATGATCCAGCAAGGTCTTGGCAATCTCGAAGTGATGTTTTTCAGTACCTCAAGTACCTCCTTATGATGGATATATTAAGAACCTTCATAGGCATCACAAGATGCCCTATTTGCTCCCTTCACCCAGGGGCCTCTGCAGCAACAGGCTCAAGCAGGCACTGTATGTGTCATCAACAGTAGCGCTTTCAACCAGCGTGCTGAGACACAATGAGGAAATGTGAACTCAGCACAAACAGAGGAATAGGTGGAGGGTGGAGAGGGCCAGATGTGCAGGCGAGTGACAGTTATATAGCATGTTGGTATGTCTGTAGGTTCAGAGCAAGGCACTAACAGCCATAACACAAACACTTTACATAAGACATTTCACTTTCAAATGAAATCAAATTTATTGGTCACATAGATATGGTTAGCAGATGTTACTGCCAGTGTAGCGAAATGCTTGTGCTTCTAGTTCCGACTATGCAGTAATATCTAACAAGTAATCTAAGAATTTCCCAACAACTACCTTATACACACAAGTGTAAAGGAATGAATAAGAATTTGTCAATATTAATATATGGACGAGCGATGGCCGTGCGGCATAGGCAGATGCAGTAGATGGTATAGAGTACAGTATATACATATGAGATGAGTAATGTAGGGTATGTAAACATTATATAAAGTGGCATTGGTTAAAGTGACTAGTGATACATTTATTTTAATTATTAAACAGTCTGATGGCCTTGAGATAGAAGCTGTTTTTCAGTCTCTCTGTCCCAGCTTTGATGCACCTGTACTGACCTCGCCTTCTGGATGATAGCGGGGTGAACAGTCAGTGGCTCTGGTGGTTGTTGTCCTTGCTGATCGTTTTGGCCTTCCAGTGACATCGGGTGGTGTAGGTGTCCTGGAGGGCAGGTAGTTTGCCCCCAGTGATGCGTTGTGCAGACCTCACTACCCTCTGGAGAGCCTTACGGTTGTGGGTGGAGCAGTTGCCGTACCAGGCGATTATACAGCCCGACAGGATGCTCTCGATTGGGCATCTGTAAAAGTTTGTGAGTGTTTTCGGTGACAAGCCACATTTCTTCAGCCTCCTGAGGTTGAAGAGGCGCTGTTGTGCATTCTTCACCACGCTGTCTGTGTGGGTGGACCATTTCAGTTTGTCCGTGATGTGTACGCCGAGGAACTTAAAACTTTCCACCTTCCACCTTCCACCTCCTCCACTAGAATGAATGTGTCTGGTGTCTGGGCTGCATGTCACAATACAAACAAATGACTCTTCCTGTTAGTTTTACATGCTCTTTGTTGACCCAGCTACGCCCACTTGGAAATTCTCCATCCCAGGCGGTCGGTGGCACCTTAATTCGGGAAGACGGGCTCATAGCAATGGCTGGAACGGAATAATTGGAACGTTATTGAAGAAATCAAACATGTTTTCCATGTGGTTGATGCCATTCCATTCCAGACACTATTATGAGCTGTCATCCCCTCAGCAGCCTCCTGTGTTCATCATTTGATTTCTTCTACTCTCAGTGGATTTCAGGGGGAAAATGGGAAATTCCTAGGATTCATCATAGATGTCAGATCTTTAGTGGCACACCTGGGATGGAGACGAATGGTTATTTCTAATTGGGGTGATATCCCTCTGTCAGCGCCAGTCTCAGTCTGTTCTGGTAGCCTCCATGTCTCTGGAGCTGACAGCGCTCCACTCTACAGGCCATCCTGAGAGATCTATGGAGGCCAACCACTCACACAACTGCTCTAGGCATAGGTGCTACCCCCCACCACCCACCCACCCACCCACCCACATCCACACACAAAGGCCCAATCAAGCAGTTCGGTTCGTAAATCTATCCCAGACACAGGTATGTATGTAGGCAATCTCAAACTGGCTGGGTCTTGCAGCAGGAGGTAGAAAAATTGGCATAAAAAAACACCACAAAAACACGACAATGCTCAGGACTTCCCTGGTGGAAAGAGAAGTAAAGATTGAAAAACATTGAATTGACACAAATTGGAAACCAGAAAATAATAGCAAGGAAAATGTAGTGGAAATAGCCATAAGAATATGGCTGTTGAAAAATATGCTATGTTATATATGAATATATAGAGCTGAAAGAAAAAGGACATTACAAAAAGGAACAAAGAAACGCTGTCAGCTTTGAGGCTAGAGGACTGGACAGACTTACTGTACAGACATGATCAAAGAGGATGAATAACATGGAGTGAAATATTGAGTGGAAGAGTAACAGTATACTGTAGGCCAACATTTCCACTTCCCAGTAGGAGAAATCCCTCAGAGTACGGGTCAGCTCTTATTCCCAACTCCAACCAACTGAAAAAGCCTCAAGTACAACTTCAGAATCAGAGGATTGCTGAGGATCCCAGTACTTTTGACATTTCAATTTGATGTTTTCCTCCTTTTAACATTGCACTTACAAAATGACTAGGATTTTCACATTGTATCACAATTAAATTTCACTCAACATAGACCTACTAATAGGGAGGTGAACATTGTCATTTTCATTGGATAGTGCATAGTGCAATGAAACAGAACCTGCCAACCTTGAACAAATCACATATATTTATATAGCCCTTCTTACATCAGCTGATGTCACAAAGTGCTGTACAGAAACCCAGCCTAAAACCCCAAACAGCAAGCAATGCAGGTGTGGAAGCACGATGGCTAGGAAAAACTCCCTAGAAAGGCCAGAACCTAGGAAGAAACCTAGAGAGGAACCAGGCTATGAGGGGTGGCCAGTCCTCTTCTGGCTGTGCCGGGTGGAGATTATAACAGAACATGGCCAAGATGTTAAAATGTTCATTGATAACCAGCAGGGTCAAATAATAATAATCACAGTGGTTGTAGAGGGTGCAACAAGTCAGCACCTCAGGAGTAAATGTCAGTTGGCTTTTCATTGCCGATCATTCAGAGTATCTCTATCGCTCCTGCTGTCTCTAGAGAGTTGAAAACAGCAGGTCTGGGACAGGTAGCACGTCCGGTGAACAGGTCAGGGTTCCATAGCAAATCCATAACAAATCTCCCCAGTACTCATTGTTGTATTGTTGAACATGAACTCAACCAAAGGGATAGTTGAGGTTAAAACAGCTCACTGATGACTGTTCTTCTGTCTAACCAACAAAAACCGCTGGGAACCTCTTAGATCTAAAACCTCAAAACCACAAGCAACATTCAGTGTGTTAATAACACACAAACATTAAACAAACTTAAAGACCTCTATAATCAAGCCGACCCGTTGCACAGTTATTAACATGAAACTGAACTAAATTAAAGCATTGTCAAGCCCTTTGTAACAGTTATGCTAATGTATTCATTATGTGGATATTTCTCTCACATACCAAAGTGACTGCACAGATCCTATCTAGGACATAAACATCTCTGGCCCTGTCATGTTGCCATATTGAGGACCTACTAAAGTGCGCTTAAGGACCACATTAATAATTCTACATCAATGGAGCATAATCACACTACACCAACCCAATAGAAACATATGGGTGTTTTTACTTTAATGACTTTATTTTTCCCATGGGGAAATGTTGTTGCAGTATCATGTACATGTTTAAAGTGGCATTTAAATACTGTAGAACACAACATTCATTACAGTTACATACCAATAAAAGAAACTAGCCTGCTGGCCTTACAGGGTTGATAGGAACATTAGCCCAAGCTGTTTAGGAGGGGCATCACACCTGGCACAAATGATTGTCTAGTTCTGTTTTTCCTGCCAGGATGCCCTTTACCTGCACTCAGAGGGGAATAGATCAAAGTCCAGGTGAGGCCCTACCTATTTCCTCTTTGACTTTGGTATCCTTTGTCCCTCCAGACAAGCTCCAAGTAAATCCAGTAGCAGGCATCCAAGAACCAAGTACCATCCAAGATGGTAGTGCATGTCTGCATCAGACATGGGGCTCTCTGCTCCCAGTAGATTCACAATACCCCCAGCCACACACACTCACTGTGAGGAGAGGCTGGTCCAACTCAAAGCAGACACACCCATAGCCCCACACACCTAACGGATACACAACCCACACACTGGCACACATCTTACACAGGGCAAAGTATAGCTCTAATCCTGGGGTTTTCCACGAAATGAGTGCCTTTTACTAATTGTTTTTCAATTTTAGAAATTGTGCACCAGTATTGAATTTTAAAAGTCTATTATATTAAATGAAGTGCCCTTTAATGAAGACCACATGGATAATTCAATAAATCAGAATTGTTATATTAATTTGCTAAAGTGCCACAATTCAGCATTTGGACATGTCCCCCCGTGCACCCACTGATTCAAGAGATTTTAACCCAGTTATCCACAAATGTTAGGTTTTCACCATCATTGTAAAGCCCTAGTTATTATGTTGCTTTGACAAAGTCATCTCTGAAGATGATTATTTATTTAATGTGATGATTAGTGATTCGTTTTAAGGAAGAAGAAAAAACAGCTGGCCCTCATTTTAAGGTCAACCCTGTTATGTGAACTGAACTCTCATTTTAAGGTCAACCCTGTTATGTGAACTGAACTCTCATTTTAAGGTCAACCCTGTTATGTGAACTGAACTCTCATTTTAAGGTCAACCATGTTATGTGAACTGAACTCTCATTTTAAGGTCAACCCTGTTATGTGAACTGAACTCTCATTTTAAGGTCAACCCTGTTATGTGAACTGAACTCTCATTTTAAGGTCAACCCTATTATGTGAACTGAACTCTCATTTTAAGGTCAACCCTGTTATGTGAACTGAACTCTCATTTTAAGGTCAACCCTGTTATGTGAACTGAACTCTCATTTTAAGGTCAACCCTGTTATGTGAACTGAACTCTCATTTTAAGGTCAACCCTGTTATGTGAACTGAACTCTCATTTTAAGGTCAACCATGTTATGTGAACTGAACTCTCATTTTAAGGTCAACCCTGTTATGTGAACTGAACTCTCATTTTAAGGTCAACCCTGTTATGTGAACTGAACTCTCATTTTAATATGGTGAAACCATTCATTTCTTTATTATTCTTTCAAAAGAAACAAAGCACATCTAATAGTCAAATCTACTATTCTACTATTTTTGGGCCATTTTCAGTTTTTTGTTGTTGTGGTGGAACCCTGAGTGGGTCGAGCATAACACATCAACCATGTTACCCATAGAAAGACAAGCTAGAAATGTTTTAATCATTACACTTTTTTTGTGAAGCTTGTATTCAATTGCCCCTCCCTGATGCACACAAGGGAAATGTATGGCAGATTTAGGCACCCTTGGCACTTAATAGGCACTTAATATAGTCATTTTTTCTTTTAACCTCTTGAAATGTATTAAGTTGAACATGTATGTGCTCTTTTTGACAGAATGTTGAAATTAGGTGAAATCAATCTTTTTGTTTTACCAAGTTACACATTTCAAAAGGCACTGAATTGGTGGAACGATCTTCCTACATTCAGAATATCACTCACCCACACAGTCATATTATAGCAGACCTTAGCCCTGCGCTACTTGCTTTACAGATTTCTGATCCTGCCCAACTTCCCTATGTAAACAGGTGTCTCCAACTGTGTGTGTGTATGTTTGTGTGTGTGTGTGTGTGTGTGTGTGTGTGTGTGTGTGTGTGTGTGTGTGTGTGTGTGTGTGTGTGTGTGTGTGTGTGTGTGTGTGTGTGTGTGTGTGTGTGTGTGTGTGTGTGTGTGTGTGTGTGTGTGTGTGTAAGCATGTGTATGTCTCTGTGTGCGAGTGTTAATGTTTGCTCGATGAGGGACACAAAAACCAAAACCTCAAACATGACCAACGATTTACACCCAAAATACATGGGATCTCATGCAGGGCATGTGTTGTAAATGCTGAATGAAGCTTGTTTCTACAACATGACTCACTCTAACCAAGGCCTAACCAAGTTAGATTTAGGGTGAAAGTAAACATCTGATTATGGACATCCATTGGCACAACAATAGAAACAGCGGTTTCATGGGCAACCAAGTGTCTCCACTTGAGTGAATCCCCTAACAGACCCCAAGCCAGAGCTGAGGGGAAGAAGATGAGGCTCAGCATCAGATGGAAAAAGAATCCCCACTGTTTTCAGACGTGTATGGTTCTGTCTGTTCGACTCTAGGAACGTGGATGGGGGTTCGAGGAGGAGGGAAGCCACAGAACCCACATGGATGACATGCTCTGGAGCAGAAAACTCTCCCCAAAACAGAGCTCCAGAAAAAAACACAGTTGAAAGCAGAAGATGGTAACATTTACTGGAGAATCTCAGAGGTTCAATTGAATTATATGAGGGGGAGGAAGACGAGACCTACAGCGTACTGAATCACAGGCCATAACATAGTGGGGGCAATCCCTAACACAGGAAGAATTTCTTCATGTATATGGGAACAAAGAAGAACCACACTAATGTAACTATAAGCTATTCGAAAGCATGAGAGGGGTTGAGTTGGGGTGACAGTCCCGTATGGGGATTCTCTGAGACTGTGCGTGTATGTGTGTGAGGTCATTGGTTCCCTTCCATCACATCCCAGCCTTCCCCACCAGCTAATAGCTTCCAGAGAGCTCCAATGTCTCCTATAGGATAGTATTCCCCATAAAACACTGGTCTGGAGCAGAGCTGTGGCTGAGTGGTAACACTTCCCGGTCTCCACATATGATTCTGTATCGGAGAGCAGGGTTCAATCCCTGAGTCAACCCTTCTAACTTCCTCTCTTGTAATTTCTACTATGTCTGAATAAAGCTTGAATGAAAAAGAACATTGGTTTGGAGGAACCACTTTAATGTACTGCATTTTTGAGGGAGCGAGCACACAAGCGATTCGCTGCACCTTTTATACCTGCTGTAAACACTGTACATGCCGAATACAATTTGATTTGGCTATCCTACGAACCCACTCAACCTACCTTTGGGACTCCATGGTACAGGTATGGTTGGGTGTGAGAGATAGAAAACAAAACAGGGCTGCCTCCTCCTTCATCTCCCCTGCTCCTCCATCTCCACGTCCTCCCCCCTTGCCCAACACCTACTCCACTTTCTCTTCTCATTCATGACATATACACTATGAACACCCTTTGTGTCTGTCAAGGAGCCAGTCTAGAAGAATTCAGCCTATTGTTTATCACAAGTGTACCCACTGGGTACCCACTACATTAAGTGCCTATTAAGTGCCAAGGGTGCCTATTAAGTGCCAGGGTTGACGATTTCATCTTAAATCTGCCATACATTTCCCTTGTGTGAATCAGGGAGGGGCAATTGAATACAAGCTTCACACACTAGTTGAATCAACATTCTTTCCACTTCATTTCAATGAAATTACCGTGATTTCTATGTCCAGTGGGTATATATTTCAGAACTGAAACCTTTGGCTGTAGTATTAAATAAAACATTAACATTACACAGAATCTTCCTGACGAGGAAACAAACAGCGCATATAATTCAGAAGTCTAAAGACGTTTTACAACAAACAAAGTATTTTATGAGTGGGGGTGAGTGCCCTGTGGCTTGCCTCTTCAAACTCTCAAATAAATAGTGCCCAAGGGAGAGATGGGGTATGTCCCAAATGGCATCATATTTTGTATTTAGTGCACTATATATAGTAGGGAATATGATGCCATGGGATGCATCCGTGTGATCTCCAGCCTCCTAATTAACACAGGGTTCTGGGAACCTCCGGATCCCATCAAACTTAACCTGGAGGGGGGATTGTTTTATCCTTTTATGAATGGAGTGAGTGAAAGATGAGTTCCCTTCTTTCTTTATATGAGAGCTCTTGATGCTGGATGGAGGTTTGCTCTGACTTGCTCTGGCTGCTGTGTCATCTATTCCTCAATAACAGGAGTTCTATACGGCATCAGAGATGGAATACACAGAGAAACAAAAAAGGTTTTCCAGATATTGTGTTAGCCTCTCTAACCCCCTTCCATTTAATGATCCACAAACCGTCCTTACTGAGGTTCCATTATAAGTGTCAAAAGATGACAACTCTGTCAGAATAATCAAAATGGGTCTATTGCCAATGACGTCATCAATAACAACCCAGGTATGATGAGAATGGATATTACAGTGCTAACATGTAAAGTGCTTATCCAATGTCAAAACTCACATATGTGTAGGCAGGCACGCGTGTATAAGGGTGTGGATACATACATGTCTTTCAGTGTGTGTGCATGTGTGTGTGTTTGTGTGTGTGTGTGTGTGTGCGTTCGCGTGTGTGTATACATCAGTGGAGGCTCCCCAGAGGCAGAAGGGGAGGACCATCCTACTCAGTAAATAACAATACTGAAACAAAACATTTTCTTATTTTTAGATAAAAATATACTAAATATACACACGTCACCAAATAACTGATTAAAATACACTGTTTTGCAATGAAGGTCTACAGTAGCTTCAACAGCACCCTCTAGAGTAGCACCATGATGTAGCCGGAGGACAGCTATTTTGGGTCCTCCTCTGGGTACATTGACTTAAATTCAGAACCTAGGAGGCTCATGGTTTTCACCCCCTTGCATAGAGTAGTTGACTCAGAGAGAGAAAGACAATAGTTGAACAGTTTTTAGCACATTAATTTCTTCAAAAATTAAGGAGAAGCAGCAGAGAGAGAAGGCAATTTTTGTTGTTGTTTTGTTTTGTTTGTTTACCTTTCACTTAAGCTTTCGGGTTTATAAATGTATTGCCACCTGGGCCTGCCGGTGTAACTGGTAAACTGTTTGCTGTACACTGCATTGTGTGATAGTAAACCCAAAATCCAATCTGTGTGTACAAACGCGTTAGTTCTAGTTTGCTGACTATGAAGTGCATAGGGTGACAGCAATTTAGGCTGTGTGGCGGCTAGCTAAAGGTGAGAGGAGAAGAGCACAAAGATGCGAGAAGGAATTATACAACGAGCAAGTGATAATGCTGTATGTGGCTGCTATGAAAGTGAATTGTGTGTGCGGTGATCAGGGATGTATTCATTCCGCCGATTCTGTTCCAAAACGTTTCTTAAAAGGAAGCAAACACTTTGTTTTGCAACTGTTTGGACTAATGATTACACCCCAGATTAGCTAGATGCAGGCAAGAGTGTGCAATGCGGTATTGAATGTGTGTGTCACACAATGATTAGTCTAATTTGTCTCTCGACCTTTACATCTACGTTATAAACGTTAATTTGTAGGCTAGGTTGTACCAACCTCATGATGGGTTTAGGGTACATTTGAGTAGCCTAAACCTATCGCTGTTACATTGAAATGGGTGAATGGAATATGAATGACAGTCATCCAATATGCTGTAATAGAAATAAGGCCGTGCACATAAAAAATATCCTCCCTAATCTTAAACGGCACCAACCGCCACTGGTATCCTTGAAAATGATAGCCCAAACAGCCCATCTGAGAGTTGGCTGATCTTTCAGCACCAAAAAAAGGGTAGGTAGGGTGGAGATGTACAGATAATTACCCTTATTATATCATGGGCTTCATCATGACAGCTCCGATGCAGTAGTAAAGCAAAAGCAGACAACCACTTAATCATCCCATCAGAGGCCGAGGACAAGGAGAACAAAAGCAGCCAACAGATACACACTGTACTGTACACATTCAGCATATCAGGGTCATATTCGTTAGTGCACATCAGTTCAAAACGTAGCAAAATGTTTTGCAACGGAAAAGGAAAACAAGCTTTTTTTATTGGACAACGGCAGGTTGTCGGCCCTCCCTGTTTCAATCCATTTTCTTCTGTTTGGTGCCTAATGAATTCGACCCAGGTCTGATCATCTCTGAGCTCTGAGGTGTGTCTGATTTATTATGTCAGGTTGGCAGAGCACCATACAATCCAGGAATAGGATCTACCGCGCTGACACACAGGTCATTCATCTACTAGTGCCAGCACCTACTGCTGCTGGCAATGGAACATTACCAAAGGTGCCTTCTGTCTGAACGATAAGGAGCTCTGTCTGTCGACACTCCTACCCTGCCGCTCCCCGTCGCTAGGCAACCGCACAAACCTGTCTGTGTTTTGTAACCTCATCCCCTCGCCTTCTGAACTACAGGGGAAAAGAACGATTTGGAGGCGAACGTCAGGATCAGGAAAATGAGATTGAGGAAAAAAATGAAAAACCCTGGAAAGCGATCTGTGGTATGTATGACATGGGAGAATGTTGGTCTTGGCTGGCATTGCAGAGTTTTGGCCTGTAGCGTATGTACTGTACATGTCTTACAGATGAACAGACAACAATGAACAGTCTCCGTTTTTAGTTTTTTTGCCACATTAATGCACATTCCTATAGAAATCATCATATCCGGAAAGGCAGGTGGTCATATTGATCCTGGCAGAGCTTGATCTGTGACTAGAGATAGCTTATAACTAGAGATAGCGTATACATGTAGATTAGAGATATTAGGCCAGAGGTAGTGTAGTGTGTGTGTGTGTGTTTTTGGTTTTACTATCCTTGTGGGGACCAGAAGTCCTCACAAGGATATTAAAACAAGGAAAATTCAGCAAGTGGAGACATTTCGCCAGTCCCCACAAGGAAAAAGGCAATTTTAGGATTAGGGTTAGAATTAGGGTTAGGAGTTAAGGTTAGGTTAGGGGTTAGGGATAGGTTTAGGTTTAGGGAAAATAGGATTTTGAATGGGAATCAATTGTTTGGTCCCCACAAGGATTGTAAACAATTGTGTTGTAGGTCTTTCCTAACATGACCTCTCCTTCCAGGTACTCCCTCTGGCCAACTAACCAACTTGACTAGGTGTGTAAGAATTCACGAAAGCTTCCAGTATTTCACCTGCATGAAGAAAATACTATACTGTAGTATTAACTATTGTGTTTTTGCTTTATTATCTTTTACATAGAAGTGGGGCTTTCTCCTTGAGGAAACCTACTGGACAAATACTAAAAGAGCACATTTTCTATAACCTGTAGGTAGGTAGGACTGGAGTCTAAATGGATAGTTCAGAGATTCTGCTCTTTTCTATAGCCAAATATGGTCTATACCTGGCATGTAGGTTTCTCATTCATGGGTGGTGTATATGCAAATTAAATACTGTAGTATAGTTTAAAAAACTGTTGTGTTTTTGAGGACACTGTAGTGTTTTTGCGGATAATACTGTAGTATTTACTATAATATTCTACAGCATACAAAAAATATATATAAGTACTACACATGCTCGAGGGATACTACAGCGTGTAGTGTATTCTACAGTGTACTACAATATACTACATTAAGCACTACATAATCGATGGATACTACAGTGTGTAGTATAGTACAGTGGGTCCTCATTTAAAAGTTGAATCATACCGCAGCACAGCTTGCGGGATATTGCGCAATGTTATGGCATGTTGGAGTGCATGATGTCATAGTATTTTACCGTCAGCCATTGTTGCCATTGATGCTAGTTTGACCACCAGAGGGCATCTTGAGGGGGTCTTTATGAAGCATGTTGGTGCTTGCTTACTTTTCCATAAAATCCTACAGAGGTCCATGCAGGCAAGACGTTTTGATTGCTAAACCCTATCCGAAAGTGCATATTCCAAGGTTTTTAATTAACCTAGTTTTTCCAAGCAACACAAAATGTTTTACAGATGGTCTCTCTTTCAGAGTGAAACGGTGCTGAAATAGTTGACCACAATCCGGCTATTGCTTCAAATCCTATTATAACAATTGGATGACTCTGGGTGTTTCAGTATTCAACAATTTCATGCCACCAATTGCATTAGCCTACTTTATTCCAATATTTGTGTCATTCAGTGATATTTATTCCCATAGTAATTCGTTATGGATCCATCCAGATGTGGTTAGAAAACAGTGCATGTGGTGGGCTATGCAAAGAGATGGGTGAAGTGAAATGCTGCACAAACACTCATTAATAAATGTAAAGTCCCTAAACTCGGCAAGAGTCTATTGTTCTGCTAAACCATTTCCACCTGGCCCACAGCCTTGTTGAGTACTTACAGTACGGTGCACTTTCACTCTATTCTCCGCATGACTCTCTGCCACCAGATGCTTCTTTCTATTGTTGTTATCTATTCGGTAACATTCCACAGGTAAATGTAATAAATAAAACACAGCTCTGGTCTGGAAAACATGTTAAACCTTTTTTGGAGTTTTATTTATCTGTGTTTAGTAGCTGAGGCTTTATGGCTTCGCCATCAACTTGTCACTTGCGTATATTGTCAACACATATATTTGAAGAATATAACAGAATATAACATAACATTTTAGTTTCTCTTAGAATAAAAACCTTATAGTGTAACAACAGTTGTAGTAAGTAACAGCTACAGAGGAAGAGAAATTCTTACACTATTGTTCTAAATTCAATCACCCTCTTCTTCTTCACCCTCCTCATCAAGCTCATTAAAATTAAATTGTAATACATTTTGTCACTCCCGTTCAACAACAAATCTTTTTTGCATGTGCTCCAAAGGGATAACTTGAAATAACATGATATAGGTTCATTAAATAATCTAAATAAATGTTTTTATTATTTATTATCGTCAGTCCACATGTCAAGTGTAATTGTGCCATTGTATTAACCCAAGTTCTCTCTCAACTCCAGGACCATTCGCTAGCAAATGTTTTTGTTGCCTGATGCAGGACTCCAGTACCAGAGGAGACTATCAAACTGATACATTCACACCTCCATTAATTTACAAAAAGATAGTCTAATAGCTTGGCTAGGTGTGAAAAATACCCCAAATTGTGCCACAGTTTAGACTACCGATAGATCAGCGTTATAATTCCCCTTTGTGATAGTGTGGCGCAATGACAGAAGGAAGCAATTTACCACCATCCACCACAAACTGTTACGGCATAAACTCAAAACTTTTAATTGAGGAACCACTGTATTCTACAGTATACTACAAAATTATATTGTAAGTACTACACATGATAAAGGGATACTACATTGTGTAGTATAGTATTCTACAGTATATTACAAAATGCTATAGTAAGGACTACACATGCTTGAGGGATACCACAGTATACTACAACATTCTATATCAAATCAAAGTGTATTTGTCACGTGTGCCGAATACAGTGAAATGCTTACTCACAAGCCCAAATCAACAGCGCAATTTTTAAGTAAAAAATAGGTAGTAGGTAAACAATAGATAAGTTAGGAAATATAAATGAAAAAAACAAACAGTAAATGACAGTGAAAATAACAGTAGCGAGGCTATATACAGGTGGTACCGGTACAGAGTCAATGTGCTGGGGCACTACACTAAGTACTACACATTATCAAGGGATACTACAGTGTGGAGTATAGTATTCTACAGTATACTACAACATTTGATAGTAAGTACTATAGTATTCTATAGTAAACGGTAGTATTTTTTTATGTGGGCAGTCCGCCCTGCGGTGTGCTGAGCAATAGACTGACTGACCCTCCCTCACACACCTGTGCCTGTATACTGTGCCTGTATGCTGTGTCTGTATGCTGTGTCTGTAATCCCAAGGGCACTCTTTCTCTCTCATGTCTGCCAGACTGTATTGTATTCAACTTAATCAGTAGTATAGGAAACTGACCTTACATTCTAAGGACTCTGATCAGTAGCATTTTAGCAATGACATTATACATTCCATGGTGGTAGTACAATATAGAGGGCTGCCAGTTGACGTACGACGCCTTCTGGCGGCCATGTTGGAAGTCCACCGCATCAATTCTTTCAACAGTAGCTGAGTGGCTACTCCAAGCTACATAGTAACAGTGCCTAAAACTAGTTGATTCATCACCACTGTCAATTTCAGTGCAGTATTTGGCTGCTCTACCAAGGCAGGAAAGACAACAGGAAAAACATATTTTTACAGATTACTCACAATCATGAAACACCAAGGAGATAAGACTCAAGTACGGTCAGAAAAGCAAAGAAACCTGACTCTGGTCTTCCAACATGGCACCTGATTTGTGATGCAACTGTAAGTTGGTTATTTGTGCATGACCTATATGGATTAGAGTAAGAAAACACTTGGTTTCACTATCCCCACACCCTTAAAACATCCAGATCAGCTCTATTAGATATATTAAACACTCCTGTACACACCAGGCTTCAGTAATAAAATCACAACACTTTTGTCTTGTTGCTTAAAATCCTTACCTGAATTACAAACGTCTGACAGAAGCTATTTCAGATGAAGCTCAAAAAGATATCACTCAATGCCGAATCAAAACTAGCAATAGGCTATGCAAAGTCATGAAAATGCTAGCTGGGTAAAGTCATTTAAAAAGGAAAACACTGCCAAGCTTATCTTTAAAGAGAATATTGTACAGTATGAAAGCAGTGACTTTACACAGTCATGGAAAGTGTCAAATTAAGGATGGATGTTTTTTCCCACTTGTTTTTGGTCCTTAACTTGACAGTTGAAAGAAATCATTTAGAACGTTTTATAAAAGTCTACCCAAGAGATTGGAGGGGAAAACACAGTTTGGTTGTTAGCCGCTGTATATTGTGGAATATTTCTGAACCGCAGGCTTGTGTCCATGTTTTTCTCTAAAAGATGTAGTCTTAGGGACAGTGTTAGTTGGATCTAAACTACTTCTAAAACCAAATGGCTTCCGGACTGTTGGAAGCACATATTACACACACAAACACGCAAACATTGTCATGCAACATCAAGCAGAAATGGTGAGGCTTGCAATCCTAAACACATCAGCCAATCCTTGAGCATTAAGACATAGCATCTCCGTTTGGGACTAACACAATAGTATAGTTGTTAATAACGCACACAAATGGGAAATTCAGTGCAGTCCAATTCTCAAACTGACATTAGCTGGTGTTGAGAGTTCTGGACCTTGGGTTATGAGGGTTCAAAACCATCAACTAATGTTAAAACCCATTGCTTTGGCTTTAGTAATGATGTCTTTACCTAAGGACTCTGACGTCCAGAAGTGTTTCATATCTTTGGGGTGCATTGTGGGAGTTGATGATTAACTACTCGAGTGCCATGGCACTACACGGAGCACCTGTCAAGGGAGCTGAGGTCCCAGACGGAAAATGCATCAAAGTCAGGAACAGCAACAACAGGCCCCGACAACCACAGACCACAGAGGCCTCGGCTTCAAAGAGCAGAGAGAGCAGACCTTGGTCAAAGAAAAACACATTCAGGTTATGTGGGCTGTATCTCAAATGACACCCTATTCCCTACATAGTGCACTACTTTTGACAAGAGCTCTGTGGCCATAAGGCTCAGGACAAAACGAGTGTACTATACTGAATAGGGAATAGGGTGCCAGTTAATAGTTGGACTCAGTCTGTGTCAGGTCTCAGGACTGGAGCCTTCATCATGCACTGCCTAAGAAGTTCCTTTCCATCTAGTAGAGCCAACAGAGCAGAGGAACTGTAGTGGATGTAGTTGGTATCGTAACACTGTGCTGCTGACATTAGTTAGTGCTGGGTGCAGTGGGTGGACACAGGGCATGGCATGATATAAAATGTTTTAAAAGTTTATTCTCAGAAGCAGGTTTCCATCCAATTGGAATATTCTAAAATCGGCATAAAAACAATATGCGCATTTTCCCACCAGAGATGTGTTTCCATCAAATAGACTTGTGGATAAAAGGCTGTGCATGACGTTGTAGTGCACATAAAAATACCTGTTGCGGTTAAATTCCCATGTACTGAATAAAACATACCAGTTAAATGGGTTTCCATCACATTTTTAACTCTGATGGTTTTCTCACACAAAATGTTGCGTTATACAGTGAGTGTGCCCCCTCTGGTATTGACACGTGCGCTCTAGCCAAAAGCTCGCAGATTCAGTACGGGAATAGCCTACATGAGATCATTATTATGGAATATTTATATTTGTCAAACGGCAGCCATTCATTGATGATCATGTCACCAGAATAAGACCCTCCATATTGGAAACGAGCATCAAGCTCATCTTGCACTTTCACCACCCTGTGAAGTTTATCTTAATTTATTTCATCTGTAGCCTAATAAACTGCATGCTTTATGGGAGGACCACACAACATGCCATCACGTGACTTAATTTACTTCGATTTGATGGTTATTATATCAATATTTGCGCATAAAAGCGTTTCCACCGACATTTCTCGCATTATTCACTTTTCCGAAATAAAATGATCCCACCTCGTATAGCGTATTTTGTTTTGTCGACATTGGGGAAAGTATTCCAACAAATGTTCTGTTTCCATCAGGCCTGTCATGATATTTTTTTATCCGTTGGAAACCTTGTTCGAGAGGAAGATAAATCACTCCCTTATCCATGTGTAAAGACTTCCAGATGAAATGTATCCGTTTGAAGAATGCATACATTTGCATATAGTGCAAAATTCTAAGTTAAATCTTGCTGTGCTTTTACTATTGTGTATAGAAACATTGACTGTGTTTCCATATCAGTTTAGAATGCTGCCAAATACTACCATTATTTCAGGAATACGTTTATTTATTATAAGAAACTAAACACAACTGAGACGTTACACGTTAATCAAAAACAGCATCAAGATATATCATGATAAGTAATATTATCACATAGTTGTGATATAATTCTCAGGCTCCAAGTGAAAATAATTGAGGAAGTTTGTGTATGTAAGATTAATTATTGAGATAAGAGCTCCTTGTGTGCCCATATATTCACATGTAATTTGCCCCCCTGAGGCATTTGCTATTCATCATAATATTACGATCTAAGTGTGCTTACAATCTCAAAATGCACGCACACACACACACACACACACACACACACACACACACACACACACACACACACACACACACACACACACACACACACACACACACACACACACACACACACACACAGCGGTCAGCCAAAGGGTTGGTTGGGGTCTCAGGTCCACAATGCCAATTAATCATAGTCCTCCCTGTTTATGATGGAACAAAACAGAACAGATCAGTGGTGTTTTATATTGGGACTAATGAAAAACCAGGGCAGGTCCCTTCTCTGTTGTCTGCATGTCACTGGCTGTGGCTGCAATTGGGGACTATTCTAGATTATACAACGGGTGGGTCTAATCCTGAATGCTGATTGGTTAAAAGCGCATTCCAGCCGGTGTCTATTCGACAAATTACCAACGGCTAAATCTATGACGTTAAAATGTTTATTTCCTCTGTTCCATCTGACTGTGCAATCCACTGTCTCATCAGCCCAGGCAGGGAAGTTTTAAACTTGATCTCCACTACAAAAAACCTCTAGACATTATCTCACATTTCTTCTAGACTAACATTTAGTTTTCATCAGTGGAGATTTGTTTAAACCTCGCTGTCTGTCTCTCCAACATTTGCAACATTGTTTCAATATTCAAATTCGATCTCCAACCATGGTAATAAACGTGTAGGGTTTGTGAGTCAGGACGAGAGAAAGAGGCAGGCAGCTTTTCTCAACCAGTCGAAATCATGAATTAGCTGGCAGAATTTTTATGGATATATACAAATGTCAACTGAAAAAAAAGGTAAAACGAAATGAAGTGCAGCTAGTTTGCAGTCTTTCCAGCTTCAATTTGAAGTGATTGTGTCAGCTGTGTTGTTGGCTAGCTCCTCTGAACAACAGTGTCCTGACGAGAGAGAATATTTTCTATGCCAGGCGAAATCACGCCTCATTAGCTCATTGTTATGGATGTATCTAAATAAATGTCACCAGAAAACACCTTAAACAAATGCAGCTACTGTTGTTATTCTGTCTGCACTGTTTGACGTGACTGTAAGTTAGCCGTAGTTGGCTAGCTAGCAAGCAAGGCATAAGAACGTTTCCAGCCAGTATGGCAATGGAACATTTAGAACGAACGACTGGGTTGCGTCCACAGAACAAAAAGACTGAACGACTGGGCAACCGACCAATAGAATGAATGACCAACCCGGCTTGGGTAGCAACCCTAGATTTGTTTCGGGACTTTATCTTGTGGAAGGATGAAATAGTATGAACAAATTCATCAAAATAAAGTTTTTAATGAAATATGTCAATCATTATTTGAATATGTTGGTAACCCATCTCGGGCCTAAAAACACCCGTGCCAATATATCCTCCAAACACATTATCACTTAAATCTACACCTTGCAGGGCCTATACTTCTGGTCAGTTTCCTTGATTAAAAACCTCTTGGCGCACGGATCCCTTTAACGGGATCATTTTCGTAAACAACCGCTGAATTGCAGAGCGCCAAATTTAAAAAAAATTACTAAAAATATTTATTTTCATGAAATCACAAGTGAAATATACCAAAACACAGCTTAGCTTGTTGTTAATCCACCTATCGTGTCAGATTTTGAAAATATGCTTTACAGCGAAAGCAATCCAAGCGTTTGTGAGTTTATCGATCACTAGACAAAACATTACGAACAGCTAGCAGCAATGTAGATTGGTCACGAAAGCCAGAAAAGCAATAAAATTAATCCCTTACGTTTGATGATCTTCGGATGTTTGCACTCACGAGACTCCCAGTTACACAATAAATGTTCCTTTTGTTCGATAACGATTATTTTATATCGAAAAACCTCCATTTGGTTGGTGCGTTATGTTCAGAAATCAACAGGCTCGAGCAGTCATGAAGGGCAGACGAAAATTCCAAATAGTATCCGTAAAGTTAGTAGAAACATGTCAAACGTTTTTTATAATCAATCCTCAGGTTGTTATTAACATAAATAATCGATAATATTTCTACCGGACGGTAAACTATTCAATAACAGAGATGTTGAGCTACAACTTTTGCGTGCATGAACTAATGGAAGGACATCCGTCTATCCACTGACGCGTTTTGATAAATCTCATTCTTCAGAATAAAAGCTTGAAACTATGTCTAAAGACTGTTCACACCCTGAGGAAGCCATTGGAAAAGGAATCTGGTTGATATCCCTTTAAATGGAGGAAAGGCAGGCAATGGAACAGGGATTTTTCCAAATAAGAGACACTTCCGGGTTGGATTTCCTCAGGTTTTCGCCTGCGAAATCAGTTCTGTTATACTCACAGACAATATTTTGACAGTTTTGGAAACTTTAGAGTGTTTTCTATCCTAATCTGTCAATTATATGCATATTCTAGCATCTGGGCCTGAGAAATAGGCAGCTTACTTTGGGAATGTTATTTTTTCCAAACATAAAAATTCTGCCGCCTAGCTTCAAGAGGTTTTAACCCACAATATTTATCACGGTAATGCAACAAGGAGTCCATCCTGTGCCAGACCAAGCTCAAGAGAAGCACTTAATCTGTGAATCCAGTCAAAGGACTGTTTCTGTCTAAATCATGGCAGGTAGAAACAGAGCATATGCCACGTCCCCCTTTACAAGAAAGGTTTCTTACCCCAAGGGTATTTTCCTGGTTAAATAAAGAACAATTACATTCAGCTAGATTTGGGATTCCCCTTGAATCAGATAGACCTTTATACTCACAGTCTTCCCCACTTGCACATCCAAGAAAGAGGAGTCCTTGGATCTCTCTAGCAGGTCCACCAGGTCATTTGAGGACAGCAGGAGCTTCTGAGTGGAAAGAGAGGGAATTAAAACAGTACAGCGCAAAACTAATGAACAAAAAAAAGCCCTGGTTACGTCTCAAATCGCCTTTATAGTGCACTACTTTTGACTAGAGACCATAGGGTGTGATTTGGGAAGCAACCACTCAGAGTAATGAAATTTACCAGACTGGATCAAACCACAAGAGGAGTGCCAGTCTTGTTGATTCTCTATTGGTAGCTATTATCACAGGGTGCTGTACTGTACAGGGAGTCTGTCGACAGGGTCTTAACTCCTGGAGTCTGTGTGTCTGCACACAGCACTCTGACAGACACCTGGCCCTTTTATCTCCAGCACACTACAGTACTTCGACCATAAACACACAGCCCCCGTGCCAGGGCTTTCATTCTATGCACTTGTATATAGTACTCATACTACCTAAGACTATTATTTGTACCATTTGGAGTCAATGCAGTGGCACAAACCACTAGAACATGACCTCAATCTTTCCTAAGCGTCCCCCCTCTCCCTCTCTTTATGTTGTGTAACCATTATTTTGGGTCAGCATAACATTGTTTGAATGTTTTTCTGTGTCATTTAAACATGGTCTAAACGTTAGTTTGGATCAGTCTAATGTTGTTGAGAGCTGCAGCGTACCTCCAGTGCGTGGTTGGTACGTGGGGAGCGGGGGGACTTGAACCCGGCCCCCCCACACTGGGCAGGATGAAGAGTGCAGTGATGGTGGCCGGCATCTGTGTCGCCCATCAGGAACGTCAGCTGTCGGAATTGGCCCTGTGGAGACAGAGCCGTCAAACACACTCACCTGACCCCCAGAGGTCACAATGTTCAGACAGAATACCCAGAGGACCATTCCTCAGTCAGGGCCTCTGAGATACTGAGACAAATATGATGGACAGACAGACTTTAGAGACCTCTACATACATTTATCTACACCAGCTAGCGTTCTACTCCCCAAGCTATGTTTAGAAGTGTGTGTGCTAGCGTGTGTGAGGGTCTGTGTGTGTTAGCGTGTGTGAGGGTCTGTGTGTGTTAGCGTGTGTGAGGGTCTGTGTGTGTTAGCGTGTGTGAGGGTCTGTGTGTGTTAGCGTGTGTGAGGGTCTGTGTGTGTTAGCGTGTGTGAGGGTCTGTGTGTGTTAGCGTGTGTGAGGGTCTGTGTGTGTTAGCGTGTGTGAGGGTCTGTGTGTGTTAGCGTGTGTGAGGGTCTGTGTGTGTTAGCGTGTGTGAGGGTCTGTGTGTGTTAGCGTGTGTGAGGGTCTGTGTGTGTTAGCGTGTGTGAGGGTCTGTGTGTGTTAGCGTGTGTGAGTTAGTGTGTGTGAGGGTCTGTGTGTGTGATTAAATGTGTAGCATTTTACGTAAACAGAAAGATCGCTCCCTTTGCCGCAGACAAAGAGCACCAGACATCATTCGTCTTTTTTGAAGAATGTAAACATGTTACAGTGTAAAATGCAAATGTATCTGTGCTTTAGCTATAGACTCAGACAATGCATTCCTTAACTGTTTACACATCAAACCTTTAATGATGATAAAATATGGCTTATAATTACAGTGCCAACTAAACAAATAACTTTATCGCATGAAATATGGACTAAATAATTGTTAGAAGCTAAATAAAATTGAGAGAGAAAGAGAGATAGAGAGAAATACAGCACACAGTATACTGTTTCCCCACCTCTCTCTTTTTGGTCCTAATGTGTCATAATTAAACTTGATTAAACATAGTTAAACATAATTAAATGAAGAATGGCTTAATGAATACATGTAGAAATTAAAATGTATACATCTGAATGTCTGAGTGTGTTGGAGAGGGTCCTGGTAGGGCACTGGGCTCGCTAAGGCTCTCCGTCTAAAGCTCATGGTGCATTAATGGGACAGTTCACCGAAATTACAGAATATATTGGTTTCCTTGTCCTGTAAGTAGTCTATGGACAAGGTAAGATGCAGCCCATGCTTTGGTTTTGTAAGTAATTTTGGAATCTAGGTGAACTATCCTTTTAACTTTTCCATCCACTAAACAGTAACACTCTCTCTGTCTTCATCCATCCTTATTTCATCTTCTAAAATCAAAGAAATTCTCTTCCGACATGCCAGTGGATTCAAGGGCATTCCTGCCTGTCTGTCTGTCTGTGTCAGAGCTCTGTCTTTCAGTAGACGAATGCTCTTGTAGTATGGGATGGGTGCACAGAGATACAGTGACAAGGTCCTGAGGCCCATTGTCATGCCATTCATCCGCCGCCATCCCCTCATGTTTCAGCATAATACACGGCCCCATGTCACAAGGATCGGTACACATTTCCTGGAAGCTGAAAATGTCCCAGTTATTCCATGGTCTGAATACTCACCAGACATCTCACCCATGAGATGGCTGGTTCAACGTGTATGACAGTGTGTTCCAGTTCCCGCCAATATCCAGCAACTTCGCACAGCCGTTGACAAGTAGTGAGACAACATTCCACAGGCCACAATCAACAGCCTGATCCACTCTCCCGAAGGAGATGTGTCGCGCTACATGAGGCAAATGGTGGTCACACCAAATACTGACTGGTTTTCTGTTTCATGCCCCTACCATTTTTTAAAAGGTACTATATCTGTGACCAAGAGATGTACAATTGAAGTCGGAAGTTTACATACACTCAGGTTGGAGTCATAAAAATTTGTTTTTCAACCAGTCCACAAACTTCTTGTTAACAAACTATTTCGTTTTGGCAAGTCGGTTAGGACATCTACTTTGTGCATGACACAAGTCATTTTTCAAACAATTGTTTACAGACAGATTATTTCACTTAAAATTCACGGTATCACAATTTCAGTGGGACAGAAGTTTACATACACTTAGTTGACTGTGCCTTTAAACAGCTTGGAAAATTCCAGAAAATTATGTCATGGCTAATTGACATTATTTGAGTCAATAGGAGGTGTACCTGTGGATGTATTTCAAGGCCTACCTTCAAACTCAGTGCCTCTTTGCTTGACATCATGGGAAAATCAAAGGAAATCAGCCAAGGAAGTCTGGTTCATCCTTGGGAGCAATTTCCAAACGCCTGAAGGTACCACGTTCATTTGTACAAACAATAGTACAAGTATAAACACCACGGGACCACGCAGCTGTCATACCGCTCAGGAAGGAGACGTGTTCTGTCTCCTAGAGATGAACGTACTTTGGTGCGAAAAGTGCAAATCAATCCCAGAACAACAGCAAAGGACCTTGTAAAGATGCTTGAGGACACAGGTACAAAAGTATCTATATCCACAGTAAAACGACAAAGATCGTACTTTTTGGAGAAATGTCCTCTGGTCTGATGAAACAAAAATAAAACTGTTTGGCCATAATGACCATCATTATGTTTGGAGGAAAAAGGGGGAGGCTTGCAAGCCGAAGAACACAATCCCAACCGTGAAGCACGGGGGTGGCAGCATCATGTTGTGAAGGTGCTTTCTGTAGGAGGGACTGGTGCACTTCACAAAATAGATGACATCAAGAGGAAGAACAATTATGTGGATATATTGAAGCAACATGTCAAGACATCAGTCAGGAAGTTAAAGCCTGGTTGCAAATGGGTCTTCCAAATGGACAATGACCCCAAGCATACTTCCAAAGTTGTGGCAAAACGGCTTAAGGACAACAAAGTCAAGGTATTGGAGTGGCCATCACAAAGCCCTGACCTCAATCCAATAGAAAATTTGTGGGCAGAACTGAAAAAGCATGTGCAAGCAAGGAGGCCTACCAACCTGACTCAGTTACACCAGCTCTGTCAGGAGGAATGGGCCAAAATTCACCCAACTTATTGTGGGAAGCTTGTGGAAGGCTGCCCGAAACGTTTGACCCAAGTTGAACAATTTAAAGACAATGCTACCAAATACTAATTGAGTGTATGTAAACTGCTGACCCACTGAGAATGTGATGAAAGAAATAAAAGCTGAAATAAATAATTCTCTCTACTATTATTCTGACATTTCACATTCTTAAAATAAAGTGGTGATCCTAACTGACCTAAGACAGGGAATTTTTACTACGATTAAACATCAGGATTTGTGAAAAACTGAGTTTAAATGTATTTGGCTCAGGTGTATGTAAACTTCCGACTTCAACTGTATCTTTATTCCCAGTCATGTGAAATCCATAGATTAGGGCCTAATGAATTTATTTACATTGACTGATTTCCTTATATGAACTGTAAAATCTTCTAAATTGTTGCATGTTGTGATTCTATATTGTTTTCAGTATATATATTCACAGACCTAAAGGAACTGTCTGGACAAATGCCTACCTTTCCTCTGTGGAGGAACAACAAACCATTTAAAACTGGTTTTAAAGCCTGCTTAACCTTCACGAAAACCCATTAGCAAAGGCCTCATCTATATCAGTCTTTATTGTGCTGTAACTGTAGAGAAAGGAAATGGATCAACTGACAATAAACACTTAAAACAGACAGGGGAAGGTGTTTTCCTCCCTTAGTTGTCCTGAAGTGGATGACCGTTAAGGTGAAAAATGGAGGTGTGCTAAAGTTCCAGTAAAGAGGAACCTGGCGGGAGAAGACTGTTACCACCTCAGAGAGGAAGCTTAATCCTCGGAGGGGTTGTCATAAAGACCTGTCGCTGTGGGAGAGAAGGCGATGGAGAATCAATCTTGGCTCTGGAATGAGCTGAGCACAAAGCCAGATGCTGCCTGCTGTCTGTCCTGTCCTGCTCCCCCCCCCCCCCCCCCCTTCCTGCTCAGCACTCATTCTGTACGCTCTAACACGTCCTTCATAAACACTGGCTCTGGCTGCTGGCTTCTGCTATGGACAGCACAGGGATGTCTTCATGTGTCTTGGGGAATGGGGGCAGTTGGTGGGGTCAGGGCAATGAGAGGAGCCCCCATCCCATCTCACCCCCCTAAACCTCCCTTACAGGTTGGGTAGGGGGATTGCTAGACCATTGGGTTCCTATACAGTGTGCTGATTCACAGTGTTTTTTGGCTACAAGGTTTGACAGCACATACATCCTGCAGACCGGTACTGATCTTCTATGATAATAACCCACCATTCAACAGAAAGGGCACTCAGTTATTGAGTCACTCTGAACAGCAGGAGATGAAGCTGTATAGTCTATGTTGCATAATGTGTTGCTGGTATGTTGCATGATGATTTAGGCAAATACATCCTCTTGTATGGAAACATGCAGGAGAAGGGAGGAGAGGAGTGGAGAGAGTAGAGGAAAGGAAAGGAGAAAAGAGGAGAGGGGGAGAGGAGAAAAGAGGGGAGGAGAACAGAGGAGAGAGGAGAGAAGAGGAGAGGAGAACAGAGGAGAGGAGACGAGAGAGGAAAAGAGAACGGAACTGGAGAGGAGAGGAGGAAAAAGAAGAGAAAGGAGAGGAAATAAAGAGGTGGAACGGTAAATCCAGTACTTACCTCAAAGGGTGTCTCGAAGCCCTCTATGATCCCTCCCAACAATAGTAGGCCTTCAGGGGTGATGCCCATACCCTGGTACACCCAGTCCACACTTTCCACCAGGGCACAGTCCACATACAGCGCCAGCCTAACAGATGACACACTCACAGCTACGTGGTGCCACTGGCCGTCAGACAGACCACTGACCGGGAACCTGGGAATCGGGTCAAAACAATGTAATGGGTGATGTCATACAGTATGACAAACATTATTGAGAAGGAAGTGCATGTCTCTGTTATGTGCTGTTTTGGCAATAATGTGAAGTGTGTGGTGCATGTTGGCCCTCTAAAAGCTTCACTTCCAAGACAGTGTTGAGATTCAAATATAGTCACACCTCAAATATCAGCTGTAAATTTCATGCACTATACAAGTACCAAGGCAACAAAATGACTCTGTCCATCTTCTGGCCAAGTCTTAAGTCTGTCTAACAGTGATGTATTGCTTAAAATCCACTGTGGCTTAAGAAGAGAGGAACAAGCAACCTGCCAGTAGGCTTTAGAAAAACAGCCCTTGAATCGTTTCACCCTCAGTCAACATACACACACGATTTTGCAAAAATGGGCCCTTTTGTCATGTCTTATTTAGAAAAAATATTTAGTTTCTTGAAAAATACTTTTAGCAACATAAATACTTTTCTCATTTTAGCAGGAACCAAACTGGTATTGGCTGTGACCATTTTATTCAACAATACATGAAATTTACTCCATCGTCCCAAAACACTTTCCGCACGAAGCATTTACATCACATCATAAAACATGATCATTTTAGTTTAAAACTGAATCACAAACAAAATGGGTTTGGGGATCATTTGGTTTACCTGGTTTATTTAGAAAATATGATTTGAATTCCTTATTGAATACATATGACTGTTTGCTTCTTGTGCTTGTAAACCTGCACTGAGGCTACCATAAACAATATAGTTACTTGTTGAAATTGTTATGTATTTATCATTTTTAAGTAGTTATATTGAGAATAAGTAAGTGCTTTACACCTAAAGACAGGAGTGTGATATTTATTTACTGTTTAAATATATTTTTTAACAAATGTGTAGATTGTGGTGGTAATTACTGTGTAATGACAGGGTAATGGTCAAATGCATTGCTACGAACACAGTAAAATATTAAGTAATAAGCAGTACTGAGCAGGGAGGGATATACCCATTTTACACTTTATGGTGGTAATAACCTGGAAATCTTCATTACAGACGGTAAGGACACAAAATAAAATATTCTCTTATCTTGACAAATTCAAATGTACTTTTCTTGGAGGTAGAGATATAATATCATGTACTCTCTACCTCATATCCTTGTTCGCCACTGTCACTTCCCAGTTCTTGGGTGAATTGATTTGTAAAATGTTGATAAATACTACAATTGATCACTTGATTCAGTGTGATGGTGATGACGTAAAACTGTGGGACAACTGTATTTCGTAAAACAAAATATATTTTTAGTGCTTATGAACATTAAAAAGTACATAGCTTTCATTTATTTAACTTTTTTTTTTAAACAGCATTAACTATTTTCAAATTATCAAAATGTTTCTTATTGAAATACATAGCAGAAGGTCAAAGTCAGGGTGTGGGACAACTGCCTTGTCAATTCAAAACAGTGAAATCCAGAAATAAAATGCTTTGGAAAAAAAAAAAAAATGTAAACAAAAGTTTAAGGTTAATTTGTGACAACTTAACATAGGTAATAGATTAAAACCAATTATTATATATTTTTTTAAATTACATCTACCTGAGACACAAAAAAAGCCTGTATTTGCAAAATCACCACAGACGGGCAGATAGACATACACAGACACACAGACTCACTCGTAGTGGCGCTGTTGCGTGCTGATGAAGGTGAGTGTGTATGCGCTGATGCGTAGTTGCAGCAGGATGTGGCTGTCATGGCTGAGCAGGGTGAGCACGCTGCGTTCGTCTCGCTGTGGGCTTCGTAACTGCACCAACAGACTGAACTCATCTGCAAACCTGTACAACACAATGCCGGTACACAGTGTCAGTCTCTGTGTGTACAGTCGTGGCCAAAAGTTTTGAGAATGACACAAATATTAATTTTCACAAAGTCTGCTGCCTCAGTTTGTATGATAGCAATTTGCATAAACTCCAGAATGTTATGAAGAGTGATCAGATGAATTGCAATTAATTGGAAAGTCCCTCTTTACCATGCAAATTAACTGAATCCCAAAAAATCCCACAAAAGGACCAGCTGACATCATGTCAGTGATTCTCTCGTTAACACAGGTGTGAGTGTTGACGAGGACAAGGCTGGAGATCACTCTGTCATGCTGATTGAGTTCGAATAACAGACAGGAAGCTTCAAAAGGAGAGTGGTGCTTGGAATCATTGTTCTCTGTCATCCATGGTTACCTGCAAGGAAACACGTGCCGTCATCATTGCTTTGCACAAAAAGGGCTTCACAGGCAAGGATATTGCTGCCAGTAAGATTGCACCTAAATCAACCATTTATCGGATCATCAAGAACTTCAAGGAGAGCGGTTCAATTGTTGTGAAGAAGGCTTCAGGGCGCCCAAGAAAGTCCAGCAAGCGCCAGGACCGTCTCCTAAAGTTGATTCAGCTGCGGGATCGGGGCACCACCAGTACAGAGCTTGCTCAGGAATGGCAGCAGGCAGGTGTGAGTGCATCTGCACGCACAGTGAGGCGAAGACTTTTGGAGGATGGCCTGATGTTAAGAAGGGCAGCAAAGAAGCCACTTCTCTCCAGGAAAAACATCAGGGACAGACTGATATTCTGCTAAAGGTACAGGGATTGGACTGCTGAGGACTGGGGTAAAGTCATTTTCTCTGATGAATCCCCTTTCCGATTGTTTGGGGAATCTGGAAAAAAGCTTGTCCGGAGAAGACAAGGTGAGCGCTACCATCAGTCCTGTGTCATGCCAACAGTAAAGCATCCTGAGACCATTCATGTGTGGGGTTGCTTCTCAGCCAAGGGAGTGGGCTCACTCACAATTTTAAGAACACAGCCATGAATAAAGAATGGTACCAACACATCCTCCAAGAGAAACTTCTCCCAACCATCCAGGAACAGTTTGGTGACGAACAATGCCTTTTCCAGCATGATGGAGCACCTTGCAATAAGGCAAAAGTGATAAATAAGTGGCTCGGGGAACAAAACATCAATATTTTGGGTCCATGGCCAGGAAACTCCCCAGACCTTAATCCCATTGAGAACTTGTGGTCAATCCTCAAGAGGTGGGTGGACAAACAAAACCCCACAAATTCTGACAAACTCCAAGCATTGATAATGCAAGAATGGGCTGCCATCAGTCAGGATGTGGCCCAGAAGTTAGTTGATGGCATGCCGGGGCAGATTACAGAGGTCTTGAAAAAGTAGGGTCAACACTGCAAATATTGACGCTTTGCATCAACGTCATGTAATTGTCAATAAAAGCCTTTGACACTTATGAAATGCTTGTAATTATACTTCAGTATTCCATAGTAACATCTGACAAAAATATTTAAAGACACTGATGCAGCAAACTTTGTGGAAATTAATATTTGTGTCATTCTCAAAACTTTTGGCCATGACTGTGTGTGTGTGTGTGTGTGGGGGGGGGATTTACCCGTCAGTGAAGAGTTGTGCAAGGGGCAGGGACAGGGTGGAGTACTGTCCCACCTGCAGCACCGGACACCTCAGAGCATCCAGAGACATGGAGGCATTGCTGCTGTTGGACACCTGCAGCGAGAGCTCCTCTAGAAGGTTCACCTCTGTGGAGAGAAAGAAAGGACAGACACACAGTGAAATAAAGTCGTGAGCAGCCATGTCGGGGTTCAAGCCTTAACTGTCAACTAACAGACAGATAACAATTCTGTTGTATTATGGAGGCAGACCTCAATCCACTCCCCTGTAACACTCAGCTACCATTCTGAAGATCACCCTGTGAAAAAAACTCCTTGTACCCCACTCAATGGACTCTGAGAGTCAATGGACTCTGACCATAATGTTCCACACAGTAAGCTTCATTTTCTGTGAAAAGAGGGTCAAAAACAGCCACCTCATTCCATTCACTTTGCCCATCATTTAATATACTAAATTGGTATAAACTATTTTGGGAACCATTCCTTCTGGACTGTTGAGGGCTAGAACAAATACCAATAGTTTCAAAATGGTGGTGCTCTAGTGTGTACCATAGTGCCCTCCATTGTTTTGGTTTTCCTTCCATTTTTCTGTTTGTGTAACATGCCATGGTGGGGTCTATGGGCTGTTGATGAGGAGTTGAGGGTTGAGGAGCCCCTCCTAAGGGTTATGAATACAACAGTTGATCAATGGTGGAGAAAATGACTTAAGTCAGCATTGAAAGACATGTATTGTTGTGTATTGATTGGGCTGTAACCTGCAGTGCCTGGCCTTATTCTAAGGTCACCTGGGAACTACACTATCTAAGATGAGGAGGGCTTGAGGCCAATTAGACAAACAGGCAGTACTTTAGCACAGCAGGTACTGCAGGCAGGCAAATCAATTAGCCTAGACTGAACTAACCTTCCCCTGTGATGGTGTGGGGGTGCTTTGCTGGTGACACTGTCAGTGCTTTACTTAGAATTCAAGGCACACTTAACCAGCATGGCTACCACAGCATTCTGCAGCGATATGCCATCCCATCTGGTTTGCGCTTAGTAGGACTATCATTTGTTTTTCAACAGGACAATGATCCAACATACCTCCAGGCTGTGTAAGGGCTATTTGACCAAGAAAGAGAATGATGGAGTACTGCATCAGATGACCTGGCCTACACAATCACCTGACCTCAACCCAATTAAGATGGTTTGAGATGAGTTGGACCGCAGAGTGAAGGAAAAGCAGCCAACAAGTGCTCAGCATATGTGGGAACTCCTTCAAGACTGTTGGAAAAGTATTCCTCATGAAGCTGGTTGAGAGAATGCCAAGTGTGCAAAGCTGTCATCAAGGCAACGGGTGGCTACTTTGAAGAATCTAAAATATATATTTATTTGTTTAACTCTTTTTTGGTAACTACATGATTCCATATGTGTTATTTCATAGTATTGAAATCTTCACTATTATTCTATAATGTATTTAATAGTAAAAATAAAGAAAAACCCTTGAATGGTGTGTCCAACCTTTTGACTGCTACTATATATATACACTGCTCAAAAAAATAAAGGGAACACTAAAATAACACATCCTAGATCTGAATGAATGAAATATTCTTATTAAATACTTTTTTCTTTACATAGTTGAATGTGCTGACAACAAAATCACACAAAAATTATCGATGGAAATCAAATTTATCAACCCATGGAGGTCTGGATTTGGAGTCACACTCAAAATTAAAGTGGAAAACCACACTACAGGCTGATCCAACTTTGATGTAATGTCCTTAAAACAAGTCAAAATGAGGCTCAGTAGTGTGTGTGGCCTCCACGTGCCTGTATGACCTCCCTACAACGCCTGGGCATGCTCCTGATAAGGTGGCGGATGGTCTCCTGAGGGATCTCCTCCCAGACCTGGACTAAAGCATCCGCCAACTCCTGGACAGTCTGTGGTGCAATGTGGTGTTGGTGGATGGAGCGAGACATGATGTCCCAGATGTGCTCAATTGGATTCAGGTCTGGGGAACGGGCGGGCCAGTCCATAGCATCAATGCCTTCCTCTTGCAGGAACTGCTGACACACTCCAGCCACATGAGGTCTAGCATTGTCTTGCATTAGGAGGAACCCAGGGCCAACCGCACCAGCATATGGTCTCACAAGGGGTCTGAGGATCTCATCTCGGTACCTAATGGCAGTCAGGCTACCTCTGGCGAGCACATGGAGGGCTGTGCGGCCCCCCAAAGAAATGCCACCCCACACCATGACTGACCCACCGCCAAACCGGTCATGCTGGAGGATGTTGCAAACAGCAGAACGTTCTCCACGGTGTCTCCAGACTCTGTCACGTCTGTCACGTGCTCAGTGTGAACCTGCTTTCATCTGTGAAGAGCACAGGGCGCCAGTGGCGAATTTGCCAATCTTGGTGTTCTCTGGCAAATGCCAAACGTCCTGCACGGTGTTGGGCTGTAAGCACAACCCCCACCTGTGGACGTCGGGCCCTCATACCACCCTCATGGAGTCTGTTTCTGACCGTTTGAGCAGACACATGCACATTTGTGGCCTGCTGGAGGTCATTTTGCAGGGCTCTGGCAGTGCTCCTCATGCTCCTCCTTGCACAAAGGCGGAGGTAGCGGTCCTGCTGCTGGGTTGTTGCCCTCCTACAGCCTCCTCCACGTACTGGCCTGTCTCCTGGTAGCGCCTCCATGCTCTGGACACTACGCTGACAGACACAGCAAACCTTCTTGCCACAGCTCGCATTGATGTGCCATCCTGGATGAGCTGCACTACCTGAGCCACTTGTGTGGGTTGTAGACTCCGTCTCATGCTAGCACTAGAGTGAAAGCACCGCCAGCATTCAAAAGTGACCAAAACATCAGCCAGGAAGCATAGGAACTGAGAAGTGGTCTGTGGTCACCACCTGCAGAACCACTCCTTTATTGGGGGTGTCTTGCTAATTGCCTATAATTTCCACCTGTTGTCTATTCCATTTCCACAACAGCATGTGAAATTTATTGTCAATCAGTGTTGCTTCCTAAGTGGACAGTTTGATTTCACAGAAGTGTGATTGACTTGGAGTTACATTGTGTTGTTTAAGTGTTCCCTTTATTCTTTTGAGCAGTGTATATATACACACACACACAGACGTGCTCAAATTTGTTGGTACCCCTCCACAAAAAATGAAGAATGCACAACTTTTCTCTGAAATAACATGGAACTGACAAAAGTAATTGGCATACACCACTGTTTATTCCATGTTTAATAGAAATCAGACTTTGCTTTTGATTATTTATTATTTATTCAACATAATATTGAAATAGTAAAACAAATTAAAATGGCATGGACAAAAATGATGGGACCCTTAAGCTAATATTTTGTTGGACAACCTGAAATCACTGCAATCAAACGTTTTCTGTAGCTCTCAATGAGACTTCTGCACCTGTTAACAGGTAGTTTGACCCACTCTCCCTGAGCAAACTGCTCCAGCGGTCTCAGGTTTGATGGGTGCCTTCTCCAGACTGCAGGTTTCAGCTCTTTCCATAGAGGTTCGATAGGATTCAGATCAGGACTCATAGAAGGCCACTTCAGACTAGTCCAATGTTTTGTTCCTATCCATTCTTGGGTGCTTTTAGCTCTGTGTTTTGGGTATTTATCCTGTTGGAGGACCCATGACCTGCGACAGCTTTCTGACACTGGGCAGTACGTGATAGTCTTGAGACTTCATTGTGACCTGCACAGATTGAAGGCCCCCTGTGCCAGGCGCAGCAAAGCAGCCCCAAAACCTAACCGAACCTCCTCCATGTTTCACTGTAGGTATGGTGTTCTTCTCTTTGAAAGCTTCATTTCTTCATCTGTGAACATAAAGCTGATGTGACTTGCCAAAAAGCTCCAGTTTTGACTCATCTGTCCGAAGGACATTCTCCCAGAAGGATTGTGGCTTGTCACTATGCATTTTAGCAAATTCCAGTCTGGCTTTTTTATGTTTTTCTTTCAAAAGTGGTCCTCCTGGTTCTTCTTCCATGGAGCCCACTTTCACTCAAAAACTGACGTACCTTCACCTTGGAGTTCAGCTTTTATCTCTTTGGCAGTTATCCTTGGTTCTTTTTCTACCATTTGCGCTATCCTTCTGTTCAATCTGTAGTCGATTTTCCTGGGGTCGATGTTCTTCTTGCGGCCACGCCCAGGAAGGTTGGGTACAGTTCCATGGACCTTAAACTTCTTAATAATATTTGCAACTGTTGTCACAGGAACATCAAGCTGCTTGGAGATGGTCTTGTAGCCTTTATCTTTACCATGCTCGTCTATTATTTTGTTTCTGATCTCCTCAAACAAATCTCTCCTTTGCTTTCTCTGGTCCATGTTCAGTGTGGTGCACACAATGACACCTAACAGCACAGTGACTACTTTTCTCCATCTAAATAGGCTGAATCACTGATTACGAGATTGGAAACATGTGTGATACTAATTTAATTTTTTTTTTTTTTGAAATGTCACTATAATCCAATTATTTATTATATTTTCTAAGGGGTACCAACAAATGTGTCCATATTTTAGAATATCTTTGTAGAATAAGCAATAATTAATCTCTTTTCACAGCTTATTTTCTTTATTCTATGACATACCAAAGGCATGCAAGTATACATGATAAAATAGCTTTTAATGTCATCACTTTTCAGGAGGAATTAAGCATTATTTCAATGAGCTGTAAGGTTACCAACACATTTGAGACGTCTGTATATAAATATATACACACAGTGCTTTCAGAAAGTATTCATACTTATCCATATTTTGTTGTGTGTGTTACAGCCCATCTACACACAATACCCCACAATGACAACGTGAAAACATGTTGAGTCATTTTTGCAAATGTATTGAAAATGAAATGCAGAAATATCTCATTTACATAAGTATTCACACCCCTTTGCTATGACACTCCAAATTGAGCTCAGGTGCATCCAAATTCCTTCGATCATCCTTGAGATGTCACGACAACTTGATTGGTGTCCGACTGCGGCCAATGCAATTGTTTGGACATGATTTAGAAATAAACACATCTGTCTATATAAAGGTCCCACAGTTGACAGTGCATGTTAGAGGAGAAACTATACTTTGAAGTCCAAAGAACTATTCTCTGAGAATTGTGATGAGGCACATATCTGGAGAAGGGTATAAAACAATTTCTAGAGTGTTTGTAACGGCTGCTCTCCTCCTCTTCCTCTGAAGAGGAGAAGCATGGGTCGGACCAATACGCATCGAGGTATGCAGTCATAATGAATTTATTTAAATGATAGACAAACACGAAACACTTGAGAATTTACAAAATAACAAACGCAGTCAACAGACCTGAACAAACGAACTTACATGACACGAAGAACGCACGAACAGGAAAATAGACTACACAAAAACCGAACGAACAAACAAACCGAAAACAGTCCCGTGTGGCGCAACATACACAGACACGGAAGACAATCACCCACAAACTAACAGTGTAAAACAGCCTACCTATATATGATTCTCAATCAGAGGAAATGAATAACACCTGTCCCTGATTGAGAACCATATAAGGCTAATTAACCAACACACTCCCACATAGAACAAACAACACAGACTGCCCATCCCAACTCACGCCCTGACCAACTAAACACATACAAAACAAGAGAAAACAGGTCAGGAACGTGACATAACCCCCCCCTTAAGGTGCGAACTCCGGGCGCACCAGCACAAAGTCTAGGGGAGGGTCTGGGTGGGCATCTGACCACGGTGGTGGCTCAGGCTCTGGGCGAGGTCCCCACCCCACCATAGTCAATCCCAGCTTACGTCTCCCCCTCCGACTGACCACCCTCCTATTACACCCACTTAATTTACAGGGTAACATCAAAATAAGGGGCAGCACCGGGATAAGGTAGCTCAGGACAGAGAGGTAGGTCAGGATAGAGAGGTAGCTCAGGATAGAGGGGCAACTCCGGGCTGAAGGGCAGCTCCGGACAGAGAGACAGCTCTGGACTGAGGGGCAGTTCAGGATTAATGGCAGCTCTGGGCTGAGGGGCAGCTCATGGCTGGCTGACGGCTCTGGACGCTCATGGCTGGCTGACGGCTCTGGACGCTCATGGCTGGCTGGCGGCTCTGGACGCTCATGGCTGGCTGGCGGCTCTGGCAGATCCTGTCTGGTTGGCGGCTCTGGCAGATCCTGTCTGGTTGGCGGCTCTGGCAGATCCTGTCTGGTTGGCGGCTCTGGCAGATCCTGTCTGGTTGGCGGCTCTGGCAGATCCTGTCTGGTGAATGGCTCTAGCGGCTCCTGACTGACTAACGGCTCTGACGGCTCGGGACAGACGGGCGGCTCTAATGGCTCGGGACAGACGGATGGCTCAGACGGCACTGGGCAGACGGATGGCTCAGATGGCGCTGGGGAGACGGATGGCTCAGATGGCGCTGGGGAGACGGATGGCTCTGGCCGGATGAGGCGCACTGTAGGCCTGGTGCGTGGTGCCGGAACTGGAGGCACCGGGCTAAGGACACGCACCTTCAGGCTAGTGCGGGGAGAAGGAACAGGGCATACTGGACCCTGGGGACGCACATTAGGCCTAGTGCGTGGTGCCGGAACTGGTGGTACCGGGCTGGGGACACGCATCTCAGGGCTAGTGTGGGGAGCAGCAACAGGATGCACAGGACTCTGGAGACGCACAGGAAGCTTGGTGCGTGGTGCCGGAACTGGTGGTACCGGGCTGGAGACACACACCACAGGGCTAGTGCGTGGAGGAGGAACTGGGCTCTGGAGACGCACAGGAAGCCTGGTGCGTGGTGTAGGCACTGGTGGTACTAGGCTGGGGCGGGAAGGTGGCGCCGGAAATACCTGACCGTGCAGGCGTACTGGCTCCCTTGAGCATTGAGCCTGCCCAACCTTACCTGGTTGAATACTCCCCGTCGCCCGACCAGTGCGGGGAGGTGGAATAACTCGCACCGGGCTATGTAGGCGAACCGGGGACACCATGCGTAAGGCTGGTGCCATGTAAGCCGGCCCAAGGAGACGTACTGGAGGCCATATATGTAGAGCCGGCTTCATGGTATTTGGCTCAATGCTCAATCTAGCCCGGCAGATACGAGGAGCTGGTATGTACCGCACCGGGCTATGCACACGTACAGGAGACACCGTGCGCTCTACTGCGTAACACGGTATCTGCCCCTACTCTCGCTCTCCACGGTAAGTACAGGGAGTTGGCGCAGGTCTCCTACCTGACTTCGCCACATTCCCTTTAAGCCCCCCCCCAATACATTTTTGGGCTTGTCTAACAGGCTTCCTACCGCGTCGTCGTGCTGCCTCCATTCTCCGGTATCCCTCCGCACATTGCTCCATTGAATCCCAGGCGGGCTCCGGCACTCTCCTTGGGTCGATCGCCCATCTGTCGATCTCCTCCCATGAATTATAACCCAGATGCCTCTCCACCTTCTGTTTCCGTGCTTGCTCCTCAAATCGCCGCCTCTACTTTCGCTGCCTCCAGCTCAGCTTTGGGGCGATTATATTCTCCTGGTACTTCGCGGTCCAGAATTTCCTCCCAATTCCTGTAATCCTGCGTTTGTTGTTGCTTCTTTCTCCCTCGTTGCTTGATCCTTTGTTGGTGGGTGATTCTATAACGGCTGCTCTCCTCCTCTTCGTCTGAAGAGGAGAAGCATGGGTCGGACCAATACGCATCGAGGTATGCAGTCATAATGAATTTATTTAAATGATAGACAAACACGAAACACTTGAGAATTTACAAAATAACAAACGCAGTCAACAGACCTGAACAAACGAACTTACATGACACGAAGAACGCACGAACAGGAAAATAGACTACACAAAAACCGAACGAACAAACAAACCGAAAACAGTCCCGTGTGGCGCAACATACACAGACACGGAAGACAATCACCCACAAACTAACAGTGTAAAACAGCCTACCTATATATGATTCTCAATCAGAGGAAATGAATAACACCTGTCCCTGATTGAGAACCATATAAGGCTAATTAACCAACACACTCCCACATAGAACAAACAACACAGACTGCCCATCCCAACTCACGCCCTGACCAACTAAACACATACAAAACAAGAGAAAACAGGTCAGGAACGTGACAGTGTTGAACGTTTCCAAGAGCACAGTGGTCTTCATCATTGGGAAATTGAAAAAATATAGAACTACCCAGACTCTGCCTAGAGCTGGCCGTCTGAGCAACCGGGCAAAAAGGACCTTGGTCAGGAAGGTGACCAAGAACCCAATGATCACTCTGACAGAACTACAGAGTTATTTGGCTGAGATGGGAGAACCTGCCAGAAGGATAACAGTTTCTACAGCACTTCAATAATCTGAGCTTTATGGGAGAGTGGCCAGACGGAAGCCACTCCTGAGAATAAGGCACATGAGAGCACGCCTGCAGTTTGCAAAAAGGCACGTGAAAGACTCTGAGCATGTGGTCTGATGAGACAATTGATCTCTTTGGTCTGAATGCAAAGCTCTATGTCTGGAGAAAACCAGGCAATTCATCACCCTTCTAACCCATCCCTACCGTGAAGCATGGGTGGCAGCATCATGCTTTGCGGATGCTTTTCAGCGGCAGGGACTGGAAGACGGGTAAGGATAGAGGGAACAATGAATGGAGCCAAATACAGGCAAATCCTTGATGAGAACCTGCTTCAGAGTGCGAATGACCTTAGATGGGGCAAAGATTTATGTTCAAACGGGACAATGACCCCAAGCATACAGCCAAAGCAAAGCTGGAATGGCTTCAGAACAAGAATGTGAAAGTCCTTGAGTGGCCCAGCAAAAATCCCAGTCTCCCATTGAAAATCTGTGGAAAGATGGAAAGATTGCTGTTCACTGCCACTCCCCATCTAATTTAACAGAGATTAAAAAATCTGCAAGGAAGAATGTGCAAGGCTGATACAGACATACCAAGACGACTCAAAACTGTAATCGCCGTCAGAGGTGCTTCTACAAAGATTTGACTCAGGGGTGTGTATACTTATGTAAATTTGATTTCTGTATTTCATTTTCAATAAATTTGCAAATATTATTAAAAAGTTTTCACTTTGTCATTATGGGGTATTGTGTGGAAATGGGTAAGAGAAAATATTTTATTAATGTTTAATTCAGGCTGAATGTGTAAAGTCAAGGAGTGTAAATACCTTATGAAGGCACACAGTACAGTACATTTAATTGTTATACATTTTGGGGGAGGAAACAAACTCTAAAACCAAATCAAAACTGTGGTGAAATGACAATGTACCTACATAAATACAGTTTCTTGACTGTGTCCAGCTCGCTAATAATCACTGAAATGAAAGCTAGACAGTCAGGGAGCTTAGAAAATCCCCAAATCAATGGATAGAGGAGTACAGTATTTTGATGCAGAAGAAAACATGACCTTGTCGAATACTGACTGGCTCCTAAGCGGAAATACTGTAGACAGAGGTTTTTCTTAATTTACATGTTGTATCATACATTCATATTTTTCCCAGCTGAAAGACTGAGACAACATACTGTATATGCCTGACTCAATCAACACCTGCAAACGGTTAGCACTAGACCTTACCAGCCACTATGACGCACCCACAGACTAAGACCTGTTCCCCACCTGTATCTACTGTATGCCTGTCAGTCCCTCTGAGTCGAATGAGGCCCTTCTAGAGCAGGAGCAAATATACAGTTGAAGTCGGAAGTTTACATACACTTAGGTTGGAGTCATTAAAACTTGTTATTCAACCACTCCACAAATTTCTTGTTAACAAACTATAGTTTTGGCAAGTCGGTTAGGACATATACTTTGTACATGACACAAGTACTTTTTCCAACAATTGTTTACAGACAGATTATTTCACTTATAATTCACTGTATCACAATTCCAGAAAATGATGTCATGGCTTTAGAAGCTTCTGATAGGCTAATTGACATAATTTGAGTCAATTGGCAGTGTACCTGTGGATGTATTTCAAGGCCTACTTTCAAACTCAGTGCCTCTTTGCTTGACATCATGGGAAAATCAAAAGAAATCAGCCAAGACCTCAGAAAACAAATTGTAGCCCTTAACAAGTCTGGTTCATCCTTGGAAGCAATTTCCAAATGCTTGAAGGTACCACGTTCATCTGTACAAACAATAGTACGCAAGTATAAACACCATAGGACCATGCAGCCGTCATAACGCTCAGGAAGGAGACACGTTCTGTCTCCTAGAGATGAATGTACTTTGGTGCGAAAAGTGCAAATCAATCCCAGAATAACAGCAAAGGACCTTGTGAAGGGCCTCCCGGGTGGCGCAGTGGTCTAGGGCACTGCATCGCAGTGCTAACTGCGCCACCAGAGTCTCTGGGTTCGCGCCCAGGCTCTGTCGCAGCCGGCCGCGACCGGGAGGTCCGTGGGGCGACGCACAATTGGGCTAGCGTCGTCCGGGTTAGGGTGGGTTTGGCCGGTAGGGATATCCTTGTCTCATCGCGCTCCAGCGACTCCTGTGGTGGGCCGGGCGCAGTGCGTGCTAACCAAGGGGGCCAGGTGCACGGTGTTTCCTCCGACACATTGGTGCGGCTGGCTTCCGGGTTGGAGGCGCGCTGTGTTAAAGAAGCAGTGCGGCTTGGTTGGGTTGTGCTTCGGAGGACGCATGGCTTTCGACCTTCGTCTCTCCCGAGCCCGTACAGGAGTTGTAGCGATGAGACAAGATAGTAATTACTAGCGATTGGATACCACGAAAATTGGGGAGAAAAGGGGATAAAATTTAAAAAAAAAAAAAAAAAAAAAAGGACCTTGTGAAGATGCTGGAGGAAACAGGTACAAAAGTATCTGTGTCCACAGTAAAACGAGTCCAATATCGACATAACCTGAAAGGCCGCTCAGCAAGGAAGAAGCCACTGCTCCAAAACCGCCATAAAAAAGACAGACTACGGTTTGCAACTGCACATGGGGACAAAGATCGTACTTTTTGTAGAAATGTCCTCTGGTCGGATGAAACGAAAATAGAACTGTTTGGCCATGATCATCATCGTTATGTTTGGAGGAAAAAGGGGGAGGCTTGCAAGCCGAAGAACACCATCCCAACCGTGAAAATCGGGGGTCTTTGCTGCAGGAGGGACTGGTGCACCTCACAAAATAGATGGCATCATGAGGAAGAACAATTATGTGGATATATTGAAGCAACATCTCAAGACATCAGTCAGGAAGTTAAAGCTCGGTCGCAAATGGGTCTTCCAAATGGACAATGACCCCAAGCATACTTCCAAAGTTGTGGAAAAATGGCTTAAGGACAACAAAGTCAAGGTATTGGAGTGGCCATCACAAAGCCCTGATCTCAATCCTATAGAAAATTTGTGGTCAGAACTGAAAAAGCGTGTGCGAGCAAGGAGGCCTACAAACCTGACTCAATTACACCAGCTCTGTCAGGAGGAATGGGCCAAAACTCACCCAACTTATTGTGGGAAGCTTGTGGAAGGCTGCCCGAAACATTTGACCCAAGTTAAACAATTTAAAGGCAATGCTACCAAAAACGAATTCAGTGTATGTAAACTTCTGACCCACTGGAAATGTGATGAAAGAAATAAAAGCTGAAATAAAGCATTCTCTACTATTATTCTGACATTTCACATTCTTCAAATAAAGTGGTGATCCTAACTGACCAAAGACAGATAATTTTTACTAGGATTAAATGTCAGGATTTGTGAAAAGCTGAGTTTAAATGTATTTGGCTGAGGTGTATGTAAACTTCTGACTTCAACTGTATCAGGAGAGCCAGCGCTAGCTATATGGTCACACTGTGTTGCCATCTGGAATGGAGCTGAAGGACCATAACCCTATCTGGTGTCACAGTCAGCATACCAGCATTCCACTGGTCCACACGTATAAGATGGGTGAAATATGTTTGGTAACCAGAAACGCTAGGAAAAGCCATTGATTTGAGTAATGGCTTAGTAACCTCTTTCTGCTAGCAGGACAAATCGGAGCAAGAGGTCAAGTTAGTCTGAAACTAATTTGTTTAACATCTGATTTCGTATCAGAGTAGTTCATAATGGAAGACAGCTATTGAATATTTGGGCTGCTCATTCATGGCTAACTCACTCTGAAATGAAGTCCACGTGGTGATAGTATCATCTTAGATTTCATTTAGCTTAAAATGTTAACATCTTATGAAAAATCGTGCAGTTTCAGATAGCAATCTCACAAATCTGCTAGTAATATTACTGTAGGTAGGTGGAGGTACGACCCATGCTTGGGAATTGGGATTTACGATTGTTCAAACAACTTCAACTGTGCTTGCTGCTGTAAGCAGATCTCTTGAAACTTTGCAGTTGCCTCAGGCATGTTTTAAATCAGGGGTTGAAACCGGTTCAGGGAACAGAACCCCCCCACCCCCAAAAAATAACGGAATCTTTCAAGGAACAGAAATGGAACCTGGAATGAAAGTGATCCATACTGATCCGGAGCAGAACTCTTTAAAAGCACGGGAACCGGTTAATTATGTTATTTTACGTTCCAGGCATTTTTTCTAGTCCCACAAAAAAATGCCTACGCAAAGCCCTCACACTGTCACTCAGAAACGTATTCCAGTGTCTGCCTGCAAGCTGAACATTTTTGCCAGTGTATGTGTGTTTAGGCTACCTGCCCCTCCCCCCTCCGAAGCATAGGCTACTGTACTAACATTACAATCATGATTCAGAAGATAGGGAGAAATATTTTTAGCTAGAGAAGAATGGATTACCGTTTCAATGCTAGTTAAGGATACTACAGAGATAAATAGTAATGGTGTCTTTTTGTAGTCACTAACTCTGCCATGGTTTGTTGGACAAAGCTTATGAGGAAGATGAATGGTGTTTTTGGAGGGTTTTTGGAAACGTCGAAAATAAGGTCTGTGGTAAACACAGCCTTAGGAGAGTTTATACATTTTGTTCTATGAGATAATCTTCATCAGTTAATGTCACTTTTTGTGAATTTTGAAGAATTGGTGTAATAATAAAAAAACAAAATCACAAATTCATAAAGGTCAAGTTTACTGACAGCTATTAATTCATAGAACAAAACGTATAAGATCTCCTAAGCCTGTGTTAACCGCAGACCTTATTTTTGCAGTTTAGTCCAAAATCCTATTCTTTCCCCATTCATTTTTACCATAGGGATGGTTGAACAAACCAGAGGTAACTTATTTCCGGGTTTTAGGACTACAAACTGGTGAGCTCTATAGGCCTAGTTATCACATTTCACATTGGATTTATTAACTACAAAAAGGTATGACGTGTTTTTAATTCTGGTGCCTCTCTGCACACACAGGCTTTTTAACTAGCTAGCTCATTAAATAGTACCCGTAAAACACCAGTCTCAAAGTCAGATGGGATGCTGGCCTTCTAGGCAGAGTTCCTCTGTTCAGTGTCTGTGTTCTTTTGCCCATCTTCATCTTTTATTTTTATTGGCCAGTCTGAGATATGGCTTTTTCTTTGCAACTCTGCCTAGAAGGCCAGCATCGCGGAGTCGACTTTTCACTGTTGATGTTGAGACTGGTGTTTTGCGGGTACTATTTAATGAAGCTGCCAGTTGAGGACTTGTGAGGCATCTGTTTCTCAAACTAGACACTATAATGTACATGTCCTTTTGCTCAGTTGTGCACTAGGGCCTTCCACTCCTTTTTCTATTCTAGTTAGAGCCAGTTTGCGCTGTTCTGTGAAGGGAGTAATACACAGCGTTGTACGAGATATTCCGTTTCTTGGCAATTTCTCGCATGGAATAGCCTTCATTTCTCAGAACAAGAATAGACTGACGAGTTTAAGAAGAAAGTGTTTTGTTTCTGGACATTTTGAGCCTGTAATCGAACCCACAAATGCTGATGCTCCAGATACTCAACTAGTCTAAATAAGGCCCGTTTTATTGCTTCTTTAAATCAGAACAACAGTTTTCAGCTGTGCTAACATAATTGCAAAAGTGTTTTCTAATGATCAATTAGCCTTTTAAAATTATTAACTTGGATTAGCTAACACAACGTGCCATTGGAACACTGGAGTGGTGGTTGCTGATAATGGGCCTCTGTACGCCTATGTAGATGTTCCATTAACAATCAGCCTTTCCAGCTACAATAGTCATTTACAACATTAACAATGATACACTTTATTTCTGAGCAATTTGATGTTTTCTTTCAAAACAAGAACATTTCTTAGTGACCCCAAACTTTTGAACGGTAGTGTATGTAAACAACTAGATTGCCTGCTCTATCCGAACTGATTGGTGAAGTAGTTTAATGAGCTAAATGTAAAAAACTGTTGATTTCACAGATAAAAAAAGAAACAGAAAGGAAAAATATAAACCAGTACTTTTTTGGGGTTTGAACCGGTTCAGAACTTTATTTTGCAGGTCGGAACAGCGGAATGGAACAAAATAAATTGTGGTTCTCTTCAGAACGAAACGATTGGAAAGTAATTTAGGTTCCAACCCCTGGTTTTAATATGTGTGAACAATTGGATTAATAGAGTTCACTACGACCTGGCTTTATGGCAACATATCAATTCCATCTGGCACCTCCCCTTCATCTGAATTGTATGGCCAAGTCACTTTTTTACCACAAACAAACACTCTAATTTCTGTATTTGATCCAAGAGTTACAGACAAAATACCTTTATATCTCACATCTGTTATGGATTGTGTGAGCTGGCTTCAGTTCACATGCTAGCATTGCCAGTCCATGAGTCAATGAGGATTGCAGTGATTGACTGAATGCTGTGTGTGTTGGGATACATATCCAGTCCTTTTCATGGGAGAGAGAGACTCTCCCACACTGGGGCATTCCTCTCAGACACCTCATGTCTGTTGCCCTGCTGCTCACACACACATGCACGCACGCACACACCACCATGAATCTGAGGACTAGAGGGATAGGGTATGGGCGCTCCTGGAGGGCCGCAGTAACAACATTTTTGTTCGAACTAAAGCGCAATACTTCATAAAGTAATTAATGAGGGACAGAGATGTGATAAGCTTTGCCAGGTGTGATCCAGCTGCATCTAATTACACCTGGGGGGACAGCGAGAGGTGACCTTCTCCTCAAATTATGTTGTTTATTCATCAATAATAAATGAATCATTGGGTTGGGGCACAATGAAAACCAGCTGACAATTTTACTGTTGAGGATAAAGATTCTCAGTTGTAGTTGAAACACTAGTGGGAGCTGGAAAACATTCTCACACACGTAATAAACCACTTAGGATGTAACGGCTTTCTTCCTGGGATGAAGGAGAGGACCAAAATGCAGCGCAGTTAGTGTTCAACATGTTTAATTTAACGAACTGTGAACACTTACAACAATACAAAACAACAAACGTGAAAACCGAGACAGTCCTATCTGGTGCAGAACACAAACACAGGAAACAACCACCCACAATCCCCAACACAAAACAAGCCACCTATATATGATTCTCAATCAGGGACAACGATTGACAGCTGCCTCTGATTGAGAACCATATTAGGCTGGACACAGAAACAGACGAACTAGACACACAACATAGAATTCCCACCCAGCTCACGTCCTGACCAACACTAAACAAGCAAAACACATAAGAACTCTGGTCAGGACGTTACATAGGATTTAAACCCCTGATACTCTGCATTAAGCTCCCACTGGTGGTACAGAATTTGTGAAAGACCATTTTGTGTTACCACTCTGTGCCCTTGAGAACGAAACACTAGAACACAGCATAATCAAAGGATCGTGATGATGAGGGGGGTGGCTGCCAGTCACGCTTGTTCTGTTCGCCGCTCATGAAAGTAAAACAGATGTTGAGTTCCTTACGAGACAATACTGCATCAGCAAACATGGTAAGAGAAGGGGGAAAAGTGGTGGTATTGAAGATGCATGTAGGAAGAGAGAGAGCGGGAGAGAGAGAGAGAGGGAGGTTGAGAGAGAGAGCGAGAGAGAGATTGAGAGCAAGAGAGAAGTACAGTATGAGACAGGAGAAGAAGACAGAGTGGTATGGAGAAGAGCCAGGGAGACCGCAGACAACAGCAGTATAACATCATAGCTAAGTGCCTCAATCACTGTACATACAGTACTGTATCGCTCCTCTTCTCTTCTGAGAGGACCCCGTGTTCTGTCCCCTTCCATAAATCCCCCATGGTGCCCTCTGGTGAGGGGAAAAGGAAAAGGAAGGAATCCACCATGTCCACCAAAAAGAACACAGCTCCAGGGTGATACAGACACACTGCACACTAGTGCTGCTGGTGGTGGTGATACACAGGAAAGGCTGTTTGTGTTTGTCTGTTTGTGCTTTAGCTAACTGTTGTGATTTGATGTCAATTTGTCAGATTTCATGCAATTCTACTCATTTTGCCATGGGGCAGAAAGAACGCTTGCAGTTTTAAAGTACATTTCCTGAAATTCTACCCTATTTGCCATGGTGTGGAGATAAATGTTTGCAGTTTTAAAGCTATTTCCTGCAATTCTACACATTATGCCATGACTTACGCCATGTGAATGATATCTGAGTGAGAGTGAATAACAAAATCAATGGATGCCCTGTGTGCCCGGTCTGTATTTGGCCATGATTACTGCAAGTTTAGATAACTGGCTAGACTACGTTACCAATCAAAAAATTGTTAGCTGAGATGGCTAATTCAGTAACTGTCAGTAACCAGGTTTCTATCTAAAAATTGTATGCGAGTAAAGTACGTCTAAAAAAATGTCATAACAGGCTTGATGGAAACTTTCCAAATGTTGACAAAACAAAATACGCTAGACAATGTGTGATCTTTTTGTGTCTGTAAAATTCATTATGTGAGAAATGTCGGAAACGATTTCATGCGCAAATTTTGATATAATAACCATCATATGGAAGTAAACTTGGAGTCACGTGGTGACATGTTGTGTGGTCCTCCCACTACGACTCGTTGGTAAAGCATGCAGTTTATTAGGTTACAGACAAAATAAGTTTTGATGAAATTCACAAGGTGGTGAAAGTGCACTGTGATGAGCTTGACACTCCTTTCCAAAATGGAGGGTCTTATTCTGGTGACATGATCATAGATGCTTGTTTGGCTGTCGTTGGGCAAATAAAAATAATCTTGCTCTTCTGTCCATAATCATCATGCCTACCCGCACTGTATCTGTGAGCTGTTGGCTATAGTGCACATGCCAATACCAGAGTGTACACACTCCTTAACTCTACATTTCTTTGTGGGAAAAAAATCAGTAGAGTTGAAAATGCGATGGAAACCCATTTAACTTGTATTTTTTATTATGTACATGGGAATTTGACAGCAAAGAGGTATTTTTAGGAGCACGTCATCACGCACAGCCTTTTATCCACAACAAGTCAATTTGATGGAAACAAAATCTCTGGTGGGAAAATGCACATATAGTTTTTATGCAGATTTTAGAATATTTGCATGAAAATCTGTCACCAATTAGATGGAAACGTAGCTACTGACGGACAAAACAAGAGGAACTGCTGATGCACATGTATGTATGTATGTATGTATGTATATACACACACACACACACACACACACACACACACACACACACACACACACACACACACACACACACACACACACACACACACACACACACACACACACACACACACACACACCATCAAAAGTTTGGACACACCTACTCATTCAAGAGTTTCTTATTTAATAAGAGATCAAAACTATGAAATAACAAATATGGAATCATGTAGTAACCAAAAAAGCATTAAACAAATCAAAATATATTTTATATTTGAGATTCTTCAAAGTAGCCACCCTTTGCTTTGATGACAGCTTTGCACAATCTTGGCATTCTCTTAACCAGCTTCACCTGGAATGCTTTTCCAACAGTCTTGAAGTTCCCACATATGCTAAGCACTTGTTGGCTGATTTTCCTTCACGCTGCGGTCCAACTCATCCCAAGCCATCTCAACTGGGTTGAGGTCAGGTAATTGTGGAGGCCAGGTCATCTGATGCAGCAGTCCATCACGCTCCTTCTTGGTCAAATAGCCCTTACACAGCCTGGAGGTGTGTTGGGTCATTGTCCTGTTGAAAACAAATGATCCCACTAAGCGCAAACCAGATGTGATGGCATATCGCTGCAGAATACTGTGGTAGCCATGTTGGTTAAGTGTGCCTTAAATTCAAAATAAATCAGTGTCACCAGCAAAGCACCCCCACAACATCACACCTCCTCCTCCATGCTTTACAGTGGGAAACGCACATGCGGAGATCATCCGTTTACCTACTCTGCGTCTCACAAAGACACGGCGGTTGGAACCAAAAATAATACTTTTTTGGTTACTACAATATTCCATATGTAATATTTCATAGTTTTGATGTAGAAAATAGTAAAAAATAATGAGTAGGTGAGTCCAAACCTTTGACTGGTACTGTGTATATAAATACTGTATATACAGTATATAATAATATGTGGGGTTTTTTGGGCCGGGGGCCGCATAGCGACCACGGGCCCTAAGCGACTGCTTATGTTGCTTATGCCTGAAGCCGGCCCTGTCTGTACTGCTGCTGCTAATTTCATGGCAACGTTTGCAAATAACAAATAATAGATTGAAATAATATACTTACTCATGATATACGTCTGCCAGGTAAGCCTACTTTTTTATTAGGATCCCTTTAGCTGTAGAAATAGCAGCAGTTACTCTTCCTGGGTTCCACACAAAACATGAAACATAATACAGAATGACATAATACAGAACATTAATAGACAAGAACAGCTCAAGGACAGAACTACATCTAAATTTTTCATTTAGGCACACATAGCCTACATACACACAAAACTATCTAGGTGAAATAGGAGAGAGGCGTTGTGCCGTGAGGTGTTGCTTTATCTGGTTTTTGAAATCAGGTTTGCTGTTCATTTGAGCAATATGAGATGGAACGGAGTTCCATGCAATAATGGCTCTATATAATACTTTAATTTGTTCTGGATTTGGCATGCCTGGTGGGTAAGTGTGTGTGTTAGAGCTGTAAGTTGACTATACAAACAATTTGGGATTATCAACACAAATGTTTCTTATAAAAAGAAGAAGTGATGCAGTCAGTCTCTCCTCAACTCTTAGCCATGAGAGACTGGCATGCATAGCATTTTTATCAACCCTCTGATTACAATGAAAAGCAAGACTTGCTGCTCCGTTCTGGGCCAGCTGCAGCTTAACTAGGTATTTCCTTGCAGCAATCGACCACACGACCGGAGAATAATCAAGATAACAAAACAAGAGCCTGCAGGACTTGCTTTTTGGAATGTGGGGTCAAAAAATCTCTTTATTTCAGACAGACCTCAGCTTTATCGGACTCACCTGGACTCCATCACGTTATTCATTACCACCCCTATTTCTGTTACTTCCTCAGTTTCTTTCCCGAGTCTGCATTAATGTCGTTATGTGTCCCTTGTCCAGACGCTGTTTGTATTTTGTTTTCTGTCTGTTTATTCATTAAATATTCACTCCCAGGACTTGCTTCTCGTGTCCCAGCGTCTGTCCTTACAGAATGCTGACTCAACAATTTGAAGAGTCGGGGAGTTTGTTTTTTGTCTTTGTTGGTGACGTCAGGTCTGGGTGCCGCTGCCGAAGCAACCGGGGATGCCTCGTCCGCCCTGTCGGGCTCCCGCGTCTCGGCCAGCTCACCCAGGTGGAATGCCGGGTGGCGCCCCTGGGGGGGGGGGGGGGGGGTACTGTCACGTCTGCTCCCGCTCCCCCTCTCTGGCGCTCGAGGTCTCCAGGCTGCTTATCATTACGCACACCTGTCACCATCGTTACGCCCATCAGCGCTTCATTACCTGGACTCGATCACATTATTAATTACCTCCCCTATATCTGTCACTTCCTCAGTTTCTTTCCCGAGTCAATATTAATGTCGTTATGTGTCTTGTCCAAACGCTATTTGTGTATTGTTTCCTGTCTGTTTATTCATTAAATATTCACTCCCTGTACTTGCTTCTCGTCTCCCAGCATCTGTCCTTACAATTACAGAGATATTTAGGACCAGTTTATTACTGGCCATCCATTCCAAAACAGACTGCAACTCTTTGTTAAGGGTTTTAGTGACTTCATTAGCTGTGGTTGGTCATGCTTTGTTTAATGCCAGTGGCAGGTCATTGGTAAGAATAGAAAAGAGTAGAGGGCCTAGAGAGCTGCCCTGCGGTACAATACACTTTACATGTTTGACATTAAAGACAACCCTTTGAGTTCTATTAGATATATAGCTCTGAATCCACGATATGGCAGAGGTTGAAAAGCCATAACACATACGTTTTTTCAACAACATGTTACGGTCAATAATATTAAAGGCTGCACTGAAATCTAACAGTACAGCTCCCACAATGTTCTTATTATTAATTTATTTCAACCAATCATCAGTCATTTTTGTCAGTACATGTTGAGTGCCCTTCTCTATAAGCATGCTGAAAGTCTGTTGTTAATTTGTTAACAGAGAAATAGCATTGTATTTGGTCAAACACAATTCTTTCCAACAGTTTGCTGAGAGCTGGCAGCAAGCTGATAGGTCTGCTGTTTGAACCAGTAAAGGCCGCTTTAACACTCTTGGGTAGCGGAATGACTTTGGCTTCCGTCAAGGACCGAGGAAACGATTTTCCTCTAGGCTCAGATTAAAGATATGACGGATAGGAGTGGCTATAGAGTCAGCTACCATCCTCAGTAGCTTTCCATCTTAGTTGTCAATGCCAGGAGGTTTGTTATTATTGATCTTTGCAGCTAACATTTAATTGAGAAGGTTTCGGGGAAAGTATTTCCTAAAACCCACAAGACAGTTATCACACCAACTGGCTACACATGGAGTGATCGACAAATGCGCGCACCACACAGACAGACGGGAGCAATATTGCTGGAAATTAATTGGCAGATATTGTGTTAGGTTTGGCTTTTTAAGCCAATAGCGGCTAACCAGAAGTGGGATAATGTCAATGTTGCCTTGATTAGATAGTAGCTGAGAGCTTGCAATGTCTGATACTTGTGAGATTTGTTTATGACAGTTTGCGGTGGAACACATGAAAATTGCATGCACTCTCAGAATTGTTTGGCAAGCTACTCATAGTTGGGCTTCAAGCTACTGGTAGCTCGCGATCGACCTGTTGGAGATCCCTGTGCTGTTCTATATCATTAGACAAGCTGTAGTTCTGTGAGGACGGCTACATCCTCTGTCTGTCCTCTGACTATCTGCCTAACAAGGAATCATTTTTATAATGCACACATGTGGATCTCTGTATGCTACATTACAGTAAAAGCTTATATAGATTCCTGCATCCGCCACGCAGTGCCTATCTGTAAAGAGTGACAGGTGTTGATAGTTATGAGTCTTATCCCAATGTCCATATGACACGGTGTGTTAGGCCTCAAAGCTAGCCATTAGGGTTGCCAGATCAGACCAGTTTGAGGGTGACTTTCTGAATATTACCAAAGACAGACCCACATATACTGTCCAAAGCAGACCTGGCCACCCCCAGTCTCTCTCTAATGGACGGTTCCTGCTCTCTGAGGCATCAAAGAGCCGTCAGTCATCCCCTGCTCCTCTCCTCTGGCCATGGCAGCGACCCTCACATTCACACAGGATTGATGGGCTGTAATAGCAGAGAGGCAGAGACTCTCCTTAACATGAGATCACAGGAGAATCCCAGGCTGGGGGTAGGCAGAAAAGAGGAGAGGGGGCTTCCAGAACGGTCTGGATGGATGAGTGGGGATGTGGGCCACAGGCTCTGAGAGGCAGGTTGGGACACTAAGCAGGGGGTGATGGGGCCCATCTTGAGCACATATGGTGGACTGTGTCTGCACAATGAGAAAAGACAGAAAGCTGAATGTGCATCGACCCTGGCCATGATGTTCTAGGCTAAACTACATCTGTAAGCCCCTGCTAGCATTTCCTTCACATCAGATGAAGAACAATATAATTCAACTGAGAACTGGCCATGTTTAAGTATGTATTTATTTTGGATTGTATTTATTTTGGATTACAGCCATTGAGCAAGAAAGCTATTGAGAAACATACATACTTTCAAATACAAAATATACAAACCACACACAAAGAAACACACACACACACACACAAAGGCTAAAAGCCCACCACCCACCTGACTTGCCTTAGGAACTTGAGGTTATTTTAATAGTCTTGCTATAAGTAGCTTGGATATCGTTCATCTTGAAAACAATGAATATATTTGGAAATATTTTAAACAGAAAGAACACATATTACTTTATCAAGTTATTTCAGAAAAAGCTGCATGATCTAATGAAGGAAACATTGAAAAACATGTTCACCATTGTTAAACCCCCAAAATGCAGTCTCATTCCAGAAGAGTGATAATGGGCAGTGTCAACATGAACACAGACCTTCTGGAATGGGTTTGTTTTGGATGTGTGGTTCTAGCACAGACAGAGGAGGAAGGCAGTGGAGAGGAGGCCAAGAAGAAAGCCTTACAAATCATTGCAGAACAAAGTCATGAATCCCAACTCATGCCCCTTTCTCTCGGCTCTGAATTCCCCTCTCCCACATTCAGGTTCATTCAGACATCATTGAAGTGTGTAAAGAGCTTAGCTCTAGAATGTGTGCTTGTCCAGCCAGTGTCCTACAGTAGGTCCTACAGCTCAGCTCTCTCAGGGACCTTGCTCTAGATTGCTCTTGTCCAAGGGTTCTCAACTATGAGCACCGCTTACCGGTGGACTACAACTCCAATGTTCTGTTTTAGAAAGTTTAGAAACATCAATAATTAAGGCCCTTATCTTTCATATCAGCAAGAAATAATCTTTCAAATAAAACAGATACACTTACTGTAGCAGTTTTGCACAGATCCATACGGCTGTGTGACTCCAGACGACGAACTACACTTCCTCCCCAGTTGAACTTACACACAGGTGTTCGCACACGCTAGAGAGCTAATTAGCACAGGTGGTCACCTCTGTCTTCCATAAACAAGCGCTGTAACATGGAGATATGGCCGTGAGGGAACACTAACCCTATAACAGGTGTGTAGTCAGTTATCAGTTTTTAAATTATAATTCTCGCTGATTTGAAAGATACTGTACATTCCTTATGTTTCCAAAAAAGTACCGGAAGCGATGCATGTTAAAGTTCCGACCGAGTGTCGGGGCTCTAAACCCTTTACACTCGTGGGAATTGGATTATATGGGTATGGCCTTAATGTAAATGTTTCTTACAGAGGAGATACTGTATAAAAAACATATGCATATGCATGGTAGCAATTGATAGGGAACAGTTAGCAGATTATGGGAAAATTATTAGAGGTGAGGACACAACAGTTCACCTAACACAAGACTGAATCCAAACATTAAACTGTTAACTTTACGTGCATTTTACATTTACTGTACTTTTCGCTGCATTTGTTGATAACGAAATCTGAGAATACTCTGGATACATTCAGTAACATGATAAGAATATTCCTGGAAAATGTGGGGTAGGTAAAACATAAGACAAAAAAAACATGAGACAAAAAAAAAGCATTTGAGTGAGGACTAACTGGTGTCACCTAGGGGCCACACAGTTCCTAAACAATTTCAATGCACTTTTATGACTCAAAGAAGAGTTTAACTATAAGATGTATATATTTTTTAGCTCTCCTAGCTAAACATACAGTCTCAAAACTTGAGACTGCTGTTGAGGAACTAGAGCAAGCACACTTAGTAGTTGTTTTGTTTGGAACACAACTCTGCATCCCCGCCATCACACAATTACTGTTGTTGTTTTGTTTGGAACACAACTCTGCATCCCCGCCATCACACAATTACTGTAATTTACGCAATCAAAAAGGTCCAACAATTGAAAGCCTGATCTATTGCCAACATGACTAGCTAAGTTATAAAATATGATATTACAGTTTTAGGCTTCACGATGCAATTCAGAAAAACAGATGGTTATTTTGGTGTGCATGGAAATGAGTCATGAGTGCATTCAGGTGCCAATTTTCTTCACAATAGACAAACATAGCTGTACATCAAACCTAAATATCAAATTAGGCCATAATCTATGAATTTCATATGACTGGGAATACAGATATGCTTCTGTTGGTCACAGATACCTTAAAAAAAGGTAGGGGCGTGGATCAGACAACCAATCAGTATCTGGTGCGACCACTAATTGCCGCATGTAGTGCGACATCTCCTTTGCGTAGAGTTGACTAGGCTGTTGATTGTGGCCTGTGGAATGTTGTCCCACACCTCTTCAATGGCTTCGCAAAGTTGCTGGATATTGGCGGGAACTAGAACACACTGTCATGCACGTCGATCCAGAGCGCCCCATACATGCTCAATGGGTGACATGTCTGGTGAGAATGCAGGCCATGGAAAAACTGGGACATTTTCAGCTTCCTGGAATTGTGTACAGATCCTTGTGACATGGGGCCGTGCATTATCATGCTGAAACGTGAGAGGATGGTGGCGGATGAATGGCACGACAATGGGCCTCAGGATCTCGTCACGGTATCTGCGTGCATTCAAATTGACATTGATGAAATGCAATTGTGTTCGTTGTCCATAGCTTATGCCTGCCCATACCATAACCCCTCCACCACCATGGGGCACTCTGTTCACAACGTTGACATCAGTAAACTGCTCGCCCACACAGCGCCATACACGTGATCTGTGGTTGTGAGGCCGGTTGGACGTACTGACAAATTCTCTAAAATGACATTGGAGGCGGCTTATGGTAGAGAAATTAACATGAAATCCTCTGGCAACAGCTCTGGTGGACATTCCTGTAGTCAGCATGCCAATTGCACACTCCCTCAAAACTTGAGACATCTGTGACATTGTGTTGTCTGACAAAACTGCACATTTTAGAGCAGCCTTTTATTGTCCCCAGCACAATGTGCACCTGTGTAATGATCATGCTGTTTAATCAGCTTCTTGATGTGCCACACTAGCCAGGTGGATGGATTCTCTTGGCAAGGGAGAAATTCCCACTAACAGGGAGGTAAACACATTTGTGCCCAAAAATCAAGCAACCCAAAAAATGTGAGTTGCCCAATTAGCTGGAGGGATGGGGCAACCTCGTCACACGAGATGCTCAAGTTCAGAACGGCTGTCAGTCAAAACCCATACAGTGTTGTGAAGTGCAGAGCCAGAGCTCAGACGTCATGCATAGCATGTTACTGTAAAGCCACTGCATTCCAATTTAGGCGTTTACCAGTGCCCAAATCTGCCATTTTTAACCCGTATTCAGGCACGAGTGTAAAGGGTTAGCAAAATTCGCATGGGAAGGAGATACCTTCATCAATAGGTGCTAAAGGAAGTTTAGTCTCTATGAATGGGATATCAGGAGCCCTACATGGACACTTAAAGACTGGCATCCTTCCAGCACATTCACATCCAGTCTCTCAACTCTGCAGTGCGATAATGGCTATCATAGTTGACAGAGCTCAACAGTACTGGTTTGTATACAGTTTCAACTGATCCATTCAAAGACACAAAATACTGAAGATCATATTGGAGCCGCCTGGTGGTTTGTCTGTTCACATTGTTACAATTAAGGGCGTTCAGAACATACCAATTTTGCCTGGGCTTTTCTGCCGCTCATTAACATTCTATCAATCCTGTAGATGTACTGTAGAGTTACGGGAAGGACATCGCAGACTGCTGGCCTTACGACAGATTTTATTTGTGCTACGAGGACATAACTCGGTATCTCCCCAAGTAAATAACCACACAAGAACATTCTCTCACTGGTCGCTTCACATCTGCACTCTGACACACTCTAATCTCATTCCCCTTGTCACCATCTATAATAATTGGTGTGAGAGGAATGAAACACCAGGACTTTTTCCTTTTCAATTAGACTGCCCTATGGACTATTATGCAGAATACTTATGTGCACAATTAGTTGTGAGCGGTGCAGTCTGGATATCCCGCAGGGTTATTTTGGGTACAATATGGAGGAAGATACAGTGAAAGTATTCAGACCCAATCACTAACATAGAGAGGCTGCTGCCAACATACAGACTCAAATCTCTGGACACTTAAATAAATGGACTTAATAAAGGTATCACTAGTCACTTTAAATAACGTCACTTTAATAATGTTTACATATCCTACATTACTCATCTCATATGCATATACTGTATTCTATACCATCTAATGCATCTTGCCTATGCCGCACGCCATCGCTCATCCATATATTTATATGTACATATTCTATTCATCCCTTTACATTTGTGTGTATAAGGTAGTTGTTGTGAATTTGTTAGATTACTTGTTAGATATTACTGCATAGTCGAAACTAGAAGCATAAGCATTTCGCTACACTCGCATTAAGCATCTGCTAACCATGTGTATGCGACCAATAAAATTTGATTTGACCCCTTGACTTTTTCCAAATTTTGTTACGTTTCAGCCTTATTCTAAAATGGATTTAAAAAAATGTCTCAATCTAAACACAATACCCCATAATGACAAAGAAAAAAACTGTTTTTTTGAAAACAAAATGCAAACCCCCCCCTGGAAATATCACATTTATATTAGTATTCAGATTTATTACTCTGTACTTTGCTGAAGTCCCTTTGGCAGCGATTACAGCCTCAAGTCTTCTTGGGTATGACGCTACAAGCTTGGCACACCTGTATTTGGGGAATGTCTCCCATTCTTCTCTGCAGATTCTCTCAAGCTTTGTCAGGATAGATGGGGAGCGTCACTCCACAGCTATTTTCAGGTCTCTCCAGAGATGTTCGACTGGGTTCAAGTCTGGGCTATGGCTGGGTCACTCAAGGACATTCACAGACTTGTCCCAAAGCCACTCCTGCGTTGTCTTGGCTGTGTGCTTAGGGTCGTTGTGAACCTTCGCCCAAGTCTGAGGTCCTGAGCTCTCTGGAGCAGGTTTTCATTAAGGATCTCACTGTACTTTGCTCTGTTCATCTTTCCCTCGATCCTGACTAGTCTCCCAGTCCCTGCCGCTAAAAAACATCCCCATGCTTCACCGTAGGGATGGTGCCAGGTTTCCTCCAGATGTGACGCTTGGCATTCAGGCCAAAGAGTTCAATCTTGGTTTCATCAGACCAGAGAATCTTGTTTCTCATGGTCTGAGAGTCCTTTAGGTGCCAATAGGTGCCTGTCAATAGTGGCTTCCATCTGGCCACTCTGCCATAAAGGCCTGATTGGTGTGCTGCAGAGTCTTGGTGGTTCCAAATTTCTTCCATTTAAGAATGATAGAGGCCACTGTGTTCTTGAGGACATTTAATGCTGCAGACATTTTTTGGTACCCTTCCCCAGATCTGTGTCTCGACAATCCTCTCTCGGAGCTCTACAGACAATTCCTTCGACCTCATGGCTTGGGTTTTGCTCTGACATGCACTGTCAACTGTGGGACCTTATATAGACAGGTGTGTGCCTTTCCAAATCATATGTGGACTTAAGTGGACTCCAATGAAGTTGTAGAAACATCTCAAGGGTGATCAATGGAAACAGAATGCACCTGAGCTCAATTTCGAGTCTCATAGCAAAGGGTCTGAATACTTATGTAAATAAGGTATTTAAAAAATATATATATATAAAAATTTGCAAAAATGTCTAAACCTGTTTTTGCTTTGTCATCATGGGTTATTGTGTGTAGATGAGGTAAAATATGTATTTAATCAATTTTAGAATAAAGCTGTAACATAACAAAATGTGGAAAACGTGGTCTGAATGCAATAGAAACTTCCCTGGCTGGCAGAAGCAGTGGAAGGGTCTCATTCACCAGCTCATAAAACCAGTAGCCAGAGTTGAGAAGCCAGGTCAGAGGGGACAGAGGAAAACATTCAGGCTTTGTGTTCCATAGCAGTGACCCACAAGGCCCCTGCGTGCCAGGACTGAACATGCCATTGAGTGAAAGCTGCTGCACCTCCACAAGATGGGAGGAAAGAAAAGAGGAAAGTTCTGTCTTCTCCTTTTTGGGTCAAACTACTCTTTTAATCAACCTCAAGGTTTCAACACCTATCCTTAAAGGGCAGCTAAAAAAAGGGTCTGATCCTTAAGAGGTTTTTAATCTATGAGGAGATGGAGGGGAAATCTACGGCAGTCTATTTGTATCATGCTGAAAACCGACATTTAAGGCCTATTTCCAGTACTGGGGGTATTCTCCACAGAGCTAGTGGTTATCAGTGGTAACCACAGGGGAAGCTATTAGCCATTGACCCTAAGTCTAAAACAAACCTTCACCCCCGCACTCCCTGGTCTGGACCACCTCCAGACTCCCTAATCAGGGGAAGTGGAGCCGCCTGCCGCGTCAGCCTTCCCTGGGATCACATTAATGTAATAGGCCGGGATGGGCCAGCGGATACCCCAATTACTCTAGTCCAATTACTGGCCTCTGCCAGGGAAGGAAGGAGCCTTAATAGGAACATGATTAAAGACTTCCAACTGGGCCAATGAAAAAGCAGCGGACTGACCGGCAGAGATAAATGGAGAAAGCAAGAGAGAAAGGAGAGAGGAGGACATTTCTCTATTCTCTTCTCCAGATCACCCACTTCCCCTTTGGCTGTTAAGCTGACCTGAATGGTATGACGGAAACATTTAGGTTTCGCCTGCAGATTTGGAAGAATGTACAGCACAAGCAAGAAACACTCACATGTACAGTATAAGCAATAATGTTTTAAAGCCAACAGAAAGACAAATGACATTCATTGGTCAGGTGTAAATAAAGTCATTGAAAGGTGAAAGAATGGGAAAATCCTTTTAGAGATCAACACATTTGGCGAACTTCTCTGACATCTTCGTTTGCATGCAGACAGCCTTGTTAACTGGGGCTGCATTCAGTGAGGACCCAGACTGGGATTTGAATGGACTGAATGGGTATAACAGCAGTGTTACAAACCCACCCTGCAGACTCATAAGGAACCAGACCCACAGGCCAGCTCGTGGCTTGGCAGAGCAAGACAGATCTGCACTTCTAATAATGTAGCAAATAGCAAAGAATGATGTTGGGTTGACATTCTGCAATGTGCAGTGCCCATTCACCCTGATATTGTGGACAGTAATCCTCCCCTGTGTCTTGGTTGTCTTGTGGCTGATTCGGTCTAACAAGCCAGACTCCAGGCTCTGCATAATTTCCCTATTTAATGGCCAATTAAGCCTCCCTCCCAGCACATGCTGTTCTTATCCAGAGGGTCTAATCACAGTTAGGAGTGTTAGGGTGGGCATAAAAACTTCCTGCACTGTTTTCCTCTCACTTAATTGTGGGTTTAATCCGTAAAAGTTGGACAAAGAACACTGTAATCACTCATCGGCACAATATGGGATATACATGAGGGGGTTGAAAGCAGATTCAATAAGTACAGCCTCTGTGCACACATGTGCATGTCCCTGTACAGTGCTTACTGCTCACTGCAGCACAGCATGCCATCCATCTGCAGGTTTCCAAATCAACTCTGACGGCTGCATTTATATCCTGTAGACTAAAGGCAATTGTTGGCAACAATGTGATCTAAAGTAACCATTAATAGCATGGAATGTATACCAGGCCTAACGTCAGACAATGTATTTCTGGTTATTTGATAGCTTGTGCTCTATTACTTTAGAGGAAAACCATCAGATCTATATTATACACACTGCCCTGTCCCAACACATTGGAAAATTGTATCTGTGTCACTCTATACCAGCCACCTCAATCATGACAGGCTGGCAGAGCCACGACACACAGAGCAGGTCTTCTCATTTAGAACAAAGGGAGTTTTAGGAATAGGTGACTCACTTCCTGATGCAAAGTTTCAGCAAAGACTTACGGGTAATTTAATCAAGCTCCATAGGTCAATTGCCCCTGGGGCAAATTAGGCAGATTGACGGTATTAGGCAAACAACCTGCAAATACAAAGGTATTATTCTCCATCTGACCAGTACATGATCAGCCTTGAGCAAAAACACATTAAAACCTAGCTGATGTAGTCAATGGACCCTGGAACTAAACACCTCCCTCTGCAACTGGATACTGGACTTCCTGACGGGCCGCACCCCAGGTGGTAAGGGTAGGTAACAACACATCTGCCACGCTGATTCTCAACACAGGGGCCCCTCAGGGGTGCGCGCTCAGTCGCCTCCTGTACTCCCTGTTCACTCATGACTGCATGGCCAGGCACGTCTCCAACACCATCATTAAGCTCGCCAATGACAACAGTGGTAGGCCTGATCACTGACAACGATGAGACAGCCTATAGGGAGGAGGTCAGACACCTGGCAGTGTAGTGCCAGGTTAAAAACCTCTTCCTCAACGTGATCAAGACAAAGGAGATGATTGTGGACTACAAGGAAAAGAGGACCCATCCCCATTCTCATCGACGGGGCTGTAGTGGAGCAGGTTAAGAGCTTCAAGTTCCTTGGTGTCCACATCACCAACAAACTAACATGGTCCAAGCACACAAAGAGTTGTGAAGAGGGCACAACAAAACCTATACCCCCTCAGGAGACTGAAAAGATTTGGCATGGGTCCTCAGATCCTCAAAAGGTTCTACAGCTGCACCATCGAGAGCATCCTGACTGGTTGCATCACTGCCTGGTATGGCAACTGCTCGGTCTCCGACCGCAAGGCTCTACAGAGGGTAGTGCATACGGCCCAGTGCATCACTGGGGCCAAGCTTCCTGCCATCCAGGACCTCTATACCAGGCGGTGTCAGAGGAAGGCCCTGAAAATTGCCAAAGACTCCAGCCACCCTAGTCATAGACTGTTCTCTCTGCTACTGCCCGGCAAACGGTACCAGAGCACCAAGTCTAGGTCCAAGAGGCTTCTAAACAGCTTCTACCCACCCCTAAGCCATAAGACTCCTGAACATCTACTCAAATGGCTACCCAGACTATTTGTATTGCCCCCCCCCCCTTTTTGCACCGCTGCTACTCTCTGTTGTTATCATCAATGCATAGTCACTTTAATACCTCTACCTACATGTACATATTACCTCAACTAACCGGTGCCCCCACACATTGACTCTGTACCCGGTACCCCCTGTGTATAGTCTCACTATTGTTATTTTACTGCTGCTCTTTAGTTACTTGTTAGTTTTAGTTCTTATTTCCTACTCATTTAAAAGAAAAAACGGTATTGTTGGTTAGGGGCTCGTAAGTAAGCATTTCACTGTAAGGTCTACACCTGAAGTACTCGGCGCATGTGACTAATACAATTGAATTTGATTTGGCTGCACTAGTATTGGGTTATCTCATGGTCTATACAGCTCAAGTCATGATTGCAGCCACAGGTACCAGCAGGTGTCTTTGAATTTACAACCACTGATTAGCACTCCTCCCCTTCTGTACTTTCCCTGAAATATCCTTTGTTACGCTATCCTTCAACTTGCATTTGTCAACTGCACCATCTGCTAAAACCATCCACAGAGTACCTTTTTTTCCTGAGATAAAATGAGCCAATGACTAAGGCCAAGTGTATAAGGTTGCTACTGTACATTTATAAACTGCAACCTGACGTTTGGTAAAAATCTAAAAGGATTTGGGTTGGGATTAGGGGAGAAAAGAGGGAAAATGTCTAAAAGGCAGAGCCAAAGGAGGAGACGTGTAAAGTATTTTCTCAAAAGACAGAGAGGAGCATTTCTCTTGTCCATGGACAAGATCCCAGGTTATAAAAGCTGAAATGCCGGTGCTTTGTTTTACCGCTTGACTTGAAGCAGGATATCTCACAATAATCAGGAGCGTTTAATGATGGCAGAGACTCTGGAGGCCGTGAGACAGAGACCATACAGAACATCCCCATCCTAAACATTAAAGACCCTATCGACAAATAAACGTAGCAGCCAATAACGAGACACTTCATAGGGCAGTGGCCAATTGGACATGGCTGTTGAGTAGTGATGGTGGGAGAAGAAAAAAACCCGATAAAGTTACATATCAGGATATTATCTGACGATATATCATATCGTTTTGACAATATTGCAATATTATTTTTGTTCTAGTTGGCTGTACCTGCACCAAAACTATTTTTCCTTCATAGCGTGTTCTCCATCTTCTTTTTAAATAGGGAGACTATTTATTTTGAGCACTTTTATTTCCATGACTGGTCAACATTTTTCTAATGCCTTTCTACTGTCCCTCTGAAGCAAACATACATACGGTGAGCAATATGTTTGGAACATCGAATAGTAATAAAATCACAATACATATTGTATCAGCACCTAAGTATTGTGATAATATCGTATTTTGAGGTTCCCTGGCAATTGCCAGCCCTACTGTTGAGTGAGATTAACTACCAGGCCAGCTCTGGCTGAAAAGTGGGCTCTGAACAACAAACTCATATGTTATAGGAATTTAAGTAGGGATGCAGCGATATGACATTTTTGGCCGATACCGATATGCATTATTTTCCTTAAAAAAAAAAAACGATACCGATATTAACCATTTTAGCGGCCTTTTAAGAATTCTAGTACAGTTAAATAGTTGAAACAAACACACACACACACACACCTATTACCAGTAAAACATAATCAAAATCTGTTTCTTTCACTTACTTGCTGTGCTGTTTCGTTGTTTATTTGTTCAGCCTCAACGAGGATTTCATCATACATGTCAAGCAGTGAAGTTTCAGCTCTGTCTGTCTGTGGCCTCTCTTCCTCGGTGTGCACTGTCACTGTGTCCGTTTCCATCTTGTCCAGCTGTGTCTAACATTTCACGTAAACCCTGTTTCTTGTCTTCGCCGAAGTAGCGATCCTTGTACCTAGCATCGAGCATGGTGGCAACTCAGTAAAGAGGCTCTGAGAGAATGCCACTGAATCGCTTGTTCACAGCCTCTTGTAGAGCACTTTTGCAAGTTTTAACCCCACGGTCTGTGTCAGAAGTTTTGTTGAGCAGGCGTTTCAATGCCATGACAGAGGGTATCACGTCTGCTGCAGACGCAGTTGGTGAGCTTATTTCTAAGGTCAGTTGTTCGAATGTAGCTAGGAGTGTGCTCATGTTTCCAAGTTTCAAACATGTTCTCAAAAGCCATTGAAATGGCAGCAGCGATATGAGAACCAGCACATTGTTGAGCATGCAATACGTCTTTCCTCAGTACAAAATCCTCGTCGACCCACTGTGCTGTCAGACTCAGCATGCTCATGGGGCTGACATCGCTGGTCCAAATGTCAGTCGCGAAGCTAATAGCAGTGAAGCCCATAGCAAGTAGCTCATGGATGTGCGTTTCAACAATACTGTGTAACTCCGGTAAGGTAACATCTGAAAAATAGTGCCTACTTGGTAGTGGGGATCGAGGTCCCAGTGGCGGTTCTGGAGGGGGTGCAGGGGGGGCCAGTACCCCTGTGACAACAATTCTGGACCCCCTTGTGGCCCCCCTAAATGTGGAGTTTTAAATAATTTTTACATAATTTGCTACCGTTCTTTTTTTTCATCCGTTATTAGACAGTGGCAACGATGATGATTATGAACATGGTCTTTTGCCTGCTAATGCCTGCAATGCAGTGAAGAAAACGATGACAACAATAACGTCTAATGTAACTGGCCCCTCTAACAGTACAACTGGCCCCATCTTGGCCCCCCCAGTTGAAATGGTCTAGAACCGCCACTGCGAGGTCCTCAACTAGTCGGCGAAAGCCAACATCATCCACGACAGAGAACAGTTGATTGTCAAGGGCAATGAATTCCATTATCTTGGCGTTAATGGATTTCGCCTTTGAGTTGTCTTGCTGAAAATGTCTTACTCGACTTGAACTTGTTTAGTTGTTGAAAGTGTGCGCTTAGAATTTTTCTGATTTTGTTCTGTGTAGCTCTGTATTTGTCATGGCGTCATTACACCATCTACCTACGTTATATAGGTATGCAGCTTTGACATCGGTTTTGCACATCGATGTTACACTAGACATCTGGCTGATGCCGATGTTGGCATTTTTAGCTAATATCGTCCGATTCCGATATGCTTACCGACATATCGTGCATCCCCAAATTTAAGAATTCAGTTGTGTAAACTCGTGAAAACTTGTGAACTCGCTCCACAGTATGATGACAAAGTCTTTCACACAAGCTGAGTTGAACCCTCAAACATTTTCTAATTCCCCCTCCTTGAGAAGAAGAATATTTTTTATTTATTTTATTTCACCAGGTAGGCTAGCTGAGAACAAGTTCTCATTTGCAACTGCGACCTGGCCAAGATAAAGCAAAGCAGTTTGACACATACAATAACACAGAGTTACACATGGAATAAACAAACATACAATCAATAATACAGAAGAAAAATATATATACAGCATGTGCAAATGAGGTAGGATAAGAGAGGTAAGGCAATAAATAGGCCATGGTGGCGAAGTAATTACAATAAAGCAATTAAACACTGGAATGGTAGAATGTGCAGAAGAATGTGAGAGTAGAGATACTGGGGTGCAAAGGAGCAAGATAAATAAATAAATGCAGTATGGGGATGAGGTAGATTGGATGGGCTATTTACAGATGAGCTATGTACAGGTGCAGTGATCTGTGAGCTGCTCTGACAGCTGGTGCTTAAAGCTAGTGAGGGAGGTAAGAGTCTCCAGCTTTAGTGATTTTTGCAGTTCGTTCCAGTCATTGGCAGCAGAGAACTGGAAGGAGAGGCGGCCGAAGGAAGAATTGGCTTAGGGGGTGACCAGTGAGATATACCTGCTGGAGCACGTGCTACGGGTGGGTGCTGCTATGGTGACCAGTGAGCTGAGATAAGGCGGGGCTTTACCTAGCAGAGACTTGTAGATGACCTGGAGCCAGTGGGTTTGGCGATGAGTATGAAGCGAGGGCCAGCCAACGAGAGTTTACAGGTCGCAGTGGTGAGTAGTATATGGGGCTTTGGTGACAAAACGGATGGCACTGTGGTAGATTGCATCCAATTTGTTGAGTAGAGTGTTGGAGGCTATTTTGTAAATGACATCGCCGAAGTCGAGGATCGGTAGAGTGGTAAGTTTTACGAGGGTATGTTTGGCAGCATGAGTGAAGGATGCCTTGTTGCGAAATAGGAAGCCGATTCTAGATTTAATTTTGGATTGGAGATGTTTAATGTGAGTCTGGAAGGAGAGTTTGCTGTCTAACCAGACACCTAGGTATTTGTAGTTGTCCACATATTCTAAGTCAGAACTGTTCAGAGTAGTGATGCTGGACGGGCGGGCAGCGATCGGTTGAAGAGCATGCATTTAGTTTTACTTGCATTTAAGAGCAGTTGGAGGCCACGGAAGGAGAGTTTCAAATCAAATATATTTATAAAGCCCTTCTTACATCAGCTGATATCTCAAAGTCCTGTACAGAAACCCAGCCTAAAACCCCAAACAGCAAGCAATGCAGGTGTAGAAGCACGGTGGCTAGGAAAAACTCCCTAGAAAGGCCAGAACTAGGAAGAAACCTAGAGAGTAACCAGGCTATGAGGGGTGGCCAGTCCTCTTCTGGCTGTGAACGGGTGGAGATTATAACAGAACATGGCCAAGATGTTCAAATGTTCATAAATGACCAGCATGGTCAAATAATAATAATCACAGTAAATGTCAGTTGGCTTTTCATAGCCGATCATTCAGAGTATCTCTACCGCTCCTGCTGTCTCTAGAGAGTTGAAAACAGCAGGTCTGGGACAGGTAGCACGTCCGGTGAACAAGTCAGGATTCCATAGCCGCAGGCCAGAGGTATACAGAATGGTGTCGTCTGCGTAGAGGTGGATCAAAGAATCACCAGCAGCAAGAGCGACATCATTGATGTATACAGAGAGAGAGTTGGCCCAAGAATTGAACCCTGTTGCACCCCCATAGAGACTGCCAGAGGTCCGGACAACAGGCCCTCCGATTTGACATACTGAACTCTATCAGAGAAGTAGTTGGTGAACCAGGTGAGGCAATCATTTGAGAAACCAAGGCTGTTGAGTCTGCCGGTAAGAATGTGGTGTTTGAGAGTTGAAAGCCTTAGCCAGGTCAATGAATACGGCTGCACAGTAATGTCTCTTATCGATGGCGGTTAAGATATCGTTTAGGACCTTGAGCGTGGCTGAGGTGCACCCATGACCAGCTCTGAAACCAGATTGCATAGCGGAGAAGGTATGGTGGGATTTGAAATGGTCTGTAATCTGTTTGTTAACTTGGCTTTCGAAGATCTTAGAAAGGCAGGGTAGAATAGATATAGGTCTGTAGCAGTTTGGGTCTAGAGTGTCTCTCCCTTTGAAGAGGGGGATGACCACGGCAGCTTTCCAATCTATGGGAATCTCAGATGATACGAAAGAGAGGTTGAACAGGTTAGTAATAGGGGTTGCAACAATTTCTGCAAAATTTTTAGAAAGAGAGGGTCCAGATTGTCTAGCCCGGCTGATTTATAGGGGTCCAGATTTAAGAGTGATGGAGGGAGTAATCCAAACCCCCTGGCCTTCTGCAAGTCTGAATGGTATGTTTCAGACAAAGGCTTGGGGGGAAATTACTGTGCTTATCGACTTGCCAAAGCTTTCAGCGCAACATGTTCCTCGGGACAATAGCCTACAAAGGGTTTCTCTTGACAATCTTGCTTTTGGTAGAGGGGAAGTCTAAAGTCGCACCAGTCAACACTTGCCCGGGTCTGCATCTGAACTCAACCCTTTGGATATACAACAAGTAGATAGAGAAAGGAAAGTGGCTTCAGGTCACATTCTCTCCAGTTTTGGCACAGGAATGAATAGACCTAATTACAAGGTTATGAGCGTCTATACCTGGGGGGCAACACTGTACACCTTAACAATGCAGAGGTGGTGTCATGGTATTCTCCACTATTCATCTCTTTTTAGCTCCAAGAGTCATCAGAGCAGGGGAGAAAGTGAATTATATGGGCATCCCGCCTGCAGCTTGAATACTACACTAACTGCACTTGGGTAGTCAGTCAACTTGGTGTTTTGAAAAGTCCTTTTTGACAATCAAATAAATGGTTCCAATTTTTCAATGTGAAGCATGATAATGACAAAAACATACAGCAAAACCAGGGAACGGTCTGCATGGTCTAAGTAAATGAATCGGCTGCAGAACAGATGTGAGGGGTCAGAGGCCGCATCCCATCTGGAGATATGGATATCACAGGTAGTTCTCAAAGTTGGGTTCTAGCCACATGAACAGCACCTGTGGTAGTCTAAAAATACCAAGTCAAGGAAACTATTAAAAACAGCACTTCAACCCAGGCACTCATTCCTGCTATTTGTATCATTTTGAAGCTTGTCTGCGAAGCTCAAAACTATTGAGATCTAGGAATGCATTGAGCAAGCAACGGTTTGTGACGACATTCATTAACACCAACTCATTTATTGTTTTTCCTTCTCCATCTGTCTTTCGGTTCCAAAGAACACAGGGCAAGATAAAATATGGGGAGAAATGAACGTGCAAACAGATGGTGCAAAACATACCCGTTAGTGTCTAACATACCAGGAAAGGGTGGGAGGGCTGTAACTTGGTGTTTAACATCAGATGAGAGGGACAGTGGAACTGCCATGGGAGTTGGTCTCCACAGTAATAAGTGTATTGGAACCTAGAAAGATAAACACTTCAGAAGTAGACTGGGTGGGTGTGGCAGAGACGGGCAGGGCTGTGTATTAGACTGCACACAGACCAAAATAAATCAGCATCCAAGAAACATTCAAGCTTTCAACAAAAAGCTAAATATTTCAAAGAAAGAAAAAATAACCCATTGCCCTAGCAAACATTAAGGGACCTTCATTTAATCAGAGAGAGTTTCACCAGTAAAATGTCTATTTAGTTTTACTGAGAGCCTCTTTATGGTTTATTGATTTATTATCACAGCTTGTTACCTGTGAAATGCATAACTGAAAACAATCAAAACAGAGTGCAGATTCTGTAATATTCAGTAATATTGTCACTTGGTTTCCCTTTACACATTCACAGGAATCAGTCTGTGTTGAGAGACTACGGTGTCTTCATTTCTAATTTGAACATGAGTGTGTTTCTGAATAGGACAGTCTATTGAGGAAACCCTTGAGTGCACTCTAGGAATGATGCCATGCCGTTGCTACAGTATCATTGTCTCAGACACAGGTTGCTGCTCCAGTCATTATAACACTCACCGTACTGTAGTATACTGTACTGTAGATACTGTTCAACATAAGAAGAGAGGAACAAAACCACCAACTGATTTTAAGTGTCTTTCACTTCTCTCACTACACTGTTACTGAATGTTGACATTTCAGGGAATTCTCTCAGGTTTTATCCCAGTCCAAGACCTTTTCATCTCCCCTGAAATCCCAGTGACCCTCATAATGGTTGACCATGTCTTGTTAAGGTCATTGTTATCATGTAGGGCAATGTGTAAAGGGCAAGACAACACCAGAGTTGCACTGACTAGGCCATTTAAGTGCTTGTAAAAAACGTGTTAAGATTTTTGCAGAGCTTGGTCTACGCTGGCCATTGGCTGAAGGCTGTCACAATGCTGACCCCAGAAGCATGTTCTTTTCAGTGTGTTGCTCTTCAGGGACCTAGTAAAACCATGACCACTGGCAGACAGGCCGTACCAGTCCAGGGGGCCCATGCCATACTGTGTGACAGCATATCCCCTCCCTCACACTCCCGTCTGTGCCCCCTCCAGTTACTCTCCGTCCCGTCAGGTCAATATAAAGACATTTCCCTCAACTTAACCACAAACTACTCAGATTGTTGCAAATTTATTAAGAATAATAAACAGAAATACCTTATTTAAGTATTGAGACCCTTTGCTATGAGACTCGAAATTGAGCTCAGGTGCATCCTGTTTCCATTGATCATCCTTGAGATGTTTCTACAACTTGATTGGAGTCCACCAGTGGTAAATTCAATTGATTGGACATGATTTGGAAAGGCACACACCTGTCTATATAAGTATGTCAGAGCAAAAACCAAGCTATGAGGTCAAAGGAATTGTTTGTAGAGCTCTGAGACAGTATTGTGTCGAGGCACAGATCTGGGAAGGGTACCAAATAATTTCTGCAGCATTGAAGGTCCCCAAGAACACAGTATCCTCAAAGAAGTTTGGAACCAATAAGACTCTTCCTAGAGCTGCCCCCCCGGCCAAACTGAGCAATCGGGGGAGAAGGAGCTTGGTCAGGGAGGTGACCTTCCAGAAGGACAACCATCTCTGCAGCACTCCACCAATCAGGCCTTTATGGTAGAATGGCCAGATGGAAGCCACTCCTCAGTAAAAAGGCACATGACAGCCGACTTGGAGTTTGCCAAAAGGCACCTAAAGGACTCTGACTATAAGAAACAAGATTATCTGGTCTATTGAAACCAAGATTGAACTCTTTGGCCTGAATGCCAAAGCATCACGTCTGGAGAAAACCTGGCACCATCCCTAAGGTGAAGCATGGTGGTGGCAGCATCATGCTGTGGGGATGTTTTTCAGCAGCAGGGACTGGAAGACTAGTCAGGATTGAGGTAAAGATGAACAGAGAAAAATACAGAGAGATCATTGATGAAACCCTGCTCCAGAGCGCTCAGGACCTCAGACTGTGGCAAAGGTTCACCTTCCAACAGGACAACGACCCAAAGCACACAGCCAAGACAACGCAGGAGTGGCTCTGGGACAAGTCTCTGAATGTCCTTCAGCCAGAGCCCGGACTTGAACCCGATCGAACATCTCTGGAGAGACCTGGAAATAGCTGTGCAGAGACGCTCCCCATTCAACCTGACAGAGCTGAGAGGATTTGCAGAGAAGAAGGGGAGAAACTCCCCAAATACAGGTGTGCCACACTTGTAGTGTCATAACCAAGAAGAATTGAGGCTGTAAACGCTGCCAAAGGTGATTCAACAAAGTACTGACTAAAGGGTCTGAATACTTATGCAAATGTGATATTTCTTTTTATATTAATGTGCAAACATTTCGAAAAACCTGTTTTTGTTTTGTCATTATGGAGTACTGTTTGTAGATCGATGACAAAAAACAAAACAATTTAATCTATTTTAGAATAAGGTTGTAACATAACAAAATGTGGAAAAAGTCAAGGGGTCTGAAAACTTTCCGAATGCGCTGTATGTGAATGACAGGGGTCGTGACATGAGGTCATGGCACATACAGAATTCACATGGGCCAACTATCAATTGCGAAAGGAGATAACCATTCACAGTCTGAATGATTGTCTGGGCTGAAGGTGGCAATGAGGATGCAGTTGGCCGTCAGGGTGTGTAGCCTTTGAACAGGTAAACTCAGCGATTCTCGGCTCCATCTTAATGAAAGGGTAATGGGCCCTTGTAGAGGAGCCATTTGGTATGTTCAGCCTAAATGACTTTAGAGAGAGCTCCAGTAGAGCTCCAAGCAAACCGTCTCAGTGATGCAGTTTATCACCTCTGTCCATCCTCACAGAAGCCCATGTCACAAACACACACAGTTCTACACACAGACACACACATAAAATGCACACACTCGAACTTGCGCACACACAAACACCCAAGCATATAGTAAAAAACCCTTGTTAAAATTCCTTGTTGGGGGACTGTTTTGATTAAAATGACACAGTGCCGGGGGGATTGGAGGGACGCCATGTGCGACTGACGTGTTTTCCGTTTGCTCCCGTGGTATTTTTAAAGTTTATGTGAATTTTGCAGCAGAACCGTATTTATTTTCATATATTATTTTGGTGATCCCTTCCCGTAAAAACCAAGACTACTTTACTTCCAAATATCAGCATGTCGACGAAACATAAGGCCAAAAGCATGACTTTGAGAAAACCCGGCCTACAAGACACACTCTCATCACCGCCCTCCCCTGAGCCTGACGGCCCGGGGACTGATACTTTACCCGGGGGGGCGGCTTGGCCTGGCGGCGCTGAAGTGAACATTCTCGAGGCCATCAAACTACTACGCTCTGAGATAGTTGAAATGAAAATGGAGGTGGTTGCTACGATTGAGGCCCGAATAAAGGAGGTTTCTGATACTTTAAAAGCAGATCTAACCATCCTGCGGAACGAGACGGTGCCGGCAATCGCATCACTCAAAACAACAATGGAGTCGCACACTACAACGATTGCAGCACTGGAGACCTTCGCTACAAATGTCTCCGACTTAACTACATCCCTGGAGGCTGACGTGAAACGCCTAGCTGCGGATTTGAAAAAGGTGAAGGAGAGCTGTGTAAGTTTGGAGGGATTCTCTCGCCGCAATAACCTGAGACTTGTATCAGTCCCAGAGTCAGCGGAAATGCCTCGCGCCACGGATTTCGTTTCTGGGCTGCTGAAGGATGTTCTTGCCTTAGATGAAAAGCCCCTGATTGATCGTGCCCACCGGTCGCTGCGCCCAAAGCCCCGGGATGGGGAGAGGCCCCGTGACATAATTCTTCGAGTGCACTTTTTCCATGAGAAGATGGAGATTCTCCGACGAGCCCGCAATACCACTCTGAGCTTTCAAGGACAGAGCTTCTCCATCTACCAGGACTACTCCCCCACTGTTTCCAGGCAGCGCGCAGCTTTCGGACAGGCCAAACGACTACTTCGGGACCATCCAGGTGTGAAGTACGGACTGCGATTCCCGGCCCGTTTATGGCTATCTCATGATGGTAAAGACTACACATTTGAATCTCCGGATGAGGCTCTCTCTCACATTCAACGTCACATCAAGAAGTCTTGAACTTGCTCATAGTTCAGCAACTGTTGCTTGCGAACTGTGGATAGTAAGTAACCCACCTGTGGTACAATTATGTTTAGCTACAACATGCTAATTTTGTATAGTTGGGGAGTTGGCGTACCCATTCAGGCTTATTTGATGTGATCTAATGTTTTGATCATCTAGTGTGCTTGCCTTACAAGCATTCAGTCATTTTAATTTCATTGTATTGCGGTTTTACTATACTCCTGTGTTTTCTAGGCTGTCTTGCTCACCTATTCAGTTTGTTTACATAGTGTCTCAGTGACTCAAAATATTCTTGGTTATTTGCTTACTGCATCCGTTTGCATTGACCCAGTAAACAGTAAATGCTTCCCGAGGCGACACGTTTTTTGGGGTCTTCACTTAAATTTTAAAAGTTCTGAGCGTCATTTATGCCCAGCAAGCGTTCAACGTTGCGCACACGTAGTTTTTTGCTCTTGGTTGTAAGCTGTCTCAGCATTCAACTAGACAACTATTATAATAATAATTATTATTATTATTTTTGATTGTCTTACTACGATTTCCTTACTTCAAATTAGGTTTTCGGCTGAGAGCCTTTATACATTCTATTTATTTTCTTTATTTTCTCTCTCAAATGCCTGTTATAAGACTGGGAATATAATTATATACATCTACAAGTGGTGCTTTTGTAATTTCGTCTGCACAAGGGATTCACTTTAATTTTTTTTATTTAAAAAATGATTATCTCTTTTTGCTGTTTGATCCACTAACAAAACACGACTTTAAAGAGCGGGACTGTGGGTTTAGGTTTAAGACCGCACTCTCACAGACATACTGTGCGAAGAGAACATGTTCTATTTAGGCTTGTACCTCGTTTGGGGAGGTACTGTCTGGGATGGGGGGAGGGGGTGGGGGGAGGGGTTGAATTGTTCAGTTCTAATGTTGTCATTCTGTCTTTTTTGTTTTTTTTTCTGTACTTTTTCCAAACATCTACCACCGTACATTATTACTCTGAGACAAGTTATTCTGGGGTTTTTGGGCGCTCATTGCTTTTCCATTCTATGCTCTAATGACAGGGTTGTATAACGGGAATGCCCAGAGGGGCCGAAACAATGCGATCAAGTACATTTCGTGGAACACCAAAGGGGTTAATAACCCAGTGAAGCGTAAGAGGGTGTTGACACACTTAAAGGGTTTGAATGCAAATGTTGCATTTCTACAAGAGACTCACTTGAGGACTGGTGAGCACTTTAGGATGCGTAGGGACTGGGTTGGTCAAGTGTTCCACTCTAACTTTCATAGTAAATCAAGAGGGGCTGCCATTTTGGTTGATAAAGCCACTCCCTTTGTAGCTTCTGAGGTTATCGCTGATCCTAAGGGACGATACGTCATAGTAACCGGTAAACTGTTTTCTACCCCTCTTGTTTTGGCTAGTGTTTATGCTCCCAATTGGGATGACACAAGTTTCATTTCTTCCTTTTTGTCTGCTATACCCAATTTAGATTCTCATTTGTTGATTTTAGGGGGGGATTTCAACTGCAAAATGTCCCCAGTTCTTGACAAGTCCTCACGAACAACTACAGGCCCATCTAAATGTGCCCTACTTCTTCAAGCCTTTCTTCAGAAATATGCCATGTTTGAGGCCTGGCGTTTCCTACATCCTACAGATAGACAGTATTCCTTTTATTCTCATGTTCATCAAACATACTCCCGGATTGATTACTTCTTTTTGGACAAAAAACTTCTGCCTAACCTTCGGCAGTGTACTTACAAGAGTATTGTTATTTCTGACCATTCACCATTAGTGCTTGAACTAGAGTTTCCCCAGCGACCTCCTATGTGTTATCAATGGCGTCTTAACCCCATTTTACTCTCAGATAAGGAGTTTGTCAATTTCATTTCTTCTGAAATCACCTTATTCCTAGAAACTAATTCAACACCAGGTATGTCCTGCTCTACCATATGGGAGTCTCTCAAAGCATACCTACGTGGCCAAATTATTTCTTATACAGCCAACCAAAACAGAGTTCGCTCTCAGCGACTTCGGGACCTGAGCGAATCCATAGCCACATTGGATGAGAAGTATGCCACGGTTCCTTCCTCTGATCTGCATAAAGAGCGCCAACTACTCCAATCTGAATTTGATGAGCTTTCTACCAGGCAAGCTGAACAGTTACTCTTGCGAGCTCGGTACAGAGTGTATGAACAAGGCGACAAGGCCAGTAAACTCCTTGCACATCAGATCCGTAAATCTGAGGCCTCACGTTTAATCCCACAAATAAGGACCCCGTCTGGTGCCACCACAGTTATACATAAAGAGATCAATGATCAATTCAAACAATTTTATTCTGCGCTATACACCTCTGAATCCCCTCAAGACCCTTTGCTGATTGATTCCTTCTTTAATGGCCTGAATATGCCTTCAATTGATACAGACACCCATGACTGTCTAGAAGAAGAATTTACACCTGAGGAGATTGCAACAGCAGTGTCCGCAATGAAAAGTGGTAAATCACCGGGTCCGGATGGTTTTCCAACCGAATTTTACAGGACGTTTTCTGGTCTGCTTTGCCCATTCTTGTCTCGACTATTTGCAGAGTGCCTTAATACCTCAAAGCTACCGCCTAGTCTTTATCAGGCTTCAATTTCATTACTATTAAAGAAAAACAAAGACCCCCTGGAATGTGGATCCTATCGCCCAATCTCGCTTTTAAACTGTGATTACAAAATCCTAGCCAAGCTTTTAGCCATCCGTATGGAAGGCTCGCTGCATCAAGTAATACACTCTGACCAGACTGGCTTTGTGAGAAATAGGCATTTGTTTTTCAATATTAGGCGCCTTATGAATATACTGTACTCCCCTGCGTCGGAGGACCCAGAGGTGGTGGTCTCACTTGATGCAGAAAAAGCGTTTGACCGCGTTGAGTGGGATTACCTAACAGCTACCCTTTATAGATTTGGCTTTGGCCCCAAATTCATTGCGTGGATAAAGATTCTTTATTTTTCCCCCATGGCTTCGGTACGGACTAACAACTTGTCCTCTGACTATTTTCCCTTGCACCGCGGATCCAGACAGGGCTGTCCACTCTCCCCCTTGTTGTTTGCTTTGGCAATCGAACCTCTCGCCATTGCACTACGCTCTAATGATGCCATTCAAGGAATAATCCGGACGGGCTCAGAGCAGAAAGTCTCGCTATATGCGGATGACCTCCTTTTGTTTATCTCTAACCCTGATACCTCATTGCCACGCGCCTTATCTGTTCTTAAAAGGTTTGGATCAATCTCAGGGTACAAGCTGAATCTAGGCAAGAGTGAGCTTTTTCCTGTAAACAAGGCTGCTTTAAAGTGCTCTTTTACAAGTTCTCAGTTTAGGATTGTCCGGGATCAATTCACCTACTTGGGAGTTAAAGTGACAAGGAAATATTCAAATCTGTTTCAGGAAAACTTGGTTGCTCTAGCAGACAGTTTGAAACAATCTTTTACATTTTGGAATGCGCTACCTCTTTCTCTTATCGGAAGGATTAATGTCATTAAAATGAGTGTGTTGCCCAAATTTCTATATTTATTTCAATGTTTACCCATTTTTATTCCAAAATCTTTTTTTATTTCACTGGATCAAACATTCATGCATTTTATTTGGGATGGCAAGGTACCACGGATTGGTAGAAAACATTTACAGAAGCCTAAGTCATTGGGGGGTTTAGCTCTATCAAATTTTCAGACATACTATTGGGCTGCAAATTTCAGAGCCCTTCTGTACTGGCTGCAGACTGATCCTACTGGCCCTAGACCAATCTGGGTCCAGATGGAGTCTGAATCGTGTAAACCTGCTGCACTTTCTTCTGTGTTGTGCTCGTCTCTCCCAGTGTCCCTAGGCAAAAGGTGTGTCAACCAAATTGTAAAGCAGTCTCTTAAAATTTGGAATCAGTTCCGTTTAGCCTTTGGCCTCCGAGGCTTCTCTCTATCAGGCCCAATCAATCAGAACATTTTATTTCCTCCATCTTTGAATGATGGGGCTTTTGGCATCTGGCACTCACTAGGCCTCTCCTCACTAGCCCAATTATTCTTTGATGATACATTTGCCTCTTTTGCTCAGCTACAGGAAAGGTTCAACCTCCCCCAATCCCACTTTTTCCGCTATCTCCAGACTAGGAACTTTGTCAGAGCTAACACACCTGAATTTCCCCATAGGCCTGTGAATACAGCTATAGAGAGCATCCTGGAGCTGAACAAGCTTCCTAGGGGCGCAATTTCAGATGTATATGCAATCATTCATGACTTACAGAACCCTTCTTTGGTGCCTTTAAAGACTCGATGGGAAAAGGATTTGGGGGAGGAACTTGGGGAAGACACCTGGGAATCTGTGCTGCGCAGGGTGCATTCGTCCTCTTTTAGCACTAGACACAGCCTCATTCAATTCAAGGTGGTTCACCGTATCCACTGGTCTGGGGCCAGACTTGGAAGAATATTCTCTGATTTTGATCCTACCTGTGTCAGATGTAAAATTGAACCAGCCACACTGTTGCATATGTTCTGGGGCTGTCATAAACTGTCAGGTTTCTGGGAATTAATATTTAAATGTTTCTCTGATATATATAACACTGTTATGGATCCCTCTCCCCTTACAGCCCTTTTTGGAGTACTGCCCATAGGCACCCCCCTGTCAAGAATCCAGTCGGACACTGTTGCTTATACAACTCTTTTAGCTAGACGGCTAATACTACAGAACTGGAAGATGGCAGCTCCCCCATCTTATAAATATTGGGTGAGAGATGTGTTGTGCTCTCTGAAACTAGAAAAAATTAAATTCAATTCACGTGGGAACCCCAAACTGTTTAATGAGGCTTGGGCTCCATTCCGGTCTTACTTTAAACAGTCCATCCTCTGATGGCATTCCTATTAAAACCAAAATAAGTCTGTATTTGACCCCCCTGTGACTTAGAGGTTGGATGAGCATTTCTCTGTGTTTTTTTCTGGTGTGGGGGTGGGGGGCTTTAAGGTTGATGTGCTTATTGATTGTGACCTGCGGATGCCTTGTTCATCTTGCCCGGGCAGAGACTAAGGTGTGAGCTTGTTTTTCCCAGTTATTTTTATTTTTTAACTCTGTTCACGCCTACATAAAATTATTATTATTCATTTTTTATTTTAAAGCATTGTAACTTTTTATTTTTGGTCCAGTGGATGGTTAGTCTGTGGCCTTGACTGTCTGTGAGTGGTTGCATTTCTCCACCCCATCCCTTGACTGTTTACAGGAACAATGGTGAGGTGTTTGCTCTGTCCCTATACTATAGATTGCCCTTTAACCTTTTGTAGCCTTCTGCCTGGTGTGTTTAACTTGTCTAAAGTATGGTATCTTTAAAGTTATTTTTTTTATATGTATTATTTGTATTTTTTCTAGTTGAGTATATTATTTATATTGCTTTGTCTTGTCTGTGTGTGTGTAAAACTTAATAAACAGAGTTTTCAAAAATGACACAGTGCCGGGCTACACCATGAAAAGGGACCAGTCAATGATGAAGCCCCCCCACAAGCCAAAACACCTCCAGGGCCTTTAACAGGCCTTCAGCTGCTGGCCGCTTTGCTAAACCCTGCCTGTCATGACCCCACTGAGAGCACGTAACATGCAGAACTGAGCCGGGACTTCAACACAATCAATCAGCCTCAAGTAAAAAAGAGCTTAGGGGGTTTAACGTGTCCTGACAGAGACAAGGGAGGAATTTCCGAGCTAGGACATGGTTCACGTGAGGAAACCGAAGAAGGAAAAACAAAACACAATGCCAAGATGTACTAATGCTGCTCCCTCTGGCTGTCCACCATTGGAGTGAAGTTCAGTTTGTCATAACAGTCTTTAACCTCAGGTCCTTCATCAATCAAGATCAGTCAAAAGCAGTAAAGATAGTGATCAGCACATGTACATCTGAGTGGAGGACATTTATGAACATGTTGCAAGTCGTTAATTTTCTCTTATTAACAAACTAGCATGTTGAATGTATATTTCGGCAACCGCGCAACACCTTGCTGGTCAACCCCGGTTATACCTCACTTTGAATAAGAAATGAATAATCGAAATATCACTGGAACCTTTGATTATTTGCAGTCAAAACTTCTGAAGATTATATGTACTGTTAAATGCCTCGCTAGTGATAGAATAAAGATAAATAACATGTTTCTGAATTAGAGTTTAGGATGACACTTGTAAAGATGATGAGGAGTCAAACATCACAGCTGAAAACTCTGTAGAATGTTAGCTGAAGTCTCATCCAATAATATACTTGGGGCAGACTAAAGAGGAACATGAATGGCATGTTTAACCCTAAAGGGGCAGGGGGGAGTGGTGTGTTTATTTGACCATTTAGTGCACAATGCTGTCACATAATGGTCACTGAGAAGGCAGCTGGACAATGGACCTGAGTGTATGTCGGGAGAACACGTTTTGTGCTGTTGTACTGTGGGTCAAAACGGGAATGTGTGTATGAGAGAATTTAGGGGCATATGTGTTTAACCAGCATGAAACAACATTGCATCATCTGGCATCTATTTTGCAGAACACAAGCAGCACATTAGGGCAGTTACACATGTCACAGCTGCTCTAGTTAAAACCAGCCTCCTGGCCCCCAATTGTCTTTTTTTAAATGATGAATTACAATATATTGATAGTTTTAGGAACTCCCAGAGGGCATAGTGGTGCCAGTCCGAGACAGGCCCCTGTAGAGGGCATCACCTGAGGCAGCTGGTGCATTTCGTCTTTACATTTTTTCCCAGAGCGTTGTTACCGAGTTATGGCTTTGGTTGCTAATGTAACCGATGTGAAATGGCTAGCTAGGTAGCTGTGGTGCGCGCTAGCAGCCTTTCAGTCGGTGACGTCACTTGCTCTGAGATTTGAAGTAGTGGTTCCCCTTGCTCTGCAAGGGCCGCGGCCTTTGTGGAGCGATGGGTAACGATGCTTCGTGGGCGACCATTGTTGATGTGTGCAGAGGGTCCCTGGTTCGCGCCCGGGTCGGGGCGAGGGGACGCTGTAAAGTTATACTGTTACATTGGTGCCGTGACCCGGATCACTGGTTGCTGCGGAAAAGAAGGAGGTCAAAAGGGGGGTGAATGTAACCGATGTGAAATGGCTAGCTAGGTAGCGGTGGTGCGCGCTAGCAGCCTTTCAGTCGGTGACGTCACTTTCTCTGAGACTTGAAGTAGTGGTTCCCCTTGCTCTGCAAGGGCCGTGGCTTTTGTGGAGCGATGGGTAACGATGCTTCGTGGGTGTCAGTTGTTGATGTGTGCAGAGGGTCCCTGGTTCGCGCCCGGGGCGAGGGGACGGACGAAAAGTTATACTGTTACACTACCACACTGTTTGGAATCAACAAGAACTGGGTGGACCTCTGAATTGGCAGGTGTGTAACATTTACGAGTCTGCAAAATAAATCACAAAGATATTAGAAGGGATAAATGGACACAATAGCAGCATGTCAACACTTCCATCACGGCAGAAACGCAAACAAAAGGTTAAGACTGATATGGGATCATTAAATCACCCTTATCACATTGCTCACCTCTTTTTTGTTACCATCGGGCATGTGTTTTGTGGGCTGCACACTGATGTTGGGGCAACAAACATGGCCTCAGGACCGAACCCTGTGGTACACCCTCTATTTCTCCAACAGCACACCAACCATTTGAAAAAAGTATTGCTCTGTACAGAACCAACCCACACAATCTAGCATCTCTTTCCATTTCTCCTGTACAAAGATATGGGCCTGGGTTCTGGTCTAGCATATGGCTTGTGCCCATTGGACTACTCCTGATTGTGTTCACACAGGGTTGACATCAGCAGTGATCCAGTGTGTTCACGCTGGTGAAGTGTGTTAGGGGTGTGTGCCTCCGACCGGCTCAGCTGGTAATAGGCTCCAGACACACTCTCAACAAAGCTGCAGCTTGGATCGTGTTTCATTGGATGCAGCTGCGCGGTTATGTATCTGGCATTATATTGGCAATGACATAAGCTCGACCTGCCGGCAAAGCGTGAGTATCTCGCAGACGTGGTCGGTGCCGCTCCTCTGATCTGGTAGTCTGTGGCGAGATGGAGATGACTATGTGCTAGACAAGTGCTGAAAGCGTGCGGACTGGATGGGATCGCAAAGTCTTCAGATCATGCAGGTCAATGCACTCACACAGACGGCGTTAAGTGGAGAAAAAAACTATATCCTCCTCTTTGAGGAACAGCTTGCAAACATTTTCCCTCGCTAACTTTGCCAGACAGAAAACATTGTGAGTGTGAGACTCAAACACTGCTGTATACTGCAAAATCCAGACTTTCGGTTTATGGAGGTGCACAAATTCTGGTCTGATAATCTCATAATGACGTAGGGTGCGCTGTTCTAAGGGGAAGTTTTGGGTGGGGGGGTTAATGTGAAAGTCAGGACATCCTGTCTGAAAGGTAATTGTGTGTGACAAAGGGCTATAGATAGAGCTGGTAGCTGGGGGTTCATAATGCACATGGGGCTGCCCTGCCCATTGTGTTTACACACACCAGCCGCCAGAGAAAGTCCTGGCCCTCTCACTGGCTGGGCTCCATTAACACACTAAATCAGAGAGACCAAAAGGTCAGTCAATGGTTTCCACCTCTAAAGTGGAGGTGATGGTAAGGGTGCACAGGGCCTTTCTAGGAATGAAAGGGTATTGCCCCAATGAAGAAGATTGAATGATGCTCTGATGCTAATGTTGACTGAGTGAATACAATCTCATCTTTTTCAACAACAGATGTTCTACATTCTGAGCGTTGCAGTATGCTCTCATGATAAATATCGCTGAGGTTCAAAGTAATGGAGCGAGGGTGTTGGTATTCCAGACACAGTAATGGGGCGAGGGTGCTGGTATTCCAGACACAGTAATGGGGCGAGGGTGCTGGTATTCCAGACACAGTAATGGGGCGAGGGTGCTGGTATTCCAGACACAGTAATGGGGCGAGGGTGCTGGTATTCCAGACACAGTAATGGAGCGAGGGTGCTGGTATTCCAGACACAGTAATGGGGCGAGGGTGCTGGTATTCCAGACACAGTAATGGGGCGAGGGTGCTGGTATTCCAGACACAGTAATGGAGCGAGGGTGCTGGTATTCCAGACACAGTAATGGGGCGAGGGTGCTGGTATTCCAGACACAGTAATGGGGCGAGGGTGCTGGTATTCCAGACACGACGAGGAGTCAGATATCACAGCTTGAAACTGGCTAGATACAGACCCCGAGTTGTGTCAGAGATAACAGCCTGTTTTTGATCATTTATTCCTCAGATTGAGCGACTACACTGTTCCTCTTTGCTCTACCCTGTCAAGCCAAACCAGGGCTGGCCACTGTAGGAACTTTGATTTAAAAGCCATCAAATAAATGAAGGCAATTTATCAACCCCGGTCGAACAGATTGCATTCGTGTAATTTATCATAGTTGGAGAGAGTTCAAATATGGTGGGGATGATGTATTGTATCTCCCTGCACGCTATAGCGACGTCTCATTGGTGCTGTCGCCACCAAAGTTCAACACAACCAATGCAATTACAGTGCAGACAGCAATATGACGTCACCGCCACCGCAAACGCATTGCTGTGGGTTTAGTCACTTTTATAATGTCAAAGGCTATGAAAATAACTCCTCAGCTCCCACCCCACCGAGCCTCTTTATTCGTGTGGGATAAACTTACATTAGGTCATTGTGCTCAACTAGTGCTTAGGCTTTCTCTGATACTTTTATTGGGCTGGTCGTCATTCTTAGTATCAACAGAATTAACAAAGCCCCAGGTGAGCAAAGGTATTTATATTACACGGTATAATAGTAATAAAATCTAAATAACTGAGTAACCACCTCACAAGGCTTGATTATGCAGCTGCCTAGAGGACTATTATCTTAACATTACATAATCACCAGTCTATTCAATGAAAATCGTCACTGTTTAAAGAAGGCTTTCACGCTCTGCCGTCCGCAACGACTCCAGGGACTCCTCTCAAAACATACAGTGAAAACATTCAACTCTGAACATGGGGCTGGATTCAATCAACACACCCCAGGATTTGTCTGTCACTATGAAACTCTAATTTGAGGCCTTAGCTTGGTCTCCTTTCTCAGACAACTCTTTTTGATCCCTTATGTGGCTACAGACCTAAAGATAACTGAGGAAATGTGATAATAGTGAATTTGGAAAACAATCCTATAGAATCCAGACGTGACATCTTTGATCATTTGGCCAATCCCAGAGTACCCCATCTGTTAACTGGACAAAAACAGATTAAACATGGTTAGAAAGAAAACCTGTAAAATATCTCAAACTGATTTAAAGGACCAGAATGGGAGAAACACCATTGAATCTCCAGTATGACGAACTATGGGTAATACTGTCACTGATATTGTAGACTATTTCAACAGCTTTCTAGAGCCTCAACTGTCAACGACAGTTGGTAGGCTGTGGTTTATCAACATTAAGCCTCAGAGTGGATTGCAGGCACAACTAAGAGCATTCCCAAGGGATTTTCCTCATTGCCAGTGAGCAAGTACGATTTGCCACACCAAACACCTGTGGACGTGTTCTACAGATGTAAATTCAAACACTAACTGAAAACATGAAAACCCCTTGTTTGCTTGAATGCAATCATCATGTGTCAAAGATGTTCAAACAGCATGTACCTCATGCACTTGGTGGAAAGCAGTTACATCCCTGTGCTTTGTGTTGAGTCTCCATGTGAGGTTGCCAACCACATTCAGTGCTGTGACTGTTGACAAGTGTCTTGCTTTCACCCTGTGCCAAGAGCTCTTAAAATGGAGGTTGAAGTTGAGCACAAGTACATGATTTAAGAGAGAGGTTGCACCAAAGACAAGAAGAGATAGGGGGTTGTGCACCAGGGGGAGGACCGTTGACAATGATGAATGAGAGACTCTCAATTTACTTTCAATCATCCCTATTCTGCATTATTTTTAGACAGCCTCCTCGCTTACGGTAATAAATAAGACTGATAGTGGAGTTGTGGTGTGCAAGAAGTTCACATTCACAAAATAATCTATTAGGGCCAGGATCTATTAATCTAGCTGGACTGACCAGTTGATGGGCAGGCTCAAATTGAATGCTGTCATTGGTATGGGTAGGCTACTTCAGACTCAGAAGGCATCTAATAACATAATTTTGAAAGATAATGCTGTCAACAAAGTATAGTGTGGGGCAGGCCATTAGCTAGAAGTAGGCATATCAGATAAAATGGTGCCAGCCAGGGAATCAGTCCAAGAACGGTTCATTATTGTTGCCAATTAATCTGGCACATTAGCAGTGAGTGTGCTCACATCTGCTCTGGCTCTAAGGCTGCATTTACCCAGGCAGACCCAATTCTGATATTTTTTCCACTTATTAGTCTTTTGACCAATCACATGATATATTTTCACATCAGCTCTTTTTCAGGGCTGATCTGATTGGTCAAAATACCAATTAGTGAAACAAATATCAGAATCGGGCTGCCTTTGTAAACGCAGCCTAAGAAGCATTCTATGCTGAAGGCAGCACATAATAGGTGGAGACCAGTAGCTCTGTTTACCTCAAGACATGTAGTGCTGGTCAGGGATGTTTCAGAAAATAGTACAGTACATCTGACTCGTGGAATAATTTAGAGTAGAAGATTTACTTTAATATAATTGTTCCGTGAAAGAAAATCACGTAACATAAAGGAAAAGCACCCGCTTCAGAAAATTAAACAACAGCGGCTCCACGAGGCGAAGAAATTAGATGACAAGCTTGTCGAATTGACTCAACCTATTTCGTTGAATATAATTGCATAATTGTGAAATCAATGTAATGGCATACAGTAGGCTAGGCTAGGTGATAGACTAAGTTGATTTAGCAGCAGGAGTGCGAATTAAAAAGCATATTGACATAATGGGTTTATGGCCAGGTTTACAGATAGATGCACTCAATACACATTATTTCAGCAAGTCACCGGTCGTTCCTTACCTGTTAGCATTCCCGACCCTGACTCGACCGCAGAGTCTGTCCATTCATCATCAACGGAGGCGGCGCTGATATTGAAGAGCCCCATTAGATAACATGCCCACTTTATCCCCCTGGGTAACATTGTCCTTCAATATCAAAAAGTCTTAAACTGTTCAAAACAATTAACGTTGAACAATAATGGTAATGAAATGCGTCCTCATGTGGATGGGATGCGGAGACAGCAACACCCAAGCGCACTATGCATATTTGGTAAAGTCAACGTTTTTCCGCTCACTCAAAACTTCTCACTTATAAATCAGTGAAGATATTATAACTTCAGTTAAGACAAAAATAGGTATTTGTCATGAATAGAACATTAGCTGACTTGTTTTGAAGATCTCTCTCCATAAGCATCTGTGTGTGGCAATTGCAACCTCTCCACCGTCTCTTTCAGGACCAACTCACCGCAAGTACTCCACAGCTCCCCGCCCACCCCCTGAGATCCAAGCCAATGAAACCCCTCTTTGGTTCACACCTCACAAACTGTCTATAGCTGTGACAACAGACTCACTAGGCTACTGGGAGACAGACAGCTCCTCTGGCTAGTTTGTCAGGCAGAATTCAGATACACTTGGGGCAGGTGGTCAATGGGGGCAGGTGGTTAATGGGGCTGGTGGTCAATGGGGGCAGGTGGTTAATGGGGCTCAGCCACTTCTGAGAATGACTGCAAAGGCTTGATGAAAATACAGATGTATTCAAATCTAATTATTAACTAATAAGCAAGCCCCTACATATGCAACTCTTACAATAAAGACATCCACAACAAAACAGATCACCATCAAGCAGGTGAATATATCACCAAGAAATATGCCAACTCATTGGCTTCAATCATGTTCATATATCTTTATTCAAGGACTTCTATTCATACAAAATGTAATGGTAGAAATAACTGTAGGATTGACAGTCATAGGCCTATAACATATCAGGCAGCAAAGGACCCAGTTACTCCAGACCAGAACCTGCAAATATAGTTCAATACTTTCGTTGAAATGTTATTCAAGCTCTTTGACTTTCCAGAAACGAAGACATTTGCATTAATTAAAGATCTTCAGAAAATACAACCAGTGAACAGATTGTATAAAGAATGTAGTGTATGAAGATAAACAATGTCTTTTTTTTGCACATGCACATACTTTTCATAACATGCAAACATGACATGTCCAGGGAATATAGCCACAGGAAAACTGGATGAGGTATGCCGAGACAAACTGGTGTGGTTTTAAAATTGGCGACCTATTTACTGGGAGGGTGGGGTGAGTGAGGTTTAAAACATGATGGGTGTGTTCACAGATCTAGGGGTACACACTCATTTTATCCCCCACTATGACACCATATTGGCACACAGAGGCCAAAGGAAGATTCCTGCAATCCTACATATAGCCATGTTCACATTTAATAACTTCAATTCAAAGTCTAATATTTCACCTTTGACGATCCATCAAATAGATTGCACGAGTTATCTGACTATAGAAAACATAATAAATGCTATTTCTGATTTAGTACAATAAAAACAAACATTTGTCCATCTGGGTGGTTCTATCAGAGTACATGCAAATCGACTTGCTGAACTCAAAATGCCCTGTTTGACATAATTCAATTTATAACCATTGTGCCTTCATTAATGCATTTTCAACGTACATTATATACTACATTTACATTTTACAAATCTTGGTTAATAAATCCTATGTAAAATTTGGTAAAAAGTCATGCTAAAGCCTGAACCTGGAGACCCCAGAGGGTAAAGCTACAGCGCAGATGAGAATCCGTCCCAAAGTGTCATCTTGTTGCATAGCCCTACTTTAAAAGAGTCAACACTCAACACAACCCTTCAATACCTGTGAACACACAAGGTTGTAGGCTATGTATCAGTTAGTGAAACCCTTCACACGACCCTGCTTTCAGGAGAAATATATCTGGAGGAAAACAAACCCATGAAATATTGGCAAAAGTGGCAGAATTCATTAGCGTACTGTACATTTACTCTACTTTATCTGAAAGATATGGAGTCATACATTTGAATATATTGTTGATATCGATAAGAACATGTAAAGTGAAACTTTCCTTGTTGGAAGGAATCACAAAGGGCACTTTTTCCCTTGGAACCACTTTTCCTTACATCTCACTCTGGCAGTGCTATATATTTTTGGAAGAGAAAGGCAAAAGCTCTGTATACACCCTTAAGCAACAGTACAGGCAACTTTGACAAGTTCAAGACCCTGGCATGCATTTCATTGCTTTCTTTGGATCTGTAGTTCTGACCTACTTATATAATCATATTGTACATAATTACCAAAAATCTTTCCCTCCTTGGAGATTCAAAGAAAAGGCTTTGTTCATTCCAAACCAGCAATTCATACTGTAGTCCTTAAATTACGTAAACCTCTCTTTGCTTTTCAACTATATAAATGTCTACTCATATGCATAACCAGTTATTATATACCTCATATACTGTATACCTCATATCATACGTTCCACCCTCTCCTCTCCAGTGTTGATACATCACAAGTCAGGCTGCATTATAGCTTTACAATAACACATCTTTAATGATAGGCACTTGGTATTCAGCCACTAGAGCAATATGTTAGAAACAGCTGACCTACCCAACTACACTCATCATTTACACTAGGTACAACTCACAAAATAATGAACATCCTGAAAAGATATTCCATAGAAAATATATTAGAATCTTCAGTCCTGTGTTTTTTTGTTGTTGAGAAATGGTTCAACATGTCATGGGTTACATGGAAAAACAGCAGCAATACTAGACCTACTTAACCATATACTATCCTTATGTACGTTTCTGTAATACCTATAGAAGCCCAAAGCTTGTGTAAAAAGAGTAAAAGAGATACTAGATTTTCTGCAGAGGGGGAGGGGATTTGAGTGGTAATGCATTTTTATCACCACTTGTGTCTCCTGGTTCCTCTCATTTTACTTCCAGACCCAGCAGACACATGAAAGGAAACACACCATACGCAGTAGATCACCTGCTGGGTGTCAAAGAACATTGGCTATTCATTGTGTAGAAAATGGCGGCCGATGGTCTGTGGTCAGAGGCCACCAGCTGCTTTTAGCCGTATGACAGCACAGTGTGTTTTGTCCTTTAGACAGCAATAGTATGTAGCCCCTTTTTAAAACTGGAATATAGGGTGAAATAAAGATTTTTCTGCTCAATCCTGCAGAGAAACACTGTTTAAAGTCTTAGTTGTTTTCCCCCACAGACAGTAGGAAGACATTTTGGCTTTTTTTTCATCTAATAAAACCAAGGTAAAATATTCAAGAGGGATTTCACATGTCCTCTGGACTATGCACACTATCGAAATAAGCTTTAATTTCAGTGCAAGAAAGGAATTGAGAAAATGTCATAGCAGGTGTCCTTTGTCCTTTAGTGTCCTTTGTGTAGAAAAGAGAAAACATCACAAAAAACGGGAATGATTTTCCTTTTCAGAGTACTTTTTCAATGTTTTACACATCTTGGAACATACCTCTCACCCTTGGCCACCTAGGAGCACACAGGAACTGACAAAACTGTACTGTCATCTGTACAAAAGATGAGCGAGTTCATCAACGTTCAAGCTAAAACGCTTCCAGATATGTGGAGGGGGATGTTAGCTAAACCACACTATGCTACACTAGCACCAGTCATCCTCTTCCTTCTCACGGAAACTCCCAGTCCCTCTGGGGCTGGAGCTTGAAACGGCATTGACCCCAAGAGTAAAGTGGTACCCGTTTGGGATCCCACCCCGGCCCTGTGGGGCAGGTGCAAAAGAGGGCCCAGCAGCCCCATGGGAGGCTGAGGCAATGATCCTAGGGGAGTGGCTCCCTCCATGGTTGCTCACAGCATCCTGGAAGTTGTCAGGCTCCTCAGGGAGTCTGCGTGGAGGGGCGTTCCGCAGACAGGGGCTCAGGTTTGGGTCTGAGCCAATGAGGGTGACGGGTATGGGGGGTGACTCCAGCAGGGCGTCACGCTCCGAGAGTCCACGACTGAGAAAGGACTGGTGCCCTGTGGCACCAAACTGCATGGGCAAGGAGTTTCCAGTCTTGTAGGCCACGGCGGGGCGGGGGGTCAGGGGGGTCTGGGGGAGCTGTCTGCGCCCACGGCAGGATGGACTAGATCCAAAGGTTAGGACCACTTGGCTGCCTTTACTCATCCCGATACTCTGCAGGAGACAGAAAACAAAGCAGAGAGTCGTAGAGATGAAGCGATGGAGAGGATATCACCCCCCCCCTAACCTAAATCATCTCACCCTAAAGCAGCACTAACATCTCTCCCTCAACCCCCAAGCTCCAGGGCCACTCACCTGCTTGAAGAGACCTAGGTCGTGGGTCTCTCCAGGGGAGGTGGAGCGGCTGGGGCCAGCTGACTTGGTGTGGCAGTGCTCCCTGCCTACGTAGCGCTCACAGGAGTAGTAACGCTTCGTCTCCCCGGCTGCAGAGTGGTGCCTCCTCTCATGAGGCCGGCCACGGTCATGCTCCCTCGCCCGCTCCCTGGTCAAGCCCTCCACAGGAGGGTCAACAGACGGACCTGGGGCACACACACAGTATTAGGGACTGATGTAACATACAGGCATGTGAAGTATGTGCATGTGCATCCCTCAGACCAAATTAAAAGGAATAAAGACAAAACATCAGAAAATAATTTGTGCTGACCTTTCAATTTTCTTCCAAAATCCAATGTCTGATGAAAACCACAACGACAGAACAGAACAGCTTCAAGTGTCTGTTTTTCACTCTTCATGTGTCAGTGCCCTGTCCTGGTGTATCTGTCCCAGAGGAATGTATCACTTTCTCTGCATCTCCCTCCCTGTCTTCATCTCTCCCTCCCTCCTTCCCTGTCCTCTCTCCCTCCCCTCTCTGCCCTGCCAAAGGTGTCCATAAATCCCCCTGACTGGGCCTGCCCAATAAAGCCCAGCTGCTGCTGGCCTCTAACGCTAACACAAAACCACCCTGCGCCCCTGACACTACCCTCCACCTACACTACACCATGACCACAGACTGATCTCTATTGCAGATCACCTCTGTGTCATTATCAGTGGACGGCTGACCAGCCAGCCCACCAGTTCCGTGGATCATGTTTCTGCTTCTTGGAGGTCAGGGCTAGGTTCCAATTAGCACCCTATTCCCTGTGTAGTGCACTACTGTTAACCATAGGTCCCTATGGGACCTGGCCAAAAGTAGTGCACTATATGGTGATTAGGATGCAATTTCAGACATGACGTCATACAGCGCAAACAGGGACTTAGGGGTGCCATCATAGTCTCTGAGCCATGTGAAATGGTACGGTATATGTGTGGTTGTCTATCAATTAGGTCAGTATGGGTTTGAGTGTGTATTGATGACCTTTGACCTATGTGAGAAAACATGGACTACACTGTCATACTATCCAGGTCTGTGCCCAAACAATTTGAGCTTCTACTTTTAAAAATCCACCTTTCCAGAAACAAGTCTTTCACCGTTGCCACTTGCTATAGACCACCTTCTGCCCCCAGCTGTGCCCTGGACACCATATGTGAATTGATTGCCCCCCATCTATCTTCAGAGCTCATGCTGTTAGGTGACCTAAACTGGGACATGCTTATCACCCCGGCCATCCTAAAATCTAAGCTTGATGCCCTCAATCGCACACAAATTATCAATGAACCTACGAGGTACAACCCCAAATCCGTAAAAACAGGCACATATCATCCTAACCAACCTGCCCTCCAAATACACCTCTGCTGTCTTCAACCGGGATCTCAGCGATCACTGCCTCATTGCTTGCGTCCGTAATGGGTCTGTGGTCAAATGACCACCCCTCATCACTGTCAAACGCTCCTTAAAACACTTCAGCGAGCAGGCATTTCTAATCGACCTGGCCCGGGTATCCTTGAAGGATATTGACCTCATTCCGTCAGTAGAAGATGCCTGGTTACTCTTTAAAAGTGCTTTCCTCACCATCTTAAATAAGCAAATACGCCCCATTAAATACGCCCCATTCAAAAAATGTAGCACCAGGAACAGATATTGCCCGTGATTCACTCCAGATCTGACTGCCCTTGACCAGCACAAAAACATCCTGTGGTGTACTGCATTAGCATTGAATAGCACCGCAATATGCAACTTTTCAGGGAAGTCAGGAACCAATATACACAGGCAGTTAGGAAAGCAAAGGCTAGCTTTTTCAAACAGAAATTTGCCTCCTGTAACACAAACTCAAAAAAGTTCTGGAACACTGTAAAGTCCATGGAGAATAAGAACACCTCCTCCCAGCTGCCCACTGCACTGAGGATAGGAAACTCTGTCACCACCGATAAATCCACGAATTGAGAATTTCATTAAGCATTTTTCTACGGCTGGCCATGCTTTCCACCTGGCCACCACTACCCTGGTCAACAGCCCTGCACCCCCCACAGCAACTTGCCCAAGCCCCCCCCATTTCTCCTTCACCCAAATCCAGATAGCTGATGTTCTGAAAGAGTTGCAAAATCTGGACCCCTACAAATCAGCTGGGCTAGACAATCTGGACCCTCTCTTTCTAAAATGATCAGCCGAAATTGTTGCAACCCATTATTACTAGCCTGTTCAACCTCTCTTTCGTATCGTCTGAGATCCCCAAAGATCGGAAATCGGCCGCGGTCATCCACCTCTTCAAAGGGGGAGACACTCTAGAGCCAAACTGCTACAGACCTATATCTATCCTACCCTGCCTTTCTAAGGTCTTCGAAAGCCAAGTTAACAAACAGATCACCGACCATTTTGAATCCCACCGCACCTTCTCCGCTATGTAAATGTAACGCCCGTTGTTTGAAGGATTGGACCAAGGTGCAGCGTGGAAGACGTTCATAATTTTATTTAATGTGAACCAGCAACAACACAATAAAGAGTAACAAAACTAAACGTACAGCTTTGTAGGGCTAACAAGCAACAATACAAAATCAAGATCCCACAAACAACAGGTGGGAAAAAGGCTGCCTAAATATGATCACCAATCAGAGACAACGAAAGACAGCACCATACCAGGCCAACATAGAAATATACAAACTAGAATACCCACCCTAGTCACACCCTGACCTAACCAAAATAGAGAATAAAAAAAGGCTCTCTAAGGTCAGGGCGTGACAGTAATCTGGTTTCCGAGCTGGTCACGGGTGCACCTCAGCCACGCTCAAGGTCCTAAACGATATCATAACCTCCATCGATAAGAGACAATACTGTGAAGCTGTATTCATCGACCTGGCCAAGGCTTTCGACTCTTGTCAATCACCACATTCTTATTGGCAGACTTAACAGCCTCGGTTTCTCAAATGACTGCCTCGCCTGGTTCACCAACTACCTCTCAGACAGGGTTCAGTGTATCTTTGCACTTTGAGATATCAGCTGATGTAAGAAGGGCTTTATAAATAAATTTGATTTGAAACTATCCTTCCGTGGCCTCCAACTGCTCTTAAATGCAAGTAAAACTAAATGCATGCACTTCAACCGATCGCTACCAGCACCTGCCCGCCCGTCAAGCATCACTACTCTGGACGGTTCTGACTTAGAATATGTGGACATTTACAAATACCTAGGTGTCTGGTTAGACAGTAAACTCTCCTTCCAGACTCACCGTAAGAATCTCCAATCCAAAATTAAATCTAGAATCGGCTTCCTATTCCGCAACAAAGAATTCTTCACTCATGCTGCCAAACATACCCTCGTAAATCTGACTATCCTACCGATCCTTGACTTCGGCGATGTCATTTACAAAATAGCCTCCAACACTCTACTCAGCAAATTGGATGCAGTCTATCACAGTGCCATCCGTTTTGTCACCAAAGCCCCATATACTACCCACCACTGCGACCTGTATGCTCTCATTGGCTGGCCCTCGCTTCATATTCGTCGCCAAACCCACTGGCTCCAGGTCATCTATAAGTCTTTGCTAGGTAAAGCCCTGCCTTATCTCAGCTCACTGGTCACCATAGCAGCACCCACCCGTAGCACGCGCTCCAGCAGGTATATTTCACTGGTCACCCCCAAAGCCAATTCCTACTTTGGCCGCCTTTCCTTTCAGTTCTCTGCTGCCAATGACTGGAACGTATGGCAAAAATCACTGAAGCTGGAGACTCATATATCCCTCACTAACTTTAAGCACCAGCTGTCAGAGCAGCTCACAGATCACTGCACCTGTACATAGCCCATCTGTAAATAGCCCATCCAACTACCTCATCCCCATACTGTTTTTTTTGTGTGCTCCTTTGCACCCCAGTATCTCTACTTGCACATTCATCTTCTGCACATCTATCACTCCAGTGTTTAATTGCTAAATTGTAATTATTTTGCCACTATGGCCTATTTATTGCCTTACCTCCCTTATCTTACCTCATTTGTACACACTGTATATATACTTTTCTATTGTGTTATTGACTGTATGTTTGTTTATTCCATGTGTAACTCTGTGTTGTTGTTTGTGTCGCACTGCTTTACTTTATCTTGGCCAGGTCGCAGTTGTAAATGAGAACTTGTTCTCAACTGTTCTACCTGGTTAAATAAAGGTGAAATTAAAATTTAAAAAAATAAAAAACTCTTGGCTGCTGATGCCCATGTTCTGTGGGGCCCAGGCTGCCAGAGATATTCTCCACTAGAAAGTTTTTTTAAGCCTCACTCAGTCACAGCCTGTACATGAGACGTGCTGATTTCACATCGTACACAGTTTGTAGAGCGGCCGCCCCGTCGCCCCTAAGGGGAGCTACTACTGGAGCAGCTTAGCCAACATTTTATAACTACCGTTTTTGAGGCCATAGAACAAAGAAGAACGGCAAATACAAATCAAAAATCTACTCCACACAAAGCAGATTTTCCTCGGGGATCTCATAAGTCTCTTTGCTAGTCAGATGGAAAACTTGACACACAAAATCCCTGGCTCAAGTCCTTTGGGAAGCGCAACAGAGAAACCCCTTTCCTTCATAACCCGATCAGGCCCGTAATCCGATAAGGAATTTATGCCACTATGCAAAGGCGTCCAAGCGATTTGGAACAAGAGCAAGGGCTCTTTTGCTGCTTCTGAGAATGAACGGTTTCCTTACTCTATTTCTGTATGAATTCATAGTTCAACAACTTGGACTGCATGGGTTCCACAGTGAGTGAGATATCTTTGAGAGTGTGTATGTTGCTGCATGACCATGTGAAACAAGTCTGTGTGTGTATGTGTGCACATGCATGCATCATGTGGGTACCCCTCTCACATGCTGTACTAGAAGGCTGAACGCTGGTTGCCCTGTCAAGTGACTTCTGCTTCTTGTCCCTGTCCTTGTCCCTGCGTCTGTGACAGCGGTGGTGGTGATGGTGATGGTGCCTGTCCTGGGCTTGACCTGGGGCTGAGGAGGCCTGGGCTTGGGCCTGGCTGGGCCGCTCCAGGGTGTAGTCTCTCAGACTCATCTCCTGGGGGCACTGGGAAGCCAACGTGGACGCCGACCGCCTGATAGGACTGATGTCAGCAATAGGCTGAGAGGAGCGAGCAAAGAGGAAGAACAGTGAGTGGAGGAATACAAGATGGAGGGCTAGCTACCATAGTAGTGTAGCGTTAGAGTGTTATTTTATACAGCACAACCAAAGCACTACTGGACTGGAGCACCAAGCACCAAACTGTTCACTAGACACAGTACAGACAAGGAAGTACGATCGACCGGTGGACACCACTCTCTGGGCTTGAGACCGACGTTCAACCTCTTCAGAAACAGATGTTGAGGAGACATTTCTGACTGAAACACTCCGCGATTTCCACTCACTATATTTAATCTTGAACACAACACTAATGATTGGCGTGGCACCCTTTGAATCCCAAATCAACCCCTTTGCCCCCATCCCTAGGGCCTAGGCACATGATATCGAACCGAAAGGATATGGTAGGTATAATCAAAATGATAATGATATGGTAATGACTCTACCTTGCCCCTGGCCCCTGGCTAGCTTGGGTCCAGGGCATTATGTGAGGCTTGCTGACATTGTAGGAAGGCTCAGCATCAGCAACCCGCATGTAATGCCCTGGACCAGAGCTATAGGTCTTTGGCACGCTAAGTGGCAATATACTGGCAACATACCATATTCACCATACTACCTAAATCTATCACATTTTTGGGATACACACAGGTGCATAGGGGGTAAGCGGTAGGGTCTGATTTGGGGTTGGGCGTACATAATGTTTGGTCCATGTTGTTAAAACTTGTCATATGCTAGCAGGAGACACTGCTAGTGACGAATAAGCAGGGTGTTGACATTTCCCATAACATATTTCACACCTTGACAAGCTCTGATTTTTCTGTGTTTGAAAGAAGCTTGATTAACATGGCAAAATACAACATGATGAATTTTAAGACTGCTGGAATGAACAGCTTCTATCAATGTGGTCCATTAGTAGTAAGTACATAATTACAGTTATTTCTAAAACACTTCAATACTGAGCATCAGGGTGATACTGTAGTTGCTTAATAGGAAATGTCTCCACCCTGCCAGATTCTTATCTGACCGAATAGCTCTGCCTGGACTGGAGGTACAGTAACTGAGCTGATAGGCTGGAACACTAACTACGTTATCACCCCCTCTGTTGGTCACAGCCTGGGTGACACCCTGCCATAGTTGACCCATAACGCTGAGTAGTCTCCTGGAAAAAGCATGGGAGTATTCCCAATATAAAAGTCCTGTTCAATTACCAGTTCTAAGTTGAGTTCTTACTTCATTGTTGAATCGGTATCGCCACAAGTCAACTGACAGATATTATAGATCATAACCAAATTGATTATTGAGGTATACACTCTGTTGTGCTTGTTCCAAGAGTTCTTATCACACAGTTCTGGCCAGTAGCTTCAGTCAGTGGATTGTACATCAACAACAACATATGGAAATAAAGAGACAACAGTACAGTTATGTCAGTAGGAAAGTAGGAAATTAGCAGTCGTTGCTTACATTAAAACATTAACACACCACCCACTGAAACAACACAAACACTAATTCTCACAAATGTCATATGTCACTTCATGGCAAGGAAGCAGAAAATGGCGTACCATGTATGTATGTGGGGAACTTTCAAAGTACTAAAACACTGAACAATAGTTCTACTGTGGGTGACGTGGCTCTTGAATACTCACACCAATATGGGCTTTAACTAATGTCTAAAGAGTGTCAGACAGACAGTGATCAATGTTCCCTCTAATTGTTTTAGGCACTGTGCAAATTTCAGGTCTGCTGAGCGCAAACTTTGTGAAAACATTGTGAAATTGTGAAAATTTTGAAAATTCCTTTGCAACTTCCGGCATGTGTTTACTGTGAACACAGGCTGTACCCGCTTTAAGTTAGTTTTAACAGTGGTCAAGTAGGCTACTGTGGCTATTTGATCATAATGTAGGTCTACCAGAGTGGCCTACCATCAAAAACATTGGAGAAAATGCATCCCATAACATTTTAACATGGAAATAGCTGTTATATTATTCAGCCTACAGTAGCAGCCAAGGTGTGGTGTTCAATGTAAGAGTTTTGAAAAAAAAACATGCAGGGCTTGACATTAACCTGTTTATCCACTTATCCTTCAGTCAAGGAGGTGACTGAAAATGTTGTGGTGTTTGATGCAAGAAACCATTTTACAATATAAAATGCATTGTTATTCCCATACCACGAAATTATGCTCCCCTCTCTGCCTATTGGCTACTTCAAGCCTATCTCAAAATACAACACTGCTCCATTAAGACAAAAAAATCTCTTTACCTGACTCACTTTTCAAAGATGTCTAGAAATGTATACGTTTAGGAAGCAATCACTCCTCTATTACTGACTACAAATGATCTATAACTGGGTTAATAACTCACTAACTACCAAAGGATATGAACAAATGTGCACACGTGGCTACATGCAGCTCTCACTTTTATCTCAAAACAACCGCATCTACTCACAACCTCTCATGCTGTAAACACAGTCCAGTTCAATGTAAATGGCACAGATCCATATATGGCAATGGTCTATTTGCATATAGACCTACTGCAGCTCTGATTGGTTTTGTCACACCGGTCTGTGTAGAGTATGGGCTGAGTCGTGCATGTCAATGCAATTGAATCTTACGCCGATGCGTTCTGCCTACAAAAAAAGCTCTTGCATAGTTTGTTTTGTTTCGATATGTTGCATTAAAAGTGGCTAATATTGCGTTGATTCGATCACAATTGCCACAGTAAAGAGAAATGTTGATAGTGTTAACAGGGAAAACTCTAGAACAGTGTTCACCGACCTTTTCTGAGTCAAGATCACTTTCTGTGTCATAATGCAAGCTGAGATCTACCACTCAGATGTTTTTTAACATGACTTTACCGCATATTGGCTTTGGTTGCATTGCCCTGCCAGTGCATTGTTGTTCGGGACATTTAAAAAAAAAAATATTTCAACATTTGAGGTAGGCTATATGATCCCACCGGTAATAGATCCGTTGTTGTATTACTTGTGAGGCACAGCTGAGTGAGTGTACATTTAAATAATTCGCTTTTTATTTTACTGGGCTGATGGTGCCTGAGTTTGCACCTTCAATCACATGAAATGGTTCAAAATGGCAACAGTTCGCCTACCCGGAGCGCAGGGCAGCTGAATCGGGTGCACCTAACGCCAACAGCCCCAGACGAATGAAAAAAAATAGGAACACAAGGCTTTATCGTTTTTCTTTACAGAAATGTTTGGAGATCGACTAGGAATTCCTTAGAGATCGACCAGTCGATGGTGATCGACCGGTTGGTGACCACTGCTCTAAGAAGTTGAGTGAAGTTCAAACTCATGCTTCACTCAGTGGGCTGATATTTTCTTCTGCACGGCAGTCCTGGGGGAGCTGCGCGTCCGCAGTTTAGAGGGAACATTGATGCTGAGAGTGTGTGAACTCTGGAATGGAGGGAGCACAGAGGCAAACAGAGTTGGAAAAAGAGGAATGGGAGAGAGAAAGGGAAAGAGAGAGATATATAGAAAGCGATATATACAAAAAGAGAGAGAGAAAGAGAGGCGGAACAGGTGTACATACTGCCAGGTAGGTCCCAGGTAGGTGACGAGGGTGGTTCCGCTATCAGACACAGGAGGGAGGTGGGCACAACATTAGCCATGGGAGTCAAGAGGAGAAGAGGATGGGAGGAATGGGAGTGGATGGAGAGACAGGAAGACAGACTGACAGCAAAGCGAGACAGACAGGATTCATTTGGTTAGACGTGTGAACCAATCACACAGCTGGAAAGAAGGGCCCGGAAAAAGTATTCAAGAGGTAAGAACCCAGGACTCCATTTACCACAGGAGCTGGGAGAAAAATATGAAAATAAAAAGACAGAAAATGAATGTCAGTAAAACAAATTTGGGACATTAACTATATCTATAATGGATATAATAACATTTGTGTGAAAAACTAAATCAGGCAAATGGGTCAAAAAAATAGGTGGAAATAGATGTCAACATTTATAAACAGCAAGGTGATAATGGGGCATAGTTGAAATAAGGTTTTATGCAATTCCCTACAGACTTTTCCACCTGAACTTTTCGGGGAGAGAGATATTTGCATATTACATTATTGAGTAAATTATATTACACAGTGTGGCAATCAGATTATCATCAGTTGTTTAAAACATGAATATTTTATCTTGTGTAGAATGCAAAATACTCGTTCACTGTGTTGCTGGGGACATGGCTCTACATTCAGATTTGTTGAGGAAATATTATAGTGAGATGTCACATAAGGTCTACATAACAAATGGCACCCTATTCCCTATATAGTGCACTAGTTTTGACCAGAGTCATATGGGCCTTGGTCAAAAGTGGTATACTGTATAGGGAATAGGGTGCCATTTGGGATTCACACAAGGTCAGCAGGATGACTTGATGGGCACCGACAGACAGCGTCTCTGCTTTAGTTAGCCTGTGGCTGCTTTCACTAATTCATCACTAATTAATTTCTACCTACCTTTATCTTGTTTCCTTCTTCTACTCTATCTTCCTCTATCCTACTGTATGTTCCCTTTCACTTCTACTACTTCCCTCACTCCCTTCCTCTCTGACTATGTATCATAGTAATATCATCATCAAGTCCTACTGAGTATTAACTGTGTTGTACGAACCCTAACCTGTATAATGTGTACTACTGTACAACTAGAATTGCCCTAATGTTGACATTGTCCTATTTGTAGAATCAGGTCTTGGCGGCGTCCTATGTGAGAGAGTATAGGGGTACAGTAAGGCGGTGAGTGATGAAGGACTTACATAGTACTGGGAGTCCAGTCTTGGCATGGAGGCTGCTCTGCCATGGCCATCCAGACCAGAGTAGCCCCCTATATCAGCACCGTTCTCCACCTGCCTCATCTCCACTGATTCCTGAAACAACACACAGTAGGCAATTTAGCAAAAGTTTGCAACCACTAGTTATGTGTACCAGAGGTTTAAGAGTGAATGGTTGCTTGCATATTTCCCATCTTTGGTATAATATATGTACTAAGTACCTGAGGTTTGTTGGAGTAGGGCACGTCCTCTGACTGGCCCCTCTGTAGAATCCTTTTTCTACTGCTGGACCGCTGGCCCTCCTGAGACAGTTGCTCTCCTGACTCTTTTATGGGACTTCTAGTGCTTGGTCTGAGGTTACACACACACACACACCCACCCATATTAGATTACATTATTAGACAACATGATGTGCTACGTCTACCTGCTTTACTACATGTGTACAGTATTTGAATGTTAATCCATTGATATTCATGACTGTATGTCTGCTAAGAAAACCCCATGGGTGGGCACTCACACTGCTTCCCCATTGGTTAGAGAGGTGGTGGATGGCATGGGCTCTGGCTGAGACTCTGGTTCAGGTTGGGAGGATGGCAGGGGATTGGCTCTGGAGACTGTTGTCCCCTCCTCCTGCATATGGGTCATGGGCATGTGGCGGAAGAAGGCTGGGCCCTTTTTATTCTGCAGGAGACACAGAGAGGAGAAAATAATCAAGTGACGTTACGAATGCATTAAATTCCATCCCATTTCTAGTCCTTCATCTGTCACAGTAGTGACAAATTCAATGGATTTGGAGCCTAAAACTCGCTAATAATTTGGCCCCAAAAGAACACCATAGGACCCAATGCCCTTTCGTCTGTATGGGAAGATTTATCTCAGGAACATCCATGAGAGTCAGTCCCATGCATGAGTGCATTTTTGAGGCCCATAGATGTGGATAGAGGGCTCACTTGCCACAAAGCCTGTTTTAGCATGGGAAGCGCCATTGACAACTTTTACTATTTTGAAGAAGTTTAGATAGCCCTCAATGGCACTGCCCATGCTGTCATAGCAGCAATTATGGCAAAGATGAGCCGTCTATACAATCCTACCTTAATTGTCCCTGTGAAGTCCAGTCCCAGTTGCTGTTCCAGTCTCTTGGCCCGGTTCTGCTTGTAGTAGTCAAAGATCATGAGGGCAGCGTAGACCTTCCCCACTGTCAGCTCTCGGTTTACAACCGCAAAGGGGCAAAGAAGCTCATTGAACTCATCATCTGAAAGGAGAGAAGGAAGAATGTGAGAAGGAAGAAGGAGAGAAGGTGAGGAGGGTGAGAAGGAAGAAGGTGAGAAGGAAGGAGGAGTGAAGGAAGAAGGAGAGAAGGAAGGAGGAGATAAGGAAGAAGGAGAGAAGAAAGGAGGAGAGAAGGAAGAACGAGAGAAGGAAAGAGAGTAGTGGAGAAAAGTTGAAGCACTAGTTGTCTTCTCTCCACTACCAGTAGATGGCATCGGAGGAGACAGAATGAGGGCGAGTGTACTGTTGTCAAGCCGTGTGTGTGTGTGTGTGTGTGTATATGTGTGTGTGTGTGTGTGTGTGTGTGTGTAAATATAGCTCCCACATACAGAGAAGACGGAACAAGCAGTAAAAAGAGAGAGTAGAAATTAGTAGAAAGCCTGGCAGTTGAGCCTACACACTCCCTCGAGGGATGACTGGTCTTTGGTGAAGCTCAGTGCTCTGAATATTATTTCCTGTATTTTCTGTCTCTCTAAGTTCTTTCTCACTTCCTTTCTCTCTATTGCTCTGCATTTCAGTTTCTCACTCACACCCTTTAACACAAACACACACACACACGTACACTCACACCACCAGCTTGGCTTACTTTTATATGGTGTGACCAGCAGGTCGATAGTCTTCTGAGGCAGGTTGGGCCAGACTCTGGAGATATCTTTCCTCAGGTCAGCGTCACACAGACGCTGGGCCAGGACTCCTGTTGAGAGACAAACGCCTAGGTTTCACATACATCCTTACTCATTCATCAGCACCACAAACTAATGTCCCACACATCCCCATCAGGGCCAATATGTTTCAAGCATCTCAGAGTAGTGTGCTGATCTAGGATCAGGTCCCCCCCTGTCCATGTAAGTTCATAAATTTGATCTAAAAGGCTTAACTGATCCGAAGTCAGCATTCCTACTGTTGATGCTTGATACATATGGCCCTGGACCGAGCAGCGGGTTTATTAGGCCACTACCCTCCTCTTTGAATGATGACACGATATTATTGTGATTTCTGTAAGTAAACAAAACAAGTACCTTTAAAAAAATATATATATCCTTTTAATTTGTTTAAAACTTGATTTATGTTTTGTATTTATTCGTATTTGCCATATTCCCATTCTACTACTGTGGTTGGAGTGTGTTTTTGTGTAGAGGTGGTTAGGTTGAAGGTCACTGACCAGACGCCAGTTTGATCTCCAGAGCAGTGCGGATGAGCGCCATCAGAGTGGACGTGAAGTGCACCGTGTTGTCATCGGCAATGGGCATGTTCATCTTAACCAATCGCTAAGGAGAATAGACAGTCTGAAACTGTCCTAATATGGACACCGTACATGCAGAATGAATTGATATGTTTCACTTGAGAGTGAGTGTGGACTTCTAACAGCCAGTGGCTTCGCTTAGTTTCAGTCCAGCACACAGAATAGCTTTCAAGGAACACAACAACACAAGACATCCCAGAGAGGAAAGAGAACATTCAGAGCAACACTCCATGCAAATAACGTGAGAGGGAGACTATGGGTCAATGTTTGAGATGGACATTGAGGGGGACATACCCAACAAATCAATGCAATGTGTATTAGGACTCCTCAGAGAAATGCATGGTGAGTTCATCATCTTATTGACTCAGAGTAAAAAAAATGACAAGTGACAGAAAAGTGACTTAATAGCAATTTAATAGAAACTATGAGTGGTGTGGATGAAGTGGAGTGTAGTTAGTCCTTTTCTGAATTCAGTAACCACAAAATGAGAGAACCAGTTCACATGTCAGCATGAATCCAAGGCAAGCCCTGGAGTAGTATGTTGTAGTGCTGCTATGAAAGGATGAATGAATGAAGCCATGTCTGTGTTATGGGGCCACACTCCTCCTAGCCTCCTTTCATTGTGAGAAGGCAAGCAGAGTAGAGTGATAGGCTGCATCCCAAAAGGCACACTACACCCTATATAGTGCACTACTTTTGACTAGGGCCCATAGGGCTCTGGGCAAAACGAGTACAATATATAGGGAATAGACTGCCAATTGAGACTCAGACATACATGCATGTAGAGCTTGATGCAGGGCTAATGGGGAGGCAGAATGAGGATGCACACAAAAACATGCAGAGACTGGGAAGGACGGATCCTATTGTCTTCAAGCCAAGCGGAGGGGAATTGCAGATGAGACGTGTTTGTGTGTGTGTGTGTGTGCGCATGCAAGCAAGCCTCCCTTGAGCTCAAGAGAGCGTCCTTCCATGCGGGAGCTGTTACAATACAGAAGGAGAAGAGGGGGGAGAGGAGGAAGAGGTGTGGATGGCCTGACATGTCATGTAGTGCCCACTACAGAGACAGGAAAACCACAGACACGTGAGACCATCACCCAAACATACAAATACTGTATATACACATATAGGTACACACATACTGTCAAAAACACACACACACGCGCACGCACACACACACACACGCACATACACACACACACACAAAGTGGAGTTAGGTAGATGAGAGGAAGGAAAAATCCCAACAGGGAGGACAAGAAAGGTAATTTAGCAGGGATTGTGAAGCTCCGCTCAGAGCCAGTTGAAAACAGAGGGGGACAGAGATACACAGGTATCTCTGTTCATTAGGGAGGGAGTTGAGCGAGATGCATTTTCCACAACAGCAAAGAAAGGGAGGAAGAATGATACATTTTTATGAAAAAAGCATTTTAAAAGGCTAGCCCCTGTCGATTAATCTCTCAAAAGCAGGAGTTATATTTGGAGAAGCCAAACACGTCAGACCCAACTAGTCGCTTGGCAGATGCTTTTATCCAGGGTACGGCTAGGTCTGTTTTAACAATGATTAATCTAGACAGCTGTGTACATGCTGGAACCACTCACAGTGGTAAACACCTGAGTACTGAACAATCGTTACCTTGGTCCACAATACAAGCTCTCTAAATGCTGCCACACAACACAGAACATCCCATAGAGTATAGACTCAGGGAGAATGGAGAAGACTAGAGGGGAAAGGTTGCGTTTTTAATTGTATTACTTTTCTATAGGACTAATTAAAGGGGAATTCCGCCACTTTTTAACCTTGTATTCATTATCTCATTTTATGTGAAATGGCACATTTGTTATACAGTGATTTTTCAAAACCTGCAATGGGTTTCTAGCTAACTTCATGTTAATAGTGTGGCTTGTGTTAACTGTCAGTCTTCATTTCTTCTCAGTTGAACAGAATGAAAACCTAGTTTAAAAACAAAACAAGTCTAAATGGCCAGACGGAGAAGTGAGCACAGTAAACACCAAACGCCGAGAGAGGGCAGAAGAGAACATCAAGAACAGACAGAAAGAGCAACAACAAGGACACTACAAGAGCACAGCAGGAAGTGGCTGTGACAGACTGATAGAAGCCGGGAGAGATACAGGGCAGGTGGGAGTGAGTGACAGGGGTGAGAGGAAGACTGCTGGGGGGAAGAGGGGGGGGGGTCTACCTTGTAGGCGATTCTGGGCGGGCATTTCTTTCCCAAACCTAGTGGAGGGGACATGTGACGGAGCATCTCGTACATATCGAGGTAGGTCATACGGCCACTTCACAGGGGGAGAAGTCACAGGAGGAGATCACAGGGGTCAGAGAGAGGGTTGGAGGAATCCAGGTAAGGTAGGAGGAGGGGGCAGAGTTAGAAATTACCAAAAGAAGATGGTTAAACAGAAGAGAAAATGACAAAAACAGAAATCTGTGTTATTTTAGATTTCCAGGGCAGTGGATTCCGGGGCGGGATGCCATCCCTGTCCTGCTTGAGACTGGGATGGATCACAGGGTTGGACAGGAAGAGGTGGGGTGTTTTCCGGGAATTCAGATGGCAAAATCACGAGGTTGGATTGATCATGATGTGTATGTAGTATGTACATGTATATGTATGTATGCTCAGGGCAAGGTTGCAGCTTCACTGTTCAGATGTCTTCTGTTCCTGCATGCTCCGAGACATCAGCGGTAATCAAATTGAACAGTCTCCTGGGCCTACTCTGAGAAAACCATATAGGCCTACTGCATACTGCATTCAGTATGGTGAAAACAGAGATGATGATGAAGCATGGTCAGTATACTGTAATGAGACTTACACTGTGGCATTGTTTTCCATTAGTTGCCATGGTTACCCACCAGCTGGTTAGTATGGGAGGTATGTGTGTGGGTGTGGGTGTGTGTGTGTGTGTGTGTGTGTGGTTGAATCTCTGGCACTAGGAGTCATTCACATTCATTCACTCTCCACTTCAACCTCATCCCTTCATGATTAAGGGGTGTGTGGGGTTGCAAACCTTGTAGGCCACCCTATTAGGACACTTCTTCCCTAAGCCGAGAGGAGGCGAGATAAAACGTAACAATTTGTACATATCCTGATAGCATATCCTTTCGCTGTAAAAGACAAGACAGGTTAGAGGAGGTTAGGACACAAACACAACCATTTCCAATGACTTAACATGTATATCCTCCATTGTGTGCAGTCATGGTCATTGAATAAAGCCCACCTGTAGATATGGTGCAGATATACACAGAGTATAGAAAACATGAACAACTCTTTCCACGACATACACTGACCAGGTAAATCCAGGGGGTGCAACTCAATATTAGGAAGGTGTTCCTAATGTTTGGTATACTCAGTGTATAAATAACAAGCTTGCTTATCTATAGTCATACTTGACTACAGGGTTACTGGGAGGTTATACGTCTGTGTCCCAAATGTAACCCTATAGCCTATAAAGTCCAAGGGCCCATAGTGAATAGTGGCATTGGGGACATTTAGGACTTCTCACCCTGCTGCATCTCAGCCTAACTTCCTATTTTTGCTCTTAGAGTTCCAGTATTTCTCATTGGGTCTGATAAATACTTTGGAAAGCAGCTGAGATGTGTTGTGTGATTTAAATAGTTTCTTCCCCCTCCACAATGACAGAATGAGAGGAGCTTCAGGGTCGTCAGGAGAGCCTAGCGGATGGCGAGCAGAGTTGAGCGGAGCGGAACCATGGATTTACATCAGTCTGCCTCTGAGGCCCTTAACGTCACCCAGCCCCACTAAAACGGGATCCCTCCCTGCCCGTCAATCGTTGTCAAACGTCACAGAGTCATCCCACTGGAACTTAGAGCCATCTTTGATTTGTCACCGACTATTTGCTATACCCTTCACTATGACACTTCATGTCCCTCCCTTCACCTCTTCACTCCTGAACCTAAAACTGACGCTGTCTTGACTCAGGGGAAGAAAATAATAATCACCTGGAGGAGGATTAAAGATACCTACCAGGCAGCAGGGTCGTACTCGGCCCAAACACGGATGAATTCGTCCAGGTGGTGAGGCCCCAGGATAGAGGCGTCTCTGGTCAGGTACTCAAAGTTGTCCATGATGACCGCCACAAACAGATTGAGCATCTGGAGGAACGGAGAGGGAGGTGGAGAGGTGAATGGTCCTTTCTTGCTGATCATTGGTCAATCATTGGACATTGGTCATCCTGATTGGTCATTCATTTGTGATGGCCCATACTGACCAGAAAGGAGCAGAGGAAGATGAAGGAGACAAAGTAGAAATAAGCAAAGTCACTGCCGCACTCCTTCCCTCCGGACCCTGACAGCTTATCACATGGACGGTTACTCAAACACGACAGCATGATCTCATGCCACGCCTCACCTGTTGCACTCCTGCAAAGGGACACACACACATTGTAGATACACACATATACACAAACAAACACATGCAATGTAAGCACTGTATATCCATCATTGGACACTGTATATCTACCACAAACACCACCATGAGCATAAGGAAATACATGGCTATTGTATTACATTATACTGCAATAGAAATAATAGAAAGATATGTGAAAAAAGGTCTAAAATGGAGAATGTGGAGACATGGTCACCTGAACAGAAGCATCAGAGCCTGGAAGAAGGTCTGGAAGTTGTTGTGGTGATTGATGGCTGATTCCTCATTCAGCTCAATGTTTCCAAACACCTGAAGGAAGCAGAAATGGCCAGCATGGCAGTTAGAGGGATTCCCTGTATGTTATCTATAGGTGTGTCCCAAATGGAACCCCATTCCCTATATAGTGCACTACTTTTGACCAGAGCCCTATGGGTTCTGGTCAAAAGTAGTGCACTATGTAGGGAATAGGGTGCCATTTGAGACACACTTGTGCGAGTTAGAAATAGGGAAGTGATTTGTATAAGAAAGTGATCCAAGGAGCTAGTGCTGATTGTATCAGCCTTTGCACGATTCGATACGATGCAATGTAATGCTATCTCCAAAAAGCACATTAGCCACGAATCATTACTTTTCTCAAATCCTACCAGAGTAGGCAGAAGACTATGTGTGTCAACACATTACCACCACCATACTTGACCATACTTTACCACCACCATACTTGACCGTATGAGTTTTTTACTGTGGAATGTAGTGTTGGGTTTTCGCCAGACATAACTGTAGCCATGTCATCCAAAAAGTCAACTTATGTTGGCCAAAAAGCACCTGGATGATCGTCAAGACTCCTGGAAGAATGTTGGACAGATGAGTCAGAAGTGGAACTTTTAGGACGACATGGGTCCCATTATGTCTGAGGAAAACCCAACACTTCATTCCACAGTAAGAATCTCATACCAATGGTCAAGAATGATGGTGGTATTGTGATGGCTTGGGATGCTTTGGTGCCTCAGGAACAGGACAACTTGCTATCATTGAAGGAACCATGAATTCTGCTCTGTATCAGAGAATTCTAAAGGAAAATGTCAGGTCCAACTGTCTGTGAGCTGAAGCGTTACTGGGTCATGCAGCAAGACAATGATACAGAACACACAAGCAAGTCTACATCAGAATGGCTGAAAAGAAACATATTTGAAGTTTTTGAATGGCCTAGTCAAAGTCCAGACCTAAACCCCATTGAGATGTTGTGGCAGGACCTGAAACCCACAAATGTCACGGAGTTAAAGCAGTTCTGCATGGAAGAGTGGGACAATATTCCTCCACAGCAATGTGAGAGACTGATCAACAACTACAGGAAGCATTTGGTTGCAGTCATTGCAGCTAAAGGTGGCACAACCAATTATTGAGTGTAAGGGGGCAATTACCTTTTCACACAGATGCTTTGGGTGTTGCATATCTTTGTTTATAAAATTAATCAATTCATTATCAACATTTTGTATTATTTGTTCACTCAGGTTCCCTTTATCTAATATTTGGTTTTGGTTGAAGATCTATTAACATTCAGAGTAACAAATATGCAAAAATAGAGAAAATCAGAAAGGGGGCAAATACTTGTACAGTACCAGTCAAAAGTTTGGACACACCTACTCATTCCAGGGTTTTTCTTTATTTTTACTATATTCTACATTGTAGAATAATAGTGAAGACATCAAAACTATAAAATAACACATGGAAACATGTAGTAACCACAAGTTTAAAACAAATCAAAATATATTTTATATTTGAGATTCTTCAAAGTAGCCACCCTTTGCCATGATGACAGCTTTGAACACTGAAGTCGGAAGTTTACATACACCTTAGCCAAATACATTTAAACTCAGTTTTCACAATCCCTGACATTTAATCCTAGTAAAAAATCCCTGTTTTAGGTCAGTTAGGATCACCACTTTATTTTAAGAATGTGAAATGTCGGAATAATAGTAGAAAGAAGGATTTATTTCAGCTTGTATTTCTTTCATCACTTTCATTCGGGTAGCCATTCCTCCTGACAGAGCTGGTGTAACTGAGTCAGGTTTGTAGGCATCCTTGCTCGCACACGCCTTTTCAGTTCTGCACACACATTTTCTACGGGATTGAGGTCAGGGCCCTGTGATGGCCACTCTAATACCTTGACTTTGTTGTCCTTTTTGCCACAACTTTGGAAGTATGCTTGGGGTCATTGTCCATTTGGAAGACCCATTTGCGATCAAGCTTTAACTTCCTGACTGATGTCTTGAGATGTTGCTTCAATATATCCACATCATTTTCCATCCTCATGATGCCATCTATTTTGTAAAGTGCACCAGTCCCTCCTGCAGTCCCTCCTACCAAAGTACGTTCATCTCTAGGAGACAGAACGCGTCTCCTTCCTGAGCGATATGACGGCTGCGTGGTCCCATTGTTTTTACACTTGCGTACTATTGTTTGTACAGATGAACATGGTACCTTCAGGTGTTTGGAAATTGCTCCCAAGGATGAACCAGACTTGTGGAGGTCTACAATTTTTTTTCTGAGGTCTTAGCTGATTTCTTTTGATTTTCCCATGATGTCAAGCAAAGAGGCACTGAGTTTGAAGATAGGCCTTGAAATGCATCCACAGGTACACCTCCAATTGACTCAAATTATGTCAATTAGCCTATCAGAAGCTTCTAAATCTCTGACATAATTTTCTGGAATTTTCCATGCTGTTTAAAGGCACAGTCAACTTAGTGTATGTAAACTTCTGACACACTGGAATTGTGATACAGTGAATTAGAAGTGAAATAATCTGTCTGTAAACAATTGTTGGAAAAATTACTTGCATCATGCACAAAGTAGACGTCCTAACCGACTTGCCAAAACTATAGTTTGTTAACAAGAAATGTGTGGAGTGGTTGAAAAACGAGTTTTAATGACTCCAACCTAAGTGTATGTAAACTTCCGACTTCAACTGTAAGTAAATTTGTCCCAATACTTTTGGTCCCTAAAATGGGGGACTTTATACAAAATGTGCTGTAATTTCTAAACGGTTCACCCGATATGGATGAAAATAACCTCAAATTAACGCTGACAGTCTGCACCACATCCACACTGCTGAAGTACAGAGCTAAAACAAAAATAATTCACTGTCCTAATACTTTTGGAGTTCACTGTATCTATCTAGACATTTTTATAATCTAATCTAATAACAATAGAATTGAATGACATGGTGACACCCTGTATTCTGCCCAAGTCCACACGTATAGGGTATATCCAAATGGCACACAAATGTTGATATTCCCTATATAGTGCACTGCTTTTGACAAAGGCACTATTTGGGGATAGCGTGCCATTTGGGAAGCACAGATAGTCCTGATAATAACAAAGAGCCAGATAAGCTTATTTTGGCTCCCTGTTTAATTGGGATATGAAGTTTGTCACTCATGGTGGGGGGTGTCCTGATCCACCCCTCCCTCTGGGGCCCTGTAGTCATTATACAGCATCTCATTATACAGCATCGCTGATTAAATGAGGGCTCTTTTACCAGAAGACACAATTACCATTGGTTTATAATGCCATGCAAATCTAGTGGATGGCACGCACCTCCATTGTGCATACAATTGATCAGATTTGCTGCCACATAGGCTTCCTTTTAAATGAGCAATCAACTTTAAAGATTGGAACCATCTGTTTAAGAAGAGAGCCAGGTTCTCTGTGTGTCTCTCCCATAGAGGAGAAACTATTGACATTCTCTTTATGATTATAAATGCTTATCTTGTTGTGTTCCGTGTATATATATTTACATATTTTCTTCGCATATCTTTTCATATATTTTTTTTCTAAAATCTCAACTTCAAAACACTCTCCTGCATCCCGCCTCACCAATAAAAAAAAAAAACTATTATTCACCTCAAATCTGAAATCCACAACAGAAGCTAGCCAAAAGTTAGCCAGAAGTTAGCCAGTTCACAAGTTAGCCAGTTTTGTACAACGCGACTCAGACCAGAGCATACCGGACCTATTTTCTCTCCATATCCCTGGATTTCTACCGCAAGCTCTGGACATTTACACCTGGATCTTGCAGCTAGCTAGCTGCTATCCGAGTGACTATTGGCTAACGTCGGTCCCGGAGCAAACATCAATTATTCCGGAGCTGGCCAGCTGAAGAGTTCCATCAGCCACTCCTGGGCTACAATCCCCTATCCGGATCTGTTTTACTGCCGATGCGGAGCCCCCATCTGGCCTTCACGACTGGACTACCGACGTTATCTGCCTGAGGGAGTTATCCAACTGGTCTCTCCGTCGCGACGTAACCTGAATGCCCATCTGCGGCCCGCTAATCGTTAGCTGTCTTATCGGCTGCTATCTGAATAGGTCTATCGGATAATTTTCTTGGGCCACTATAACTATAACTATTTTGCCAATTGGATTGGTCCCCTCTACCACACGGAACCCCACTAATCTACCGACGGAAACGCACGAGGTGGCTAAAAACAAACCTCCATCCTCTGCCAGCTTGCTACCCATGGCCCGGCTAGCTGTCTGAATCGCTGTGACCCCAACCAACCTCACTACTCACTGGACCCTTATGATCACTTGGCTAAGCATGCCTCTCCTTAATGTCAATATGCCTTGTCCATTGCTGTTCTGGTTAGTGTTTATTGGCTTATTTCACTGTAGAGCCTCTAGCCCTGCTCATTATACCTTATCCAACCTTTCAGTTCCACCACCCACACATGCGATGACATCACCTGGTTTCAATGATGTTTCTCGAGACAATATCTCTTCCATCATCACTCAATGCCTAGGTTTACCTCCACTGTATTCACATCCTACCATACCTTTGTCTGTACATTATACCTTGAAACTATTTTATCGCCCCCAGAAACCTGCTCCTTTTACTCTCTGTTCCGGACGTCCTAGACGACCAATTCTCATAGCTTTTAGCCGTACCCTTATCCTACTCCTCCTCTATTCCTCTGGTGATGTAGAGGTGAATCCAGGCCCTGCAGTGCCTAGCTCCACTCCTATTCCCCAGGCGCTCTCTTTTGATGACTTCTGTAACCGTAAAAGCCTTGGTTTCATGCATGTTAACATTAGAAGCCTTCTCCCTAAGTTTGTTTTATTCACTGCTTTAGCACACTCTGCCAATCCAGATGTCCTAGCTGTGTCTGAATCCTGGCTTAGCAAGAACACCAAAAATCTCCATCCCTAACTACAACATTTTCAGACAAGATAGAACGGCCAAAGGGGGCGGTGTTGCAATCTACTGCAGAGATAGCCTGCAGAGTTCTGTCCTACTATCCAGGTCTGTACCCAAACAATTTGAAATTCTACTTTTAGAAATCCACCTCTCTAAAAACAAGTCTCTCACCGTTGCCGCCTGCTATAGACCACCCTCTGCCCCCAGCTGTGCTCTGGACACCATATGTGAACTGATTGCCCCCATCTATCTTCAGAGCTCGTGCTGCTAGGTGACCTAAATTGGGACATGCTTAACACCCCAGCCATCCTACAATCTAAGCTTGATGCCCTCAATATCACACAAATTATCAATGAACCTACCAGGTACCACCCCAAAGCCGTAAACACGGGTACCCTCATAGATATCATCCTAACCAACTTGCCCTCTAAATACACCTCTGCTGTTTTCAACCACGATCTCAGCGATCACTGCCTCATTGCCTGCATCCGTAATGGGTCAGTGGTCAAACGACCTCCACTCATCACTGTCAAACGCTCCCTGAAACACTTCAGCGAGCAGGCCTTTCTAATCGACCTGGCCCGGGTATCCTGGAAGGATATTGACCTTATCCTGTCAGTAGAGGATGCCTGGTTATTTTTTTTAAATGCCTTCCTCACCATCTTAAATAAGCATGCCCCATTCAAGAAATGTAGAACCGGGAACAGATATAGCCCTTGGTTCTCTCCAGACCTGACTGCCCTTAACCAGCACAAAAACATCCTGTGGCGTTCTGCATTAGCATCGAACAGCCCCCGTGATATGCAACTTTTCAGGGAAGTTAGAAACCAATATACACAGGCAGTTAGAAAAACCAAGGCTAGCTTTTTCATGCAGAAATTTGCTTCCTGTAACACAAACTCAAAAAAGTTCTGGGACACTGTAAAGTCCATGGAGAATAAGAACACCTCCTCCCAGCTGCCCACTGCACTGAGGATAGGAAACTGTCACCACAGATAAATCCACTATAATTGAGAATTTCAATAAGCATTTTTCTACAGCTGGCCATGCTTTCCACCTGGCTACCCCTACCCCAGTCAACAGCACTGCACCCCCCACAGCAACTCGCCCAAGCCTTCTCCATTTCTCCTTCTCCCAAATCCAGACAGCTGATGTTCTGAAAGATCTGCAAAAATCTGGACCCCTACAAATCAGCCGGGCTAGACAATCTGGACCCTTTCTTTCTAAAATTATCTGCCCGAAATTGTTGCAACCCCTATTACTAGCCTGTTCAACCTCTCTTTCGTGTCGTCTGAGATTCCCAAAGATTGGAAAGCAGCTGTGGTCATCCCCCTCTTCAAAGGGGGGGACACTCTTGACCCAAACTGCTATAGACCTATATCAATCCTACCCTGCCTTTCTAAGGTCTTCGAAAGCCAAGTCAACAAAAAGATTACCGACCATTTCGAATCACACCGCACCTTCTCCGCTATGCAATCTGGTTTCAGAGCTGGTCATGGGTGCATCTCAGCCACGCTCAAGGTCCTAAACGATATCTTAACCGCCATCGTTAAGAAACAATACTGTGCAGCCGTATTCATTGACCTGGCCAAGGCTTTCGACTCTGTCAATCACCACATCCTCATCGGCAGACTCGATAGCCTTGGTTTCTCAAATGATTGCCTCGCTTGGTTCACCAACTAGTTCTCTGATAGAGTTCAGTGTGTCAAATCGGAGGGCCTGTTGTCCGGGCCTCTGGCAGTCTCTATGGGGGTGTCAGAGGGTTAAATTCTTGGACCGACTCTCTTCTCTGTTTACATCAATGATGTCGCTCTTGCTGCTGGTGAGTCTCTGATCCACCTCTTAGCAGACGACACCAATCTGTATACTTCTGGCCCTTCTTTGGACACTGTGTTAACAACCATCCAGACAAGCTTCAATGCCATACAATTCTACTTCCGTGGCCTCCAACTGCTCTTAAATACTTCAACCGATCGCTGCCTGCACCTGCCCGCCTGTCCAGCATCACTACTCTGGACGGTTCTGACTTAGAATATGTGGACAACTACAAATACCTAGGTGTCTGGTTAGACTGTAAACTCTCCTTCCAGACTCACATCAAACATCTCCAATCCAAAGTTAAATCTAGAATTGGCTTCCTATTTCGCAACAAAGCATCCTTCACTCATGCTGCCAAACATACCCTCGTAAATCTGACCATCCTACCAATCCTCGACTTCGGCGATGTCATTTACAAAATAGCCTCCAATACCCTACTCAATAAATTGGATGCAGTCTATCACAGTGCCATCCGTTTTGTCACCAAAGCCCCATATACTACCCACCACTGCGACCTGTACGCTCTCGTTGGCTGGCCCTCGCTTCATACTCGTCGCCAAACCCACTGGCTCCAGGTCATCTACAAGACACTGCTAGGTAAAGTCCCCCCTTATCTCAGCTCGCTGGTCACCATAGCAGCACCCACCTGTGCTGCACCCACCACGCTTTAACTTCTCTAGGGTAGAGGGCAGCATTCGGAATTTTGGATGAAAAGCCTGCCCAAATTAAACTGCCTGCTTCTCGGGCCCAGAAGATATGATATGCATATAACTGGTAAATTTGGATAGAAAACACTCTAAAGTTTCGAAAACTGTTAAAATAGTGTCTGTGAGTATAACAGAACTGATTTGGCAGGCGAAAACCTGAGAAAAATCAATTCGGAAGTAGTTTTATTTTTGGTTTTGTAGTTTTCTATTCAATGCCATTACAGTATCCATTGACTTAGGACTCAAATTGCAGTTCCTATGCCTTTCACTAGATGTCAACAGTCTTTAGAAATTGTTTCAGGCTTGTATTCTGAAAAATTAGGAAGTAAGAGCAGTCTGAATGAGTGGACCCTAAAGTGTCACAGAGCTTTTTCATGTGCGAGACCGAGAGAGTGCCTTTCTTGTTTACATTTTATATTGACGACGTTATTGTCCGGTTGAAATATTATCGATTATTTAGGCTAAAAACAACCTGAGGATTGAATATAAACATCGTTTGACATGTTTCTATGAACTTTACGGATACAATTTCGATTTTTTGTCTGCCTGTTTTGACTGCGTTTGAGCCTGTGGATTACTGAAGAAAATGCGCAAACAAAATGGTTTTTGAGGTTTTTGGATATAAAGAGACTTTATCGAACAAAAGGAACATTTATTGAGTAAATGAATGTCTGCTGAGTGCAACCATATGAAGATCATCAAAGGTAAGGGATTCATTTTATCTCTATTTCTGATTTCACAAGAAGTTAATCTTTAAACCTATGTAAAATATGTTTTGTTTTCTGAATTTTTATAATGAGTATTTCTGTATTTGAATTTGGCGCCCAGCAGTTTCACTGGCTGTTGAAGAGGTGGGACGCTAACGTCTCACATACCCAAGAGAGGTTAAGCACCAGCTGTCAGAGCAGCTCACAGACTACTGCACCTGTACATAGCCCATCTATAATTTAGCCCAAACAACTCCCTCTTCCCCTACTGTATTTATTTTGCTCCTTTGCACCCCATTATTTCTAGTTCTACTTTGCACATTCTTCCACTGCAAATCTACCATTCCAGTATTTTACTTGCTATATTGTATTTACTTCGCCACCATGGCCACCATTTACCTCCCTTATCTCACCTCATTTGCTCACATTGTATATAGACTTATTTTTCTACTGTATTATTGACTGTATGTTTGTTTTACTCCATGTGTAACTCTGTGTTGTTGTATGTGTCGAACTGCTTTGCATCAACTTGGCCAGGTCGCAATTGTAAATGAGAACTTGTACTCAACTTGCCTACCTGGTTAAATAAAGGTGAAATAAAATTTAAAAAAATATGATATATAACATAGTATAGCATAGTCATTGTCACTGGACGTGTGTGTGGTATGACTCACCTGCATGCCGATGATGGCGTAGATGAAGAAGAGCATAGCGATGAGGAGGCAGACGTATGGTAGGGCCTGGAAATAGAAAATACACACACGCACCGAGAAGTTAACAGCACAGTAAGGTTTAATAGTCTTATTTATGGAGCAGAGCAGCCAACCTGACCCACGGGGATGATTTCCTTAATCACATATATCCCAGACAAGGGTACACATTAATCAGAAATAATGAGCTACCTTTTAACATTCTGCAGCAACTATCCATTTTCATTGGGGCTTAAAAGCTCTCACCACCCCACATTTAACCTGCTATCAAATTAACTATTCTTGGCAATGTCCTTGTTCTCTACGACGAAAGCTCCACAGAACAAACCACTTCTCTAAGACTCCAATTAAACATCAATATCACTCCAAATGCCATTAAAGGGATACTTTGGGATTTTGGCTTGCGTTCACACAATGACTGGAAGCCTATGTGTGCTAGCAGATAGCCGTAGACTTCCAGTCATTGTGCTAATCCTAGTTAGCATTGGCTCCCGAAACTACCTCTAACTTCCTTCATACTGGACACAGACACATTTAAATGGTATCTACGAGTTCATCTGATGAAGTAGATATAGGGCCTCATTGCCAAAATCGCTAAGTATCCCTTTAAGTATACACAAACGCAAAAGAAAGATGTCCTCATTTTATTTCCTTATCTCCCCTTACCACTGGACGATCTATATGCTTACAGTTATTACAAAATAATGAATCAGCCTACATTCATTAAATTCACTACTGATCAGATGAATACCATGTAACTCTCAAATCAAAAGTCCATGTTGAGTAGGCAGGGGTCAGACCTCAGGGTCAAGGGTCAGAGGCGACGGGTCAGTGAATCACCTTGAAGGACTGGACAAAGGTCCATAGCAGGATGCGAATGGTGTAACCCTGCCTCAGCAGCTTGATGAGCCTGGCCGCCCTGAACAGCCTCAGGAAACTCAGATTGATCAGCTTGTCCTGCAGGAGGAGACACACTGGAATTCAAACTGGTCTTGGATCAGATTTGGGTTACACTCAGAATGGTTGAGGTTAACAAGGGGGCTCAGTGAAGCAGTGGTACCATTTCAGTGAAGAGTATCTACCTATCCATTTATGTATGATTTAGACTGTCCGCCAAGGGAATGGTCAAAAGCAACGGGAACAAGACACTTACCGTCTAGAGAGGCCCATAGTGTCAGAGAGGGAGCACAGGCACCAGCAAAGAAATAGCAGAAGATGGAAACACAGTGAGAGAAAGATAGAAAACCAGAGAGAGAGAGAAGAAAAAGACTGTCACGGGGAGAGAATTTCCCACACAAAGGGAAATTTCATCCACAAAGAGAGTTAAATAGTAAACGGACTACTCCAATCGACTTCAGTGGTACTGTGCTGCAATCTGCACAGAGGCTTTTCCTGATCCCCCTTTCAAACTCCGCCTGCCACTCCTGTCTGTCCCCCAGCTCCATACTAATCTATCCAGAAGGAGAGAAAGCTCTCAGCCATCCCCAGCAGCTCTCTAAAGCAGGAGGATATGCTGATGGCTTCTACTGATTACCTCACCAACAGTAATGTAACTTGGTTAAACCTCATGAAAACATCCTCATTCAAGGAGTAAATGTATTATGAGTGAAGACATACAGGCACGACTGCATATAGGAGAATCACTATGTGCCGATGCATTTTGTAAATTGCCATATAAACTCAGCAAAAAAAGAAACGTCCCTTTTTCAGGACCCTTTCTTTCAAAGATAATTCGTAAAAATCCAAATAACTTCACAAATCTTCATTGTAAAGGGTTTAAACAGTGTTTCCCATGCTTGTTCAATGAACCATAAACAATTAATGAACATGCACCTGTGGAACGGTCGTTAAGACACTAACAGCTTACAGACGGTAGGCAATTATGGTCACAGTTATGAAAACTTAGGACACTAAAGAGGCCTTTCTACTGATTCTGAAAAACACCAAAAGAAAGATGCCCAGGGTCCCTGCTCATCTGCGTGAAAGTGCCTTAGGCATGCTGCAAGGAGGCATGAGGACTGCAGATGTGGCCAGGGCAATAAATTGCAATGTCCGTACTGTGAGACGCCTAAGACAACGCTACAGGGAGACAGGACGGATAGCTGATCGTCCTCGCAGTGGCAGACCACGTGTAACACCTGCACAGGATCGGTACATCCAAACATCACACCTGCGAGACAGGTACAGGATGGCAACAACAACTGCCCGAGTTATACCAGGAACCACCACAATCCCTCCATCAGTGCTCAGACTGTCCGCAATAGGCTGAGAGGCTGGACTGAGGGCTTGTAGGCCTGTTGTAAGGCTGGTCCTCACCAGACATCACCGGCAACAACGTTGCCTATGGGCACAAACCCACCATCGCTGGACCAGACAGGACTGGAAAAAAGTGCTCTTCACTGACGAGTCGCGGTTTTGTCTCACCAGAGGTGATGGTCGGATTCATGTTCATCGTCGAAGGAATGAGCGTTACACCGAGGCCTGTACTCTGGAGAGGGATCGATTTGGAGGTGGAGGGTCCGTCATGGTCTGGGGTGGTGTGTCACAGCATCATCGGACTGAGCTTGTTGTCATTGCAGGCAATCTCAACGCTGTGCATTACAGGGAAGACATCCTCCTCCCTCATGTGGTACCCTTCCTGCAGGCTCATCCTGACATGACCCTCCAGCATGACAATACCACCAGCCATACTGCTCATTCTGTGCGTGATTTCCTGCAAGACAGGAATGTCAGTCTTCTGCATGGCCAGCGAAGAGCACGGATCTCAATCCCATTGAGCAAGTCTGGGACCTGTTGGATCAGAGGGTGAGGGCTAGGGCCATTCCCCCCAGGTGCCTTGGTGGAAGAGTGGAGTAACATCTCACAGCAAGAACTGGCAAATCTGGTGCAGTCCATGAGGAGGAGATGTACTGCAGTACTTAATGCAGCTGGTGGCCACACCAGATACTGACTGTTACTTTTGATTTTGACCCCCCCTTTGTTCAGGGACACATTATTCAATTTCTGTTAGTCACATGTCTGTGGAACTTGTTCAGTTTATGTCTCAGTTGTTGAATCTTGTCATGTTCATACAAATATTTACACATGTTAAGTTTGCTGAAAATAAATGCAGTTGACAGTGAGAAGACATTTATTTTTTTCCTGAGTTTATATTGGCCATAAAATAAGTTGTATGGGCACACTGTACTGAAGCAGCTCTTACATAAAGTAAGATATTGTATAGGGTCATGGTAGCAGCACTTACCTTAATCTCTGTGACCAAGATGTCTGTGATACTCCCCAATACTGTCACAAAGTCAAACACATTCCAAGCTTCCTTCAGGTAATTCTGCAACAGAGGAAGAGAGAGGAAGAAAGAGAAAGAGAGAAATAGAGGGAGAGAGGGTGAGAGAGGGGGGAGGGAGAGGGATAAAGAGGTTTTTATTGTGATTGGTACCAAACCCTTGCTCTTTAAATGCTTTCCTCAGGCCACACTCTACAGAGCATGTCTTCTAAGCTCCTCAAATGAGGCAGCTTTTAATGAGTTGCTTTGAGTTTCATTAAAAGGCCATCCAATATATAGCCTACAGAGTGTCACTCCCAGACACACACACACACTCAGAGATTCTAAACAGTGGCATAGACCTAAGACAGACAGGCGAATCTGTCAGGTGGCATGGCAGTGAGCATACGCTTCTCCTGGGGAGCATAGCAATTTGAAACTACATAGGCGCCCAGAGAGAGAGGGAGAGCGAGTGGCCCATCCATCTGGGCTAAGTGCTGAACAGGTGGAGGTAATTGGCGTGTGAAAAAAGCCATTTGACAAATGAGCCTGGGGATGAACTGTGAATGAATCTGGAGATGAAGAGCCTCGTATAGGGGCCAGGCGGCCCGGTGCTGCCTGGGAGATGTATTCCTCCCTCCCTCCATCCCTCTATCCCACTGCTTTACCTTCCCACCCGCATCCCCTCAACTTAAGCTGTTGTATCATCCCCAACACACACCTCGCCTCCCCGGTGGCTCTTGCTGAAGGCTTGTCAGCCTACCCTGGCCATCCATTAACCTTCCAATGTTTTCACAAAGGCTCTTTATCAGTCTCTGTCCTGATTTCCCCCTTTCTCTATCTCTGCCTCTGTTTCTCTGTCTCTCTTCCTCACCCTGGTACTCAGTCATCTACAGTTGAAGTCCGAAGTTTACATACACATTAGCCAAATACATTTAAACTCAGTTTTTTGCAAATTCTGACATTTAATCCTAGAAAAAAATTCTGTGTCTTAGGTCAGTTAGGATCACCAATTTATTTTAAGAATGTGAAATGTCAGAATAATAGTAGAGAGAAGGATTGATTTCAGCTTTTATTTCTTTCATCACATTCCCAGTGGGTCAGAAGTTTACATACACTCAATTAGTATTTGGTAGCATTGCCTATAAATTGTTTAACTTGGGTCAAACATTTCGGGTAGCCCTCCACAAGCTTCCCACAATAAGTTGGTTGAATTTTGGCACATTCCTCCTGACAGAGCTGGTGTAACTGAGTCAGGTTAGTAGGCCTCCTTTCTCCCACAAATTTTCTACAGGATTGAGGTCAGGGCTTGGTGATGGCCACTCCAATACCTTGACTTTTTGTCCTTAAGCCATTTTTCCACAACTTTGGAAGTATGCTTGGGGTCATTGTCCATTTGGAAGACCCATTTGCGACCAAACTTTAACTTCCTGACTGATGTCTTGAGATGTTGCTTCAATATGTCCACATAATTGTTCTTCCTCATGATGCCATCTATTTTGTGAAGTGCACCAGTCCCTCCTGCAGCAAAGCACCCCCACAACATGATTCTGCCACCCCCGTGCTAGACGGTTGGGTTGGTTTTCTTCGGCTTGCAAGCCCCCCCCTTTTCCTCCAAACATAACGATGGTAAATATGACCAAACAGTTCAATTTTTTTCCCATCAGCCCAGAGGACATTTCTCCAAAAGGTACGGTCTTTGTCCCCATGTACAGTTGCAAACCGTAGACTGGCTTTTTTTATAGCAGTTTTGGAGCAGTGGCTTCTTCCTTGCTGAGCGGCCTTTCAGGTTGTCGATATAGGACTCGTTTTACTGTGGATATAGATACTTTTGTACCTGTTTCCTCCAGCATCTTCACAAGGTCCTTTGCTGTTGTTCTGGGATTGATTTGCACTTTTCGCACCAAAGTACGTTCATCTCTAGGAGACAGAACGCGTCTCCTTCCTGAGCGATATGACGGCTGCGTGGTCCCATTGTTTTTACACTTGCGTACTATTGTTTGTACAGATGAACATGGTACCTTCAGGTGTTTGGAAATTGCTCCCAAGGATGAACCAGACTTGTGGAGGTCTACATTTTTTTTTTCTGAGGTCTTGGCTGATTTTTAAAAAATGTTCCCATGATGTCAAGCAAAGAGGCACTGAGTTTGAAGGTAGACCTTGAAATACATCCACAGGTACACCTCTAATTGACTCAGATTATGTAAATTAGCCTACCAGAAGCTTCTAAAGCCATTACATCATTTTCTGGAATTTCCCAAGCTGTTTAAAGGCACAGTCAACTTAGTGTATGTAAACTTCTGACCCACTGGAATTGTGATACAGTGAATTAGAAGTGAAATAATCTGTCTGTAAACAATTGTTGGAAAAACGACTTGTGTCATGCACACAGTAGATGTCCTAACCGACTTGCCAAAACTATAGTTTGTTAACAAGAAATTTGTGGAGTGGTTGAAAAACGAGTTTTAATGACTCCAACCTAAGTGTATGTAAACTTCCGACTTCAACTGTATTTTCCCCAAAAAGACAACTTAAGTGATTCCAAAATTATTCTACAGTCTATTTTCCTAAATGCTTAGATAGATAGTGACCATGTGCTGTAATGTATGGAGAGATGGAGGCTCACCAGTGGTCCGAAAGCGATGATCTTGAGGATGCACTCTAGTGTGAAGAGAGCTGTGAACACAATGTTCAGGTACTTCAGCATGGCCTCATACAGCTCCGGAGCACCGTGAAACTGAAGGAAGAGGTCAGAAGTCAGGCAAAGGTCGGGAAGATGTCAGAGGTCAACATTCATTCCCACTGAACATGAGGAAAGGATAATCGGCATGTCCATTTCCAATGTCAGACAGACAGACCATTGTAATACTTGTTAAAGTTATCCTTCCCCTCTTTCTTCATCTTTCTGTCTCTATCTGTCACACCACCCCGTCCCTAATTAATTGACCTGTAATTAACAAACACACTTAGTATCTCCAGGCCTCCACTCATACCAGCTGCATACATTCCACTGATGCGCGCCTTTGGAACATCTACATTTAAAAAAGTATAATAAATCAATTGAATATACACCACAATAAATCCATTATTTATTTTAATCAGGTCTAAAGAAACATTATTATATAAAGAAAATGTATTTCAGAAGAACAGAATATGAGTTGGTCTTCTGTATGTTATCTGGCAGTTATGTGACAAGATATGCTTATAAGTCCTGTGCCATTATTTTATATTACGTGATTTTATAGTAAGAAGAATATCATTGAACTTAGCAGAATAAAATAGAAAGGATATTGTTCCCATTCCGGGAAAAATGAAGTTGTGCGCAAAAGTGATAATTTGAAAAATAGTTATTTAGAGTTATTTGGCCATTTTAGTTTTGAATGATACAAACCTTAGAATGTGTTATAAATCAAAACATATATGGGCTGCATGATGTGACTATAGGCTATTAATGCGGAGTCTGTTCCTTGCCTCAGGCTGTACAGCTGTTCTCTCATCAAGTGATCATATTTTCACCCATCACACTATTCTCAATTTAATCTTGTCTTTACTATGTAAAATTAGTTTAGATTTAGAATGGCCCATTATGAAATGGGCAGGAACAGGGCCAGGGAAAAAAAGGCATTGTCACGCCCTGACCATAGAGAGACTTTTTTATTCTCTATTTCTGTTAGGTCGGGGTGTTCTAATCTAGGTTGTTTATGTCTATGTTGGCATGGTATGGTTAATAATCAGAGGCAGCTGTTTGTCGTTGTCTCTGATTGGGGATCATATTTAGGCAGCCATTTCCCCACTGTGCTTTGTGGGATCTTGTTTTTGTGTTGTTGCCTGTGAGCACTCCTGAATGTCACGTTTCGGTTATGCTTTATTGTTTTGTGCGTTTCATTAAATAAATATGTGGAACCCAGATCACGCTGCGCTTTGGTCCGAGTATGCTTCCAACGCCGATCGTGACAGGCATGTCATCTGTATGCACTTGAATAGGGAATGGAGGACTTGCACTTTCTCCCCCAATCAATGAACCAACATCATCGCCTAGGGCTCTCACCCAGACTCATGGATAGAAAGTTTGGAGCATAACATAAGGTAACCAGTCCATCCAGTATGTATAATAATACAGTGTACACTCAAAGGCTATTACTCAAATGTGTTTAATTTTGGAGTATAGTCTAGACCAATTATGCACCAGACATCTTAAATCAATTTTGTGTTGTGTTTTCTGCCATGGGTAATATGCGATAGGCTATGTATTGTATAATGGCACAATCATCATTTTAATTCAGATTTTTTCATCATAAGCCTATGCATAAGCTCTTATGTGTACGGGTGTTTTGAATGAATCATCACCTTAGAAAGCGTTGTCCATTTCGTTGTGTTAGGCTTTGAAACAACATCCACAACAACCATGTTTTACACTCAGTCGCAACCTGCTGTTGAACTTCTTTCTTCAAATTGATCATCACAGTGAGGTGAGTTTTAAAAGCACTACACCGTTTTGATGAAAAGTGTTTGTGATTTTCCATTGCATTTCCATTGACATCAGAATGGTTAGAGAGACGACAGAGCCCTGACTACCAGGCCATTAGGACCTGATGGAGAAATGATAGAGCCCTGACTACCAGGCCATTAGGACCTGATGGAGAAACGATAGAGCCCTGACAACCAGGCCATTAGGCCCTGATGGAGAAACGATAGAGCCCTGACTACCAGGCCATTAGGACCTGATTGAGAAACGATAGAGCCCTGACTACCAGGCCATTAGGACCTGATTGAGAAACGATAGAGCCCTGACTACCAGGCCATTAGGACCTGATGGAGAAACGATAGAGCCCTGACTACCAGGCCATTAGGACCTGATGGAGAAATGATAGAACCCTGACTACCAGGCCATTAGGACCTGATGGAGAGACGATAGAGCCCTGACTACCAGGCCATTAGGCCCTGATGGCCTGGTAGTCCGTGGATTTTTACTGTGGTAATGACTCATGGCTGCCAGTATGTTGGTAATACGGACACCGCAACAGCCCTATCCCTCAGTCTGACAGACCTGTAAAGGTCAATACCTGGAGATAAGCCAGATGGATCAACCATGTGGTTAAGGTCAAAGCAACAGAGAGGCTGCTTATACATTAACAACGGATACGTTCAATGTATCCATCCAAATTATACTGATAACCTGTGCCAAAACCCTGTCTCAAAGTTATCCCACTCAAGGTAGAAAGTTCCCCTTAAAACAGATCTAGGATAAGATTTCCCAACCCCCAAATCATTAATTAGAGTTATGATAAATGCTCTGACCCTGCGTCAGTGATCAAGGGCAACTTGCAATGCTTATATCCAGTTATAGGTTGCGTTGCAGGCTGACTTCATAGCAGACGATAAAATTGCATCAACCAATGGTTGTGTGCCACATTACTGACTGTGCAGAGGGGCATCCAATTGCTATATCATTTGATGTGTACAGTTATCCAGGCATTCTAAGATCTGGCATGCGTCTATAATGTAGTCAGCCTGGAACGGGACCATTGTTTCTACAATGGACACATTGCCGATGGTGTGTGGGAAGCATCACTGACCTTCATCATCAGCACCACAGTGTTGAGTGCGATCATGGTCATGATGGAGTACTCAAAGGGCGGCGACACCACAAACTGCCACATCTTATACTGGAACGACTGCTTGTCTGCTGGCATGTAGCGCGTCAGAGGCTTGGCGTTGATGACAAAGTCGATACAAGCTCTCTGTGTTGGAGGAGGGGGAGGGAGGGAAGGGAGAGAAAGAGGGAGAGGGATGAGGTGAGAGTTTGTGAAACTCACTCACTCATCTCCCTAATCATATCTGATATTGTTCAAACACTGATTACCAACATAAAAAAGGACCAATGTACAATCAAATGAAAAAGATCAAAGGCTGAACTAACGTCCGATAAGTGCTGGCATGCAACCTAACAGTTTCCAGGAGTGTTTAATATGCCAGGACAAGGCAGCAAAAGGAGTCTGATCACTTGCCAGTAGTTTACAGACAAGAAACACAAATGCTGTGTCCCAAATGGCACTCTATTCCCTACATTAGTGCACTGCTTTTGAGCCCACAGGGCTCTGGTCGAAAGTAGCGCAACATAAAAGGGTGCCATTTGGGACATACTGTAGAGTGAACCTCAGTGATGTAGGAAATTAAGATACAGCTGGATGGACTACACTGGGCTGGTTGCTCCTCCTGAGGGTTGCTGTTCTTCTGTGTTGATGCCTTCTGAGGGAAACAACAGGCTAGCAAGGAAATCAACTGAAATATATCCACAGGTGCTATGAAAAGTGTTGAGAGATCCAACACTGGGACGTTTTCAACAGAGGAGAGGCAGAAATGACTTGGCCTTATATTAATAATTGTTAGTGCACGTCTCAACAAAAAGTGAGTTACCTCCTACTGGGTGCCAGACAACTAGGTGAGAGTGTGTCTGTTCTCTGTGTATGTGTGTATTTTTCTCTCTGCTTGTGTATGTGTGTCTTTCTGTGTGTGTTTGTGTATCTCTCTATCTCTGTTGTCCAGCGTGTGTTCAGACAGCATACTGTACCTCGTTCTTCTCCAGTCTACAATCTGACATGGCCTCGTCTCCCGGCTCTTGGAAGGTTTGTGTGTGTGTGTCTGTGTGTTTGTGTACCTCGTTCTTCTCCAGACTACACTCTGACATGGCCTTGTCTCCCTGCTCCTGGAAGGTGATGATGATCAAAGCCACGAAGATGTTGACAAAGAAGAAGGGAAAGACCACAAAGTAGACCACATAGAAGATAGAAGTCTCCATACGAAAGCCTGGGCTGGGACCCTCATCCTCATAGGTGGCATCCACAGAATGCTTTAGGACCCTGGAGAAAACAGGTAAACACAGAGGGTCCGTTTTGCATTTTTCCCATTAATGGTTAAAGTAAGGATTTGGGTAGGGGAAGATGATTCTAGATCTGTACCTAGAGGAAACTATCCTAATACTATCTAAGCCTAACTAGCTTAATTGTTTTAACCTATACATACACCACTAGGCAGCCATGGCAGGGAGGGCTGTCGTGGAAAATTGTGAGATTATGTTATAGTGCTTGTAAGATTATATTATACTCTTTGTATTGCATTAGAATGGTTGTATTATTCGTGTATTATTCGACAGAATAGAATCTGTCGACTATTGTGTGTTCAGTGTTCCACTGAGGATGGGCCTCTATGAGATAGCACTGACAGAGGAGATTTACGATGTCTTTGGCCAATAAATCCTAAAGAGCATTCCAGATAGTAAAGGTAATGTTTTTGTACTAGGAACGAGATTAGAACCCTTGTTTAAGAGACCAAACTGAGCGATAATTTATAGCGAATGCAATCTGGCTAAGTGTCACGTTCTGACCATAGTTTGCTTTGTATGTTTCTATGTTTTATGTCTAGGTTGTCTATTTCTATGTGTTTGGTCAGGGCGTGAGCTGGGGTGGGCATTCTATGTTGTTTTTTCTATGTTTGTATTTCTGTGTGTGGCCTGGTATGGTTCTCAATCAGAGGCAGCTGTCGATCGTTGTCTCTGATTGAGAATCATACTTAGGTAGCCAGTTTTCTCACTATGGGTTGTGGGTAGTTAATTTCTGTGTTTCACCATACAGAACTGTTTCGGTTGTTTGTTCGTGTTTTTGTTATTTTGTTCTGTGTTCATTTGATTTATTAAAAATCTAATTATGGACACTTACCACGCTGCACATTGGTCCGATATTTCCTACTCCTCCTCAGACGAAGAGGAGAACCGTTACACTAAGGGATACTCCTCTCTCAAGTAAAAGTATTTATTTGTGAAGAGTTCCTATTATCTGTGGTTTGTCATGTCGACTAGGGGGGTGTATCTTGGCTATAAAATATATTGGTATTCTTTTATAGGGACTCTCAGAATTCATTATAGACACCGAATTGATCTGAGAGTCAAAGGGCTATAGTAAAGCTCACATTATTAAAGATGAAGTTTTAGTATAACTCTGACTGGTGTGTGGTTTGTAACTCTCCTCATTTGGTAATACAGGAAATTGCCACGACAGGGCACAGAAGAATATGTGATGTACAAGCAGGCTGTGGAAAAAAAGCAATACATTTACTGTAACAAAATATGTCCAATATTCCTCTTTCATCTTCCATAACTGAGTACAGCAGGGAATAATATTATGAAGCAGGGAATATATGAATGTTTACCAGGTTGCATAACAACAACAAATGAGTTTTTTTAATATGATTAAAACAGATATGCAGCAAATGTGTAAATAAAACTAAAAACACTGATGTTTTGAAGATATTCTGCTTTATATTAATTTCTGAGAATACCAAAAAGAGCTGTAGTACCCCTTCTCAAGCCCTATTCGCCGAGTCACAGGGAATAGAGCCATTTTGATTTAAAGATTAATCTAACGCTAGTTAGCTCTTTTACATTTTATTGTGTATCCCTTGTTAAACCCTGTACTTGGGGTAATGATTTCCCTGAGGAAGGAGATGTGGAGAGAGACAATGAATGACTGACTAGCTGAGGAGAGCACTTAAGACATTGTGGTGTCCTCAACTCCAACCCTGGTCAGGTTCTACATGCCATAAATTCGTGCGAATGATGGAGGCCATCTTACTGACTAGCGCTGTCTCCTCCTGAACATTACCTCAGCACGCCATTACGCACGCACACACACACACATACCTCTCCCACTGGATTTCACCCCACCTAGTCTCACCCCGAGAGCATTTATTTTCGCCACATCATTTGCACTTTGGCTTTTGGAATGGATGTCAAATGGGATGTTCGTCTTGTAAAGGACATTGTGTACATTCAATAGGGGTCAATGGACCCGATAGGAACCCTCTAGTCTGCCTGGAATTATTTGGGAAGCTAATTGGCTAGCCGGTGGTTATGTGAATAGGTGATGTGTAGATTGAGTGGCCTGGGTTATGTGAGTAGGTCATTGCCAGTGACTGGCTAGTCGGCAGTAATGTAAGTAGGCCACGTGTGAGGGATTGGCTGGCCTGTATTTCTCTTCACAGTTGATTGGCTAGCTATTCTGTGGTTATGTGAGTAGCTAATTACCAGTGATGTGCTAGCCTGTGGTTGTGACTAGGTCCTTACAGGTAATTGGCTGGCCTGAGCTTCTCTCTACAGCTAATTGGCTGGTGTGGGCTACTCACATTGGCCAGCCCTCCCCGGTGGAGACGGTGAATAGGGTGAGGAAGGCCCACAGCACATTGTCATAATGGAACTCATACTTCCTCCACTCACGATCCTGGGCCGCCACTTCATCACCGTCATAGTCGAGAAACTTACCCCTGATGAACGATGGAAAGGGGGAGAGAGAGGAGAAAGAGAGACAGACAAAGAGAGAAAGAAAGAGAATAGCACAGTATTGTATTATTATCTTGTAGGTAAATTGGCACGAGCTATGTTCACAAAAAACACTCCAACTGCAAAAATCTAATTTTCACATGTGAAAAGATGGTGTTAACATTTTGCAGTAGCAATGTTCAACTGAGGGAATTGTGACCACATCTAAAAAGCCCAACGGGAACGATTTTGCGGGACATTCGCGGAATAGATGGGGCAGGTTAATGGATAACGTTCAAATGGCGACAGTTCTGCTGTATGATGGTCACTGCCTTTTAAAGGGGCAATCCATAGTTGCTACATAGATTTTTGGACTTATAAATTAATCATACGAATCCATTGATTCTTGAAGAAAATAACTTAGTTAAACTGAACTCCTGAGGCATTTCTGTCGTACCTCATTAGAACACAAAATATGAGCTTGTTTTACTCCAATGTTTGCAAACAAAGTAAACGTAAACAACCATTGTATAACCTCAAAACATGACTAAAAACTATAATGTTGAAATCATGGATGGTCAGTCCTTGCATCCATAACGTAGTCTATGGATTTGAGAGTGGTTGCATGCCTCTGAAGCTAAGCAGGGTCAGTCCTGGTCGGTCACTAGATGGGAGACCGGATGTAGCCGGAAGTTGTGAAAAATAAACAGGTGAAAAATAAATATCACATGAGGGAAAAACACATGAAAAATTCACATGTGAAACTTCACACGTTTCTGACTCATGTAAAAACATATACAGTTGAAGTCGGAAGTTTACATACACCTTAGCCAAATACATTTAAACTCAGTCTTTCACAATTCCTGACATTTAATGCTTGTAAAAATTCCCTGTCTTAGGTCAGTTTGGATCACCACTTTATTTTAAGAATGTGAAATGTCAGAATAATAGTTGATAGAATGATTTATTTCAACTTATATTTCTTTCATCACATTCCCAGTGGGTCAGAAGTTTACATACATTCAATTAGTATTTGGTAGCGTTGCCTTTTAATTGTTTAACTTGGGTCAAACGTTTCGGGCAGCCTTCCACAAGCTTCTCATAATAAGTTGGGTGAATTTTGGCCCATTCCTCCTGACAGAGCTGGTGTAACTGAGTCAGGTTTGTAGGCCTCCTTGCTCGCACACACCTTTTCAGTTCTGCCCACATTTTTTCTATAGGATTGAGGTCAGGGCTTTGTGATGGCCACTCCAATACATTGACTTTGTTGTCCTTGAACCATTTTGCCACAATTTTGGAAGTATGCTTGGGATCATTGTCCATTTGGAAGACCCATTTGCGACCAAGCTTTAACTTCCTGACTGATGTCTTGAGATGTTGCTTCAACATATCCACTTCATTTTCCATCCTCATGATGCCATCTATTTTGTGAAGTGCGCCAGTCCCTCCTGCAGCAAAGCACCCCCACAACATGATGCTGCCACGCCTGTGCTTCATGGTTAGGGTGGTGTTCTTTGGCTTGCAAGCCTCCCCCGTTTTTCCTCCAAACATAACAATGGTCATTATGGCCAAACAGTTCTATTTTGGTTTCATCAGATCAGAGAACATTTCTCCAAAAAGTACGATCTTTGTCCCCATGTGCAGTTGCAAACCGTAGTCTGGCTTTTGTATGGCGGTATTGGAGCAGTGGCTTCTTCCTTGCTGAGCGGCCTTTCAGGTTATGTCGATATAGGACTCGTTTTGCTGAGGATATAGATACATTTGTACCTGTTTCCTCCAGCATCTTCACAAGGTCCTTTGCTGTTGTTCTGGGATTGATTTGCACTTTTCGCACCAAAATACGTTCATCTCTAGGAGACAGAACGTGTCTCCTTTCTGAGCGGTATGACGGCTGCGTGGTACCTTCAGGCGTTTGGAAATTGCTCCCAAGGATGAACCAGACTTGTGGAGGTCTACAATTTTTTTTTTTTTAAGTCTTGGCTGATTTCTTTGTCAAGCAAAGAGGCACTGAGTTTGAAGGTAGGCCTTCAAATACATCCACAGGTACACCTCCAATTGACTCAAATGATGTCAATTAGCTATCAGAAGCTTCTAAAGCCATGACATAATTTTCTGGAATTTCCCAAGCTGTTTAAAGGCACAGTCAACTTAGTGTATGTAAACTTCTGACCCACTGGAATTGTGATACAGTGAACTATAAGTGAAATAATCTGTCTGTAAACAATTGTTGGAAAAGGTACTTGTGTCAGGCACAAAGTAGATGACCTAACCGACTTGCCAAAACTATAGTTTGTTAACAAGACATTTGTGGAGTGGTTGAAAAACAAGTTTTAATGACTCCAACCTAAGTGTATGTAAACTTCCGACTTCAACTATATATTATAAGAGAAATATATTCAAATTTTTCAGGTGATTTGTTCTCTCGTGACTTTGTCATGTTTCTTTTTTGTAAGGGCATATCCAATACCAGTCAGTGTCAATGGTGTGAGTGTGTACTGCACCTGCAGTCCTTCTCCAGACCTTTAGACTCGTCGGTGCAGTAGAAGAACTTGCCCTTGAACAGCTGCACAGCGATCACAGCGAAGATGAACATGAAGAGCATGTAGACAATGAGGATGTTGAGCACGTTCTTCAGAGAGTTGACCACACAGTCAAACACAGCCTGGAGGAGGACACACACACTAATAAATAGAGGTACACACAAACTCATACACACAATCACTCAAACACATTAGCATGCATGTGAACACCCATCTACACACATGCACACAGCCTCTACGCAGCACTCTGTTGATCAGTTTGTGGTTTGAATGACTGTCTACCTGTCATGGCATGTTTTGAAATCTTCCCAATGAATATGTATCAGCTGGAATGAATGAGAAAGTAACTCACAGAGCTGCTCCCTGAAGTAAGTTATGTTTTATGTCACTCATGTCACTCAGTCCAAATAGCTAACTGTATGAGAGTGGTTAGCTCTAGTCCAGTGCGTTACGTGCAGCTTGCTGACACTGAGCCTTCAGCCTCAGCAAGCAGCATGTAATGCCCTGGACCAGAGGTAGGGAGTAGTAGGGCTTACCTCCCTGCTAACCCTGATCTATCTCAATCATCTCAATTACTTTAACAGGATGTGCTGCTATCTTTGGTCTGATCAACTACCTTTCCACACATCAATTACTTTGGTCTAGTCTTTGTGAGACAACACCAGAGCCGGGGTCCTGATAAGAGTGAGACAGGTTAGCATTTTTCCCATTTGTCACCGGGCAGAGGATGATTAACTGGTATATGAAGATAGACACTGTGGATATCAGTCATTACATCTCGCCCTCCTCTTCTCTCCCACTGATGTGATTAGTTTATTAGTTTATATCTCATACAAATCACTTGGGAGTTCTTAATCCACTGGCTGCTGCTGCAATTTCAGTGTGTGTGTGTTGCAGAGGCACAGGTGTGTGTGTGTACGTTCGTGAGTGCATCCGTATGTGTTTGTTGGACTTGTAACTGGCCATGGAAGTGGCTTTTCTGCTGTGTCAGAGCGGATCTAACAGGTAACAGATGTAGCTACCTTGAGTTTTGGCAGTCGTTTGATGGTCTTCAGAGGCCTTAGAACTCGCAGCACCCTGAGAGACTTGATGGTGTTGATGTCCTTGCCTTTAGTTCCTCTGCACAGAGCAAGCCCACAGTTAGTGACTATAGACTAAACAAAAGGAGAATAGGCATTATGCTGTGGCCCACAGGCTCTCACCAGTGCGCGCACACACACACACACACACACACACACACACACACACACACACACACACACACACACACACACACACACACACACACACACACACACACACACACACACACACACACACACACACACACACACACACACACACACACACAAAACAATAATTTAGAACCTGTTAGCGACAATATACAGTACCGTCCTCAGGAGCCAGATGGACACTAGTCAAAGACAGTGAGTGTGGTGTCAATACAATAATCTACCAGTCACATTTACACACTGTGGCTGTCCACATACTCTCACCATCATATATTCTGTGTGTTTATTATGAGTTTAAATACTTTAGTGTGTGTGTGTGAGCATGTCTAGTGTGGACGTGTTTAACTATACTTGTGGGGACCAGCAGTCTCCACAAGAATAGTAAACAAACAAACATTTGACCAACTGGTCCCAACAAGGTCAAATGCAATTTCTAGGGGGGTTAGAGTTAAGGGTAGGTTTCCGGGTTAAGGTTAGGATAAGGGTTAGGGAAAATAGGATTATGAATGGGACTGAATTGTGTGTCCCCACAAGGTTAGTTGTACAATACTGTGTGTGTGTGGTCACAGCTCCTCAGCAGGTTGATAATGCCTGCGGCTCCATATTCATCTGTAGAGAGCTCTCTAGGGTGCCTCTCTCCCCTCTCACACAGGCAGAAATCAGTCAGTCCTCTCTGTCCATCAATATGGATGGGGCTGGAGCTCCTAAATTCAGTGTGAAATATGGCCCAGACAGCCAGTGGAGGAGGACTAGGAGGCTCCAAAGAAGAACTGACTATAGGAAGTTGTAACCCATCCATGATTCTGCTAGAGGGGATGAGAGCAACCCTGCCTTTCCACTCTCAGTGGAGCACTGTGCAATGTACTGCACTATACAGTTTGAAATCATGACTTGAGGTGAATACTGAACTGAAGTACACACCTCATACTTTGGAATAAATCTCACACTGCCATCAATGGAAGATTGGCACGTAAACTGGATCTATACAGTATGTGTTGTGCACCCATCTCAAGGACTGAACCCATAATGAGTTAGTGTATTCAGTTGGTGTATTCAGTGGAGACAACTACCTCAATAACTAGAGAAAACAGAAGCATGGTTCCACACAGAATGGGCGTGTTGACTTTTTCTTACCCAATGGGAGCTTTAAGTCTAATACACTGGCATGCAACAGTCATGCTCTGAAGATCTGGTTACCCCGGCATACAATCTGGTAAGTCTACCCCCGCCCGTATCAATCCAGGGTCTCAACACGTCTAGATGGCGAGTGAACCGTTCCTCAATAGCTTTCAGAAGAGCCGTAGGCAGGAAGAATGGATGTTTGTGTGTGTTCACATTAAGTAGCTCAGATCAGCCCTGATATGCCTTGTGTGTGCAGCTGCAGCAGCCAGATGCGAGGAGGTTATCCTCGGTCACCATGACTACAGCCTTATTGGTTGCCCCTTTCCGAGAGAGAGCGCACAGCATTTCCTGTTTACAGATAGGAGATCTGTCTTCCAATAATCTGCCTCCCAGTAGAACATGATCTGCATTATTCCGAACCTTCTGCTCTCTCAACCCAGAAACACGATTCACTCTTCCTGATCTGCCCTTCTCACTAACGCCTTCACTATTTAAGATTATGTTTGTATGTAAATTGGGACTTTCTGATGACACAGTATGCTTGTAACTATGTATAATTACAGTATACAGTGCATTCCCGAAAGTATTCAGACCCCTTGACTTTTTCCACATTTCGTTACGTTACAACCAGGATGGAGGAGCAGTCCCAGATCTATTACGTTACAGACCCCCCCAATCAATCTACGTACAATACCCCATAATGACAAAGCGAAAACAGGTTTTTAGAACATTTTGCAAATGTATAAAAAATGTAAAACAGAAATACCTTATCTGCTTAAGTATTCAGACCCTTTGCTATGAGACTCAAAATTGAGCTCAGGTGCATCCTGTTTCCATTGATCATCCTTGAGATGTTTCAACAACTTGATTGGAGTGCACCTGTGTTAAATTCATGATTGGACACGATTTGGAAATGCACACACCTGTCTATATAAGGTCCCACAGTTGACAGTGCATGTCAGAGCAAAAACAAAGCCACGAGGTCGAAGGAATTGTCTATAGAGCTCCGAGACAGGATTGTGTCGAGGCACAGATCTGGGGAAGGGTAGCAAAACATTACTGCAGCATTGAAGACCCCGAGAACACAGTGGCCTCCATCATTCTTAAACGGAAGAAGTTTAGAACCACCGAGACTCTTCCTAGAGCTGGCCGGCCGGCCAAACTGAGCAATCGGGGGAGAAGGCCTTGGTTGGGAGGTGCCCAAGAACCCGATGGTCACTCTGACAGAGCTCCAGAGCAAGAGGACAAGTACATTAGAGTGTCTAGTTTGAGAAACCGACGCCTCACAAGTCATCAACTGGCAGCTTCATTAATTAGTACCCGCAAAACACCAGTCTCAACGCCAACAGTGAAGATGCGACTCCGGGATGCTGGCCTTCTAGGCAGAGTTCCTCTGTCCATTGTCTATGTTCTTCTGCCCATCTTAATCTTTTATTTTTATTGGCCAGTCTAAGATATGGCTTTTTCTTTGCAACTCTGCCTAGAAGGACCGGGGCCTCCCACTCCTCTTTCTATTCTGGTTAGCGCCAGTTTGTGCCGTTCTGTGAAAGGAGTAGTACACGGGGTTGTACAAGATCTTCAGTTTCTTGGCAATTTCTCGCATGGAATAGCCTTCATTTCTCAGAACACGAATAGACTGACGAGTTTAAGAAGAACGTTCTTTGTTTCTGGCCATTTTGAGCCTGTAATCGAACCCGCTGATGCTCCAGATACTCAACTAGTCTAAAGAAGGACAGTTTTATTGCTTCTTTAATCAGGACAACAGTGTTCAGCCGTGCTAACATAACTGCTAAAGGGTTTCTAGTGATCAATTAGCCTTTAAAAATGATAAACTTGGATTAGCTAACACAACATGCTATTGGAACACAGGAGTGATTGTTGCTGATAATGGGCCTCTGTACACCTATGTAGATATAACATTTTAAAAAATCTGCTGTTTCCAGCTCTAATAGTCATTTACAACATTAACAATGTCTACACTGTATTTCTGATGAATTTGATGTTATTTTAATTGGACAAAAAATGAGCTTTTCTTTAAAAAACAAGCTTTTCTTTCAAAAACAAAAAAAACAACACATTTTTGAACGGTAGTGTACATTTGCAAACATTTCTAAAAACCTGTTTTTGCTTTGTTACTATGGGGTATTGTGTGTAGATTGACGAGGAGAAAAAAACTATTTAATCCATTTTAGAATAAGGCTGTAACGTAACAAAATGTGGAAAAAGCGAAGTGGTCTAAATTCTTTCCGAATGCACTGTAAATATATTAATATTAATTTGATATACTGTCATTCTAATTCCAACTGTAATGTTGGCATTGTACAACCGTCCTTTACTTTGGCATGTCGGCACACAATGGCAACAAGGGACAGAGATGAATCTGATCAGTGATTGTCTTCTGAAAGCTACTGGGAAGAGTCTCCAATAGTTCCTCATTGGGACTGGGCAAGAGGTGGAATGGGTATCCCGTCAGTACAGCAGAGAAAGTGAGAGTGTTGGAATGCGATGGAGGTTGATAGTGGAACGTTTTTGGGGTCAGGGGTCAATGACAGAGAGAGGGTAGGTCCCCACCTGGCCACGCTTTGTTGCGATCTGATGAAGAAAAGCAATGATAAACAGGACACGCAAACAAACACACGTCACGAATCACAGAGAACAAACACAAAGCACATAAGATATTAAGGCTGCTTTATAGAGACAAAGAAAAAGGCAGAAATATACATAAACACTGAGCAAAATAAACACTTTAAGCCAATAATACTACTACTACTACCACTACTACTGTTGAACAGGCATAGAGATACAGTGGTGCTAGTTATCCTTAAGACTTAATAAGAACATCAAAACACAGCAGAAAGAAACAGATCATGACAAGCACACGGAAGGAAGTTCAAAGTGAAAAAAGAGCAGAAACCTAACAGACTGAAAAAAATAGTAAAAGGACAGTTTTAGCTGTCCATCTTCTGTTTCTGACAAGAAGACCCAGAATGAGTTCCAAATTACACCCTGTTCCCTACATAGTGCATTCGTTTTGACCAGAGCCATATGGGCCCTGGTCAAAGTAAGTGCACTACATTGGTAAATGGGGTGCCATTTGGGACTCAAGCCTCATTTTCTGACAGGAGGTTTTTCCAGTGAGATGGCATTAAGGAGGACAAGACATGACGTTCGACAAGAGACACAGTTCTGTCTGTCTGTCTGTCTGTCGCATGCACGCACGCACTCACACGCACAGACACACTCACACACATGCACATACACACACTCACAAGGATGTATGTGCATATAGACAGCCATTCACACGCACACAATGAAGAGGCACACACACTCACACACCTCAAACGCACCTACATCAAATCAAACTACTGTTGCATGCAAAAACACCCTCTCAATAATGAGTGTGAATTTTCAATGGAAGAGTAAATAAGTGAACATATGCAAATGGTCAGAATAACAGGAAACTATTTATTTGGATAGTCCCAAGTAGATGGTTTGTAGATGTTCAATAACCTTCAACAACATTTCAACTAACCATCCACTAAACCGAACCCTAAATCTAACCTTAACCTAACCCTAAACTTAAACTTAATCCTAATCTTAACCCTTACCCTAACTCTTATTCTACAGCTAACCCTAACTGTAACCTTAGCAAGCAGTTGCTTATCAACAGATAGTATGATGACCATCTGTAGAGTATCTATATGGGACTATCTAAATAGAATGTGACCCAATAATCTACAGTAATATAATGAGGGTGAATCTATAGATGCGTAGCTATACAGGCTAACTAAGCAAAAAGCCTGAGAAATGAGCGTGAGGCTGCTGGCTACATGTTGTGCATAGGCTCTGTTGACTCGGATGGACAGACAGAGAGACAGACCGAACGAGAGACAGAGAGAGAGACAAACTGTCAAGAAAGACGAAAGAGACAGAGGGAAAAAAGCAGGCAATCAAAGGCATTACCCCATGAAGCTCCTGAAAGCAATCCAAGCCACAAGAGAAAGATGGAGGGACAGAATTAAATGAGAAAGAGACAGTCAGCGACACAGAAAACCATCCATATACAATAGGCTACAGTTCAGAAAAAGAGAGAAGAGTAAGATAGACAACAGCAATACTAATGTGGTACAATTGACTACTTCACAGGTTATTACACATTAGCCCCACCATGACACCACTGGGGTGCAAAATAACTGACTGAGCTGGTCGTGGGAGAGAATACACCATTTCCTTTTACTGGTCGGCATGCTTGAAAAGACTGGATTTCACCTCCCTTTATTGTCTTTGTGTGTACTTGTGCTTGTGTGTGCATGTCTGAGACTGTGTGTGTTACTTGCCATAGAAGTACCTGATAACATTTCCCTCAGTACCAGGGAGGGAGAGAACAACTGCTGTACATTAGCACTAAGACGAAGCCCCCGCCCACCTTCCCAGCTTAACCTCACGCTCATTAACCAAATCACACACATCCTATTACACAGATGGGAGGGGTGATTAAAGGTTAAAAGAAGAGTTTGAGCAACAACCCATTTCGGCAAATAACCACAGGCAAAGTGGTTTAGAGCCCCTGAGAGCTGTACAGAGAGGTTGGTTTGGGGGATTGTTTTGGGCTGTGGCGGATGAGTGAGTGCACCACCCAGACTGGCATATTTGTAGATGCGCCAGCTGGAGAGTCAGTGTGTTGACTGTGAGGTGACAACGTAGGGGAGAGGTGTTGTTGGCTGAAAAAGGATTTGAAACAGTAATAATACTGTAATCAATTTAAAGGGGCAATCAGGGATTGGTACATACATTTTTGGACTTAAGTTTCTCAATTTCTCCAGCCCCATTCCTCAGCTGTTTACCAAAACAAATGGTGAGGTGCCTGCTTTGTTTGGTTTTTCGAATCCCAGATTGCCCCTTTAACCCCACCTACAGCTGGCACAAGAACATACAGTACGTCAAATGTGTACTTACGAGCAGGCGAACGCCACCAGAGCTCCACTGACCACAATAAAGTCCAGGATGTTCCACAGGTCCCGGAAGTAAGAACCAGGATGGAGGAGCAGTCCCAGGTCTATCATCTACACACAGAGTTAAAGTCATAAGGAAGATGATACACATTATGAATGTTAATGGATGAATGTTACCACTTCAGCAAGGAGCCTGGGTCTTGGATATATTGTAATATAGCAGTATTTAAAAGGAAACCACCTCTAGGCAGCATTGCAGTGGAGCTAATTCTAGCTGCAACCTAAGAGAGTACCTCTGTGTGTTCAAACTGAGGAAACTGTTGTGTCTATTTCCAACCATTTCACCAGTATGACCTCTCACCTTAATCACCATCTCAAAGGTGAACACTCCTGTGAAGACGTAGTCCAGATACTTGAGCACCTGCAAATGATTGAATGTTCAGTCAGATGTCACACAGTCTTCTTTCCTCAAGACACACAGCAGGCAATCACCTTAGCAGCACTCAGCTCATATTTATTACTATTTTTGTTTCTGTAGCACTCTCACAAAGTATAACTTTCAGGTGATATTAGCAGAAATTCTAGAAGCTTCTGGCAGCTCAATCAGGCCTAATGAATCAGCTAGTCAGTTAGTCAGACTGAGAGGGTTCTGGGATTTGGAGGCAATTCCTTTAGTGCTAGTAGGGACTGCTCCTCAGGCCTCCGTACCCAAATACCCAGCTGTGTGTGTGTGTGTGTACTCTTGCAGGACTCACGTTGTTGCGTGGTGCATTGGCCTGCACAGGGTCCTCCGCAGCCAGGGCTATGCTGCTCATGGTGATGACCGACAGTATACACATTTCAAAGTAACGCAGGTTCACCACGTAGTGGCACAGCCGACGCACCCTGAACAGCACAGCACAGGTAATCTCACTGAGTGCACTCAACATACCCTCTCAAAACACTGACATAATACTGAGTGGCACCCAATATAGAAATGCAGAAACAGTTAGAGCCCAGACTAGACTAGCCAACAGGTTCCCTGTCTCAGGACATGACTTACGGGTTGGTCTGTCCAAACACAAACATGGAGCTGTAGGGGAGAATGTGTTTGGGGCCGTTCTTCAGCTCCTGCTCCAAGTCCTTCTTCTCCTCGTTCAGGGGGAGGCTCTCACAGTCTATGTTATCCACTATCAAAGAGAGAGTGAGTGCGAGAGTGAGAGAGAGAGATTACACTCAGAGAAAGAACTCATGATAGACCTTCACTACAACATAACCAACACACAGCTGATCAGGCACTGATCAGTCATACTAACCTAATGTTACACTACACTTTCACCCAAGTGTTTCCCCTGCAGCCTATGGCTGGGGAACTGACTGACTGGGGTACAGACTGGGGTATTGATAAAGGCAGGGGTTTTCAAACTAGGGTTCGCAGCCCCCTAGGGGTTGTGGGGATTTTCCCCCCACCATTGTTGTCACTGCGTCCAGCATGAAGGAAGTTAGAGGTTGTTTCACTAGCCCATGCTAACTGGGCTTAGCGCAATGACTGGAAGCCTACAGGAACAGTTAGCATGAAAACTGTTCCTGTTCATCCGACTCTAGGGAAATAGATCTATGGCTTCATTGCCAAAATCTTGAACTATCCCTTTAATATGGAGACAATTCTTAAGCAGGCCGTTTAAGTGGCAATTTACGGGATGGAAAAACTATTTCTGTGTCAACTTTAAAGACCAAAAACAGACAGAAAGCACACAAAAAAGATGTAACTATAATTTTCATAATATCATCTTTGAGAACTAACAATCAAATAAAAGCTAGACAGTCAGGGAGAATTGAAAATTAAAAAAAACAGGCATTCGGGGCACATGTCCATTAAAATTGTTCTAATGTTTGAGCAGAGGAACACAGCATTAGCCAAGGCAAAATGTATAGTTGTCTCTCAGCTCCATGCCAAAGTATAGAATTTCTGAAAATTGGCTTCAAAATTGCTACATTTTCTATAAGTTCAATGAGAAAATTTGAAGAATTGCTGAAAATGTGCTTTACAACAGCAACACTTTCTCTACGCCGCCAAGATGCCTTTCTAGGTAATAGACTATGTTAGAGTTTACACTTCCTCTTCCAATGAACTGTGAGGAGGTCAGAATAATGAATCTGTTTATCATTTTTAAATGTTAATTCTACTTGCCATTATCCTTCACAATTTGTTTTGCTAACATATGATGGGGGGGTCACTGGGTCGCTGGTTTGCCTTGGCGGTGGGTCCCTGGGCAAGAAAAGTTAAAAAACTCCTGGACTAAGATAGAGACTAGGGTACTGACTGGGTATGATGGTGGTCTCTCTGGATGGGGCGGTGATGGTGACAGGGATGTGGACAGTGTTGCTGTTCAGGCCTGCCTGGCTGGCTCTGTGGCTGTTCTTCTGGTTGTCAGCATCCTCTTGCTTCTCTCCAGCCTGCAGACCTGCAGGAGGCTGCACAGGACTGGTGGCCAAGCTCTCCCCTTGAGAGTCGGTCTGCCTGTCCCTGCAAAACATTCAAAACGCAGCCTGTGCACATCAGTGAAGCTCTGCGGTGATGACTTAGTAAAAAGAGGTAATTAAAGCACATTGAGAAAGTGTTGGTCAGTCAGCACTGGTCTCACCTGTGTCCTTGGTCCCTGTCTCCATTTCTCTCTCCGTTCTCTCTGCACTCGTCTCCATCCAGTGTTGACTGGGCCCTGACTATGCGTGAGCGGTGCTTCCTCCTTTCTCCGTTCTCCTCCCTGTGGCCCCGGCCCCTGCTCTCCAGTCTGTCCCTGGTAGCCAGAGCCCCGTCCCCCTGTCTGTCGGAGTGGTGGTGGCGGTCTTCCCTTCCCTCTCCCCCTCCGTTAACCCCCTCCTCTGGGGATCCAGCCTGGTGATGGTGCCTGTGGCCCTGCCCCCCCTCTCGACTATGGCTCCTCTCCCCCTTGACCTCTTTGGACCGGGGCCCGTCTGGGTGGTAGTGGTCCCTACTGCGGCTGTGGTGGGTGTGATGCCTGCTCTCCCCATTCTCCCCGTTCCTCTCCCGGTGACGGTAGTGCTTGCGTGGCTGTGGGCCGTGGGCGTCTCCTCCCTCTTGCTGGGAGTCTGCTCCGTCTCTGTCCTCCTCGGGGGGTCGGGGTTTGTCCCCGTTACCTGGCTCCACCACTAGGGGGCGGTCATTGTGGGTCTTCATGTCGGAGCGCAGGTGGAGGGCGGAGGAGACACGCAGACGCTCCTCGGGTTCCAGCTCGTTGAACAGAGCCTCGGAGCTAGCTCTCAGGTTGTTTCGACGCAGTTGGTTGGTGCGCTGCTCCCACACTGACATTATCTTATTGGCTCTCTGCTGCTCCTTACTGCAGGGCCAATGGACAGGGGAGGGGAACAAATATAAGGGGTGAGAGGGATACAGGGTGTTAGAGTGAAGTAGCAGCTCACCTGTAGCTCTCCTATTTTGGCATCAATGGTGTTTTATGTCATCCATAGCACAAGCATATTTTGCTATCAACCCATGAGCATCTGAGCTTCACAACTTGCACACAAAACAAATCGCTAATTTCTCCCATATGGTCTGAGTTGCTGTACAAACAACAGTGGGACTTTGCTGGCTGGAGACACAAGATGGTCTTTATGGATGTACCAACACAAATACTCCCCATAGTAAACTTGTCATGTACCACGCTTGGGTTTAAAACATGCTCACCCAAACCCTCTACAGATTCACACATGGGCTGCATCTGAAATGGCACCATATGCCCTATATAGTTCACTACTTATGACCAGAGCCCGGGTCAAAAGTAGTGCACTATGGAATAGGGTGGTGCCATTTGGGATGCACACTGGCCATGTTTGGACCAGAAGCACCACGGTTCCCTGTGAGGTCTAACAGGCATGTGAGAACATGTGATGGTTGCATTAAATCAAATCAAATGTTATTAGTCACATACACATATTTAGCAGATGTTATTGTGGGTGTAGCGAACTGCTTGTGTTCAAAGCTCCAACAGTGCAGTAGTATCTAACAATTCACAACAATACACACAAATCTAACAGTAAAAGAATGGAATTAAGAAATATATAAATATTAGGACGAGCAATTTGAGTGGCATTGACTAAAATACAGTAGAATAGAATACAATATATATATATATATATATATGAGATGAGTAAAGCAGTATGTAAACATTATTAAAGTGACCAGTGATTCCATGTCTATGTATATAGGGCAGCAGCCTCTAAGGTGCATGGTTGAGTAACCGGGTGGTAGCCGGCTAGTGATGGCTATTTAACAGTCTGATGGCCTTGAGATATAAACTGTTTTCCAGTCTGTCGGTCCCAGCTTTGATGCACCTGTACTGATCCCGCCTTCTGGATGATAGCGGGGTGAACAGGCCGTGGCTCGGGTGGTTGATGTTCTTGTTGATCCTTTTGGCCTTCCTGTGACATCGGATGCTGTAGGTCTACTGTTATGTTGTCTGCAAACTTGATGATTGAGTTGGAGGAGTGCGTGGCCACGCAGTCATGGGTGAACAGGGAGTACAGGAGATGACTGAGCATGCAGCCTTGTGGGGCCCCTGTGTTGAGGATCAGCAAAGTGGAGGTGTTGTTTCGTTAGGGATGTCATTTTCTCCTTGCGTATGCTTCCTGTTTCATCGATTTATCTGTTAGTACTGTAGATGACAACAGTTGACAATTCTCCAGTATTGTGAGCAGCCAGTCCTGACCTGCATAATGGGGGCAGCCAGCTTTCATCTCCATCCCCTCACACCAGCAGCTGAAAATACCTCACATTGATCTCCTAGTTCCTTTACTCTCTTAATGGTAAAGCTATCATGCCTGACAGACTAGACCACTTGAATAAACACAGAACAGGAAAAATGGGGCTGGACTCAGACAAAGGCTAGGTTTTACATGAACTTAATACCAAGGCCAAAATCTAGTGGATTAGTATGAAGTTGGGAGGGAAATATAGATTTCAAGGCAAGTAACCCTTTGTTCCCTCTGCCATGGGATATGGTATAATTTTTTCTATTTTTACCCTCTTTTTCTCCCCAATTTCGTGATATCCAATTACGATCCTGTCTCATCGTTGCAACTCTCCAAAGGGTTCGGGAGAGGCGAAGGTCGAGTCATGCGCCATGCCGCACTTCTTAACACCTGCTCGCTTAACCCGGAAGCCAGCCGCACCAATGTGTCGGAGGAAACGCTGTTGAACTGACGACCAAAGACAGCCTGCAGGAGCCCAGCCTGCCACAAGGAGTCGCTAGAGCGCGACGAGCCAAGTAAAGTCCGCCTGGCCAAACCCTCCCCTAACCCAGATAACGCTGGGCCAATTGTGCACCGCCCTTTGGGACACCTGGTCACAGCCGGTTGTGACACAGCCTGGGATCACACCCGGGTTTGTAGTGATGCCTGAAGCACTGTGATGCATTGCCTTAGAACGCTGTGCCACTCGGGAGGCCCGAAGGAATCATTTCAATGATGGTTTCTATGTACACATGTTTTTAGATGTTTTTGATTGTATGACTCTGTGTGTACAGTATGAATATACAGTTGAAGTCGGAAGTTTAAATAGACCTTAGCCAAATACATTTAAACTTAGTTTTTCACAATTCCTGACATTTAATGCTTGTAAAAATTCCCCGTCTTAGGTCAGATAGGATCACCACTTTATTTGAAGAATGTGAAATGTCAGAATAATAGTAGAGAGAATGATTTATTTCAACTTTAATTTCTTTCATCACATTCCCAGTGGGTCAGAAGTTTACATACACTCAATTAGTATTTGGTAGCATTGCCTTTAAATTGTTTAACTTGGGTCAAACGTTTCGGGTAGCCTTCCACAAGCTTCCCACAATAAGTTGGGTGAATTTTGGCCCATTCCTCATGACAGAGCTGGTGTAACTGAGTCAGGTTAGTAGGCCTCCTTGCTCGCACAAGCTTTTTCAGTTCTGCACACAAATTTTCTATGGGATTGAGATCAGGGCTTGGTGATGGCCACTCCAATACCTTGACTTTTTGTCCTTAAGCCATTTTTCCACAACTTTGGAAGTATGCTTGGGGTCATTGTCCATTTGGAAGACCCATTTGCGACCAAGCTTTAACTTCCTGACTGATGTCTTGAGATGTTGCTTCAATATATCCACATCATTTTCCACCTCATGATGCCATCTATTTTGTGAAGTGCACCAGTCCCTCCTGCAGCAAAGCACACCCACAACATGATGCTGCCACCCCCGTGCTTCACGGTTGGGATGGTGTTCTTCGGCTTGCAAGCCTCCCCCTTTTTCCTCCAAACATAACGATGGTCATTTATGGCCAAACAGTTATATTTTTGTTTCATCAGACCAGAGGACATTTCTCCAGAAAGTACGATATTTGTCCGCATGTACAGTTGCAAACGTAGTCTGGCTTTTTTATGGCGGTTTTGGAGCAGTGGCTTCTTCCTTGCTGAGCGGCCTTTCAGGTTATGTCGATATAGGACTCGTTTTACTGTGGATATAGATACTTTTGTACCTGTTTCCTCCAGCATCTTCACAAGGTCCTTTGCTGTTGTTCTGGGATTGAATTGCACTTTTCGCACCAAAGTACGTTCATCTCTAGGAGACAGAACGCGTCTCCTTCCTGAGCGGTATGACGGCTGCGTGGTCCCATGGTGTTTATACTTGCTTACTATTGTTTGTACAGATGACCGTGGTACCTTCAGGTGTTTGGAAATTGCTCCCTAAGGAACAACCAGACTTGTGGAGGTCTACAATTTTTTTTCTGAGGTCTTGGCTGATTTCTTTTGATTTTCTCATGATGTCAAGCAAAGAAGCACTGAGTTTGAAGGTAGGCCTTGAAATACATCCACAGGTACACCACCAATTGACTCAAATTATGTCATTTAGCCTATCAGAAGCTTCTAAAGCTATGACATCATTTTCTGGAATTTTCCAAGCTGTTTAAAGGCACAGTCAACTTAGTGTATGTAAACTTCTGACCCACTGGAATTGTGATACAGTGAATTATAAGTGAAATAATCTGTCTGTAAACAATTGCTGGAGAAATGACTTGTGTCATGCACAAAGTAGGTGTCCTAACCAACTTGCCAAAACTATAGTTTGTTAACAAGAAATGTGTGGAGTGGTTGAAAAACAAGTTTTAATGACTCCAACCTGAGTGTATGTAAACTTCTGTATGTATGTGTGACTAGTAAAGTTGCATTCTTTGTGTCACCTGTAACTCAAGACTCGACGGGCAGGGGAATAGATCAAACTCCTAAAAGACAAGAGGACGACATAGCATAGTAAGACAGACAACAAAAGCAATAGACAGACAGACAAACTTGTCTGTCTGTCTATGCAAGGCATAGACAAATAAGACATATCAGCGACAAACGGACATGTAAGCTGTGATTTTGGTATGAGAGAGATTACCGTGGACAAGATAGAAACATACACACAGATCAGCAACAACAACACCACAACGTTTAGAAATGAGAGTTGTTACTAATTGGCAACAAATGATCAAGACGTGTCAGGTAAGCAGCAAAGCCAAATTCATGTCATTTCAAAGAGGTCAGAGGTTAAATCAACGTAATGCTATGTTTCACTTTATTTGATTTGTCTAGTATGGCATACTACCCCTTGGCTACTGTACTATAATTCGTTTGGTCCTCACCCAGTGTGTTGAAGAAGTGAAACCCTGGGGTATAAAAAACACAAGCTGTAAAACTGACAAAATGTCTTGGGAATTGACCGTGCTCTGAGACATTTAATATTTATATAGCAATTATTCACTAAAGCTCAGGTTAAACTCTCATCATTTCAGACGTCAACACAGTGCAGACGAAAGCTGGCGCTATGCACAATGAAATATTCAGTATTCAGAAACACGCACACTGTCACACTCACACACATTTACACACATGCATGCATTTACACTCACGCACGCACACAGTTGCCTTAACTTCAGTAAATAAGACAAGTATTATTATTTGAAATCTCAATCTATAATGAGAGCCACCAGTGAGCCACCACTGGGTTCTCCAGTTTCAAGCTTATCTCAACACTCTGGGAGGACTGGAAGGATCACAAGAATGGAGAGAGTGATTTAATAGAGGGATTGGAAGGCTAGGTGGAGGAGGAGGGGAAAGAAGAGATGGAGAAGTGGATGGGGCGAGGAAGAGGGGGGAAAGGAGAGGAGGACCAAGGCGAAAGGGGAAGCAGAAGGAGGCGGGTATGGGCGAGAAGACGGGGAAGGAGAGGAGAGGGCGTAAAAATATTGTAACATTGTAACAGAGAGCAAAAACTCACGGTGAATGCACGCTGGAGACGGACGAGCTGCGAGAGAGTGCATCTCGATTTTGCTTTACAAAACTGCACATTCAGAACAAAAACAATAAAACAAACGAAAGAAAGGATGAGACACACACCAAAAGGATGTGGTGGGGAGAGGTGGACTCCATAAAGTGTCTGTCCACCTGTCCCCTCCACGAACAAGAAGGACTAGTCCAACAGAGCTACAACTACAGTAGTGGTTAACACTTCAGCAGTAGGGGTAGTGTACACTATACAGTATAGATAGTTTGTAGTACTGTACTTTGTAGTGCTGTACACCACACACTGTTACATACTGTGGTCAAGTGACTACGACGGGTGCAAATATATATTGATACTAAACCCCTTCACTGAAGTGTTACCAAAGACATAAAACTGAAAACTTTCGGAAGAAATAACAATCAAGTCAACGTAATTAAAGAAATGGTATCAAAGTGGATTTGCAAAGTTCAATACACAATGAGTTTACAAAGCCTTTCAAACGTAAGAGTGACATTTTCAATCAAACAGACAATGGTCTTTGTTAAAAAACATCATGATTACTTTTGTGAATAAAAGATGATTATGGATTCCCTTAATCAAAAGTAAAAAGCCTTGTAAAATTGCACATTACGCAGATATCTAAAATAAAAAAAATCCTCAGAAATGTCCTGGATCAACATAGCTTTGAAATAGACTGACAAATGAACCTCATTAAGGTTTAATCATTCTATGTTACAAAGATGAAAATCAGATAAAAGCACAGATAAAACAAGTGGCTATTTATGGCAAATCCATCTTCAAAAGCAATCATCAGGATTGATGCAGTAGGCTACTGTCAATCTAAAATGTGTTTATACATTATTCATCTTGGTTGACTAAGAACTAAAATAGTCTGTAATTTGGTCATCTGATTTCATTTTTTCAAAGATTTGTTTTCTGAAACTAACAACCATTCTGACCTAGACCCGTATCCACAAAGCATCTCAAAGTAGGAGTGCTGATCTTGGACCAGGTACCTCCTATCCATATTATCTTATTCATTATGGTGGTAAAGGCTAAAAGGATCCTAAATCAGAACTGCTACTCTGAGGGTCTTTTTCAATACGTGCCCGGGTCATTGGGCTCACAGTCAGGACACAGAGGACATGTCATAAACATCTAATAGACGATGTGTCCCACCTGGGCTGAGAATGACATTACTGATGCATTGTCATGTACAAACCAATGACTTATTGACTGTCAAAATGTTTTGTCAATATTCTTTATAGAGTACTGTTGTCAATAGAGCTCATCTTTACCTAGTACATAATGGCATCCCTAATGCTGAAAATTACACAATTCATGAATTAGTCCTATAGCCAATTCCAGTGGGGAGAGGGCATGGCTGCTTGGTTAGATACAGTAAATAGGTTATAGAAGATTGCTGATGTTGACAATGTTCTGATTGACTCCATCAGACTCTAATGCATGAATCAGTTATATTGATGATCACAAAATAAGACTGAACGGCCAATGAGAGAAACTACTGCTGACTGGAGATCCGTTTCAGATCAATCATCTACTACTGTCAGAAAGAGAAGGATCATCATCAAAGCACACACACATAGATAGAAACATGCCAGACATGTCAATTGTGTAGCTAGGAGAATGCAAATGGACAGAGGCCATAATCACAACAGAGACACATTGAGAGACAGTGATCAGAGCCAAGACACCAACAGCACATTGACCATATGCAGAACCAGCTATATCTGATACCTGACAATATAGCGAAATGCTGGTGACAGAATGGGGGGGACACAAAAGACCATGTTTGGAGAACATGGGATTGGGGGGTGGGCGACTTACGCAGCGATAGAGATGTTGGCTGCTGACATGGGGCTGACCTCCTTCACCTCCATGGCCTTCTGCAGGGCCAGCTTCTTATTGGCTTCTTCCTCCTGCTTCTCCTCATCCTGGACCAATAAACCATAAGGGATGGGTTACCAAGGGTCATTTTATTCAGAATTGTTCTTTAAAAGTTCCCTGGGTAGAATGTGGTTCCTTGGGTTCATCAGACTTACCTTGGTGAGCTCCTGTGCATTGGCGAGGTTGTCGACGGCGATAGCTAAGAAGACGTTCAGGAGCGTGTCTGGTTGGAACTAAGCTCAGGAAAAACCTTGACACAATTTTAGTGGATTTCACGGCTGAGCCGTGGTGCATTGCAACCAAACATCAGCAACAGACCGGGTGTGGTGGAAATGTGCGAGGTGGAAATGGACAGAATTCACTGGGGGAGCCCTCCTAAGGGGGTCCAGGAGCATGCCCCCCCCCCCCCCACGGAAATAATTTGTCAAAGTTTACAGCTCTCATTGCAGCACTTGACATGAGATATTTATATTTAACTGTATGAATATTTCAGGCAGATTAAATCTCTGATATCCATGCAATGGCACGACTCGGAGAGTCAGAGAGGATACAGTTTCCAAAGAGTGTGAGGACGATGAAGTAGACCGAGGAGAACATTCCCCGCCGTACGCCCCCCTGGGACTCAATACCATGATACATCACTGCATTCCAATCCTCGCCAGTCAAAATCTGCCATTGGCCGTTGAGATAGAATAGAAAATGTAGTTGTTGTTCAGTGTATGAAATGAAGAATACAAAATATTTAGTTATATTGTAGGGTCAACATTTCAACAATTAATACTTTAAATAAAAGTATAACACAGGCTAACAGAAAGATGAGTAATTTGGAAACAGAGACAAAAAGTAGTTAGACCAACAAATTCCACTAATTGCAAATTATCTTTGTTCAAAACACAATTATTTAATCTAGTCCAACATTCCGAAGGATAGAGCTCCAGAGTGAAAGGCCAAATTAGTTGGTTCATTAAATGGAGAGAAGGAGACCGAGTACCTGGAAGACGGTGAGAATGGCCGCCGGGAAAGTGTCGAAGTTGGTCGTCGGCGTCTCCTCTTCAAAATTAAACCTTGGAGAAAGAACAATGGACAGATTGAGTCAAATCGAAGACGTTTGGCCTGAGAGAGGACAGGTAGGACGTTCAGAATCAGATACATGGGTTTCCATCTACATGTAGGTTTGAGCGTAGTGCATTTTATGGTCACAGCAGTTGAAATGTGTAAATCCATTATCATGACATTTGCAGTCATTGGATATGCTACAACAACCCTGAATTACTTAATGTTTGCCAACTGACATCAACTGGCAGACATTCTCTTCAACAAATAAACAGTTATAACTAATTCAATGCAACAACAGATCTCCATCCTGTTGTTTATCAGTACAAATACACATAGTATGCACACTCTTGGCTACCGTAAGCTTCAATACATGTTTTCTTAGCATCGGAAGGATTCCATCAAAAACACCCAAACATTACAACATGCACATAGAAACTGCACTGAACAATTATTTATTTCCTTGACTGTCATTGTTTGAGTGATTTCTTTATGTAGATGGCAGGACCTGTGCCCAAGAACACCAAGGTAATCTGCCTAAATGACCTCCGACCCATAGCACTCACGTCGGTAGCCATGAAGTGCATTGAAAGGCTGGTCATGGCTCACATCAACACCCAGAAACCCTAGACCCACTCCAATTTACATTCCGCCCCAACAGATCGACAGATGACGCAATCTCTATTGCACTCAACACTACCCTTTCCCACCTGGACAAAAGGAACACCTATGTGAGAATGTTGTTCATTGACTACAACTCAGCGTTCAACACCATAGTGCCCTCAAAGCTCATCACTAAGCTAAGGACCCTGGGACTAAACACATCCCTCTGCAACTGGCCGCCCCCCAGTTGGTAAGGTTAGGCAACAACACATCTGCCACGCTGATCCTCAACACGGGGGCCAATCATGGATGCGTGCTCAGTCCCCTCCTGTATTCCCTGTTCACCCATGACTGTGTGGCCAAGCATGACTCCAACACCATCATTAAGTTTGCAGATGACGGGGCCTCCCGGGTGGCGCAGTGGTCTAGGGCACTGCATCGCAGTGCTAACTGCGCCACCAGAGTCTCTGGGTTCGCGCCCAGGCTCTGTCGCAGCCGGCCGCGACCGGGAGGTCCGTGGGGCGACGCACAATTGGCATAGCGTCGTCCGGGTTAGGGAGGGTTTGGCCGGTAGGGATATCCTTGTCTCATCGCGCTCCAGCGACTCCTGTGGCGGGCCGGGCGCAGTGCGCGCCAACCAAGGGGGCCAGGTACACGGTGTTTCCTCCGACACATTGGTGCGGCTGGCTTCCGGGTTGGAGGCGCGCTGTGTTAAGAAGCAGTACGGCTGGTTGGGTTGTGCTTCGGAGGACGCATGGCTTTCGACCTTCGTCTCTCCCGAGCCCGTACGGGAGTTGTAGCGATGAGACAAGGTAGTAATTACTAGCGATTGGATACCACGAAAATTGGGGAGAAAATGGGATAAAAAAAAAAAGAAAAAAAAAAAAAAAAGTTTGCAGATGACACAAAGGTGGTAGGCCTGATCACCGACAGCGATGAGACAGCCTATAGGGAGGAGGTCAGAGACCTGGCAGTGTGGTGCCAGGACAACAACCTCTCCCTCAACGTGATCAAGACAAAAGAGACGACATGAAAAGGAGGGCCGAGCACACCCCAATTCACATCGATGGGGCTGTAGTGGAGCAGGTTGAGAGCTTCAAGTTCCTTGGTGTCCACATCACCAACAAACTATCATGGTCCAAACACACCAATACCATCATGAAGAGGGCACAACAACGCCTATTTTCCCTCAGGAGACTGAAAAGATTTGACATGGGTCCTCAGATCCGCAAAGATATCTACAGCTGCACCATCGAGAGCATCCTGACTGGTTGTATCACTGCCTGGTATGGCAACTGCTCGGACTCCGACCGCAAGGCGCTACAGAGGGTAGTGTGTACGGCCCAGTACATTACTAGGGCCAAGATTCCTGCCATCCAGGACCTCTATACCAGGCAGTGTCAGAGAAAGGCCCTACAAATTGCCAAAGACTCCAGCCACCCTAGTCATAGACTGTTCTCTCTGCACATGGCAACCGGTGCCATAGCGCCAAGTCTAGGTCCAAGAAGCTTCTTAACAGCTTCTACACCCAGGCCATAAGACTGCTGAACAGCTAATCAAATGGCTACCCAGACTATTTGCGTTGACCCCCCCCCCCCCCCCCCTTTTTTTTACTCTGCTGCTACTCTTTGTTTATTATCTATGCATTGTCACTTTACCCCTACCTACATGTACATATTACCTCGACTAACCTGTACCGCCGCACATTGACTCGGTACCGGTACCCCCTGTATATGGCGTCATTATTGTTGCTTTTTTATTTTTAACTTTAGTTAATTTTATAAATATTTTCTTAACTCTTATTTTTCTTTAAACTGCATTGTATGGTTAAGGGCTTGTAAGTAAGCATTTCACAGTAAGGTCCACACCTGTTGTATTCGGCACATGTGACAAATAAGATTTGATTTGATTTGACAGTATGATGTAGAATTAGAATTAGGAGAAGAAACAAAAACAGAGTTCAAGACCCAGGCGTTCACATTATTACTGTACCTTGTTACAGTTACATTACAGTCTCTCTATCTCTCTGTCTGACTCTCTATTTCAAACCTGCTCTTTGAAACCTTTACACACACACTCCTACACACACCAACAGAACCTTGTATAATGTTATACACAGGTACAATAGAGTTCTGAGAGAATGTGGGGATCGACACTGTGCATTCCAAGGCTTCAGGTGAGGAGTGGTTTAAGAGATGGCGGTGAAGGTTGTTATATATGACAGTCATAAAATAATACAGAGCCATGCAACACCAGGAAACACAAGCCACCATGGAGGGAGCCACACAGCTCCATAGCTCCAACCTTTACAGCACTCCTGATGTGATGCCTGAACTATCTACATGGTATAGTGCAGAAAAACAGACAGATTGCTTCCCAAATGGCACCCTATTCCCTTCATGGTGCACTACTTTTGACTAGGGCCCATAGGGCTCTGGTCAATAGTAGCACACTATAAAGGCAACAGTGTGCCATTTGGGAGGCAGTCAGAGAATGAGGACATGTAGAAGAGACCTGAACATCAGAGGTAGCTGTGTGTCTGTAGCTGTGACTATAGTTATTACACAAAACAAGACAGGTCAACATCCTACATTACAGTCAATGCAAAGCTCAGCGGAATAGAGGTAAAAAACAGATACTTTTAAATTGAGTAAATAAATAATATAGGCTGTAAGCAATAAGACATGCCCAAGTATTTTGTGAAAACCTGTTGTGATTCATCTTAGCAGCACACACATTCATTCACAAGGTTATCCAGGTCCTTTGTATGACCTCACACACACACCACACACACACACACACACACACACACACACACACACACACACACACACACACACACACACACACACACACACACACACACACACACACACACACACACAGAGAGAGAGAGAGAGAGAGAGGAAATGCTGCTCTATCGAGTTGTCAAGAACACCCACCCCATCTTAAAATGACCTCCTCCATTTTGAGGAACAAACGTGGCAAAACCCGAGTCCGCAGTCTTGGAACTGAAGAAGATGTGAAGAAGTGAGAGAATGAAATAAAGATGCAATGCGGAGATGTATGGTCATCCCACAGAACAAGCACAAACCCCATTTCATAGATAAATGCTACTTATGATGATCCTTCAATTCTAACATGGTCAAATGCTTACCGTCCCCTGCAACCGACTGATCATTTGTTTTCTCCACTTCATACAGTACATGTGTTCAGAGAAGATGCACATTTTCATAGGAGCACTTTTTTTCATACAGTTTTGTCAATTGTTGAACAATATCAATATCCATCAAAACAATGTTGATGGATGTACCTTAGCACTTGCAATAGCTGTTACATACAGTCATACACTGAGTATAACAAACATTTGGAACACCTTCCTAATATTGCGTTGCACCCCCCCACCCCCCTTTTGCCCTCAGAACAGCCTCAATTCATTGCGGAATGGACTATACAAAGTGTTCCACAGGGATGTTGGCCCATGTTGACTCCAATGCTTCCCACAGTTGTGTACAGTTGGCTGGATGTCCTTTGGGTGGTGGACCATTCTTTTTCTTCTTTTTTTTTTTATATATATAATTATTTATTACAAAAAACACAAGGAAGGGGTAACATTAAAGTATTAGAACATGAAGGACAAACAATACAGCATCAAGACACTATCAAACATGTATCAGTCTTTCCGCAACAGAGCCATCCTTATGTGTGAGGGTGCGTGTGTGTGCATGATAGTGATATAAAATATATGTCATAGTTTCCTTTTTCATGATCACAATCTTGTGAAACCCGAACCCTCCAAGATCCCCCCACAGTTCCCCTATAGCTGTCCCTCAACCATTCGAGACCCCTCCCACAGTCCCCCCCCCCAGAAAAAAATAAAATAAAATACAATGAATTCCATTCCCCACCCCCACAACCAAGAGAATGAACTAAAGAGAATAAAGGAAAAGACAGAAGAAAACAGCACAACAATGCAATTTTGAAAAACAAAATAATCCATTTAAAACAAAGGACATCAAGGACAACTGAAATCATAACAGCAATGCCAACTTTATATGTTTGTGTGCATGTCTGGCACTACTACATGTATGTGTGTGCTCTTGTATGTGTTTATTTTAATGAGAGTGTGTGTATATGCATGTGTACAAACACCTGCACGGCATCAGCCTCAGGCAACCGGCATTAGTTGTAAAAACACGGCCCCTCAGTGTCATTCAAATGTACTTTTATTATGTTTTATTTTGACTTTTTTCCCCCTTTATCTTTTGACAATCCTTCTCTCTCACACAGCAACTCCACTCCCACTTGTCTCCAATTCCACATACCAACCCTCAGCTTCCCTCAGCCCATCCCATCTATCTCTGCTGGCCACCCACTTCGTGTTTCTACGCAACACATATCTTTCAACTATGCTATGATGTTTAACGTACAATTTCAATCAATCTAATTGAATAGAATCTACGGATTGCGTGTTGAAGATAAATACTTATACTAAGAGTATTATAATATTAGTAATTGGCTCTCCACATCTCCTAACATTACTATTTCTAGGGTCAATTTTAGATCTATGCATTTTCAGCCATTCCAGAAACAGGCTACCTGAGGGCAATACCAAAATAAATGGTCTATTGATTCTGTATCCTCACAACAACAAGAACGGTGGACCATTCTTGATACACCAAGCAGTGATGCAGTTCTTGACATAAACCGGTGCGCCTGGCACCTAATACCATACCCCATTCAAAGGCACTCTTAAGGATCGTACCCTTTTTTTCAATTTTCACCTAAAATAACATACCCAAATCTATACCCCTGTAGCTCAGGACCTGAAGCAAAGATATGCATATTCTTGATACAATTTGAAAGGAAACACTTTGAAGTTTGTGGAAATGTGAAATTAATGTAGGAGAATATAACATATTAGATCTGGTAAAAGATAATACAAACAAAAAAACATGCATTTATTTTTGTTCCATCATCTTTGAAATGAAAGAGAAAGGCCATACCTTCAGATAGGAGTCTAGGTGTACTTTAGATTTTGGTCACCAGATGACAGCAGTGTGTGTGCAAAGTTTCAGACTGATCCAGTGAAGACTTACATTACTGCACAATATTTTGTATCAAGTCTGCCAGGAGCTTGCCCAAATGTGCTGAATTGGTCAATTTAAACATTTTCAAGTACATACCTATAGAGAACATAAAAAAATGCTATGGTAATAAAAAATGTCAGGATCAGGAGATCATCAGAGAAGGAGAATGAGAAGATCATCAGGATGGAAGTGATGGGGATGTGAGAGGACAAAGTGTGAGGAGAAGTGATGGGGTCGTGTGAGGAGAAGAGCATCAGAGGAAGTGATGGGGTCGTGTGAGGAGAAGAGCATCAGAGGAAGTGATGGGGTCGTGTGAGGAGAAGAGCATCAGAGGAAGTGATGGGGTCGTGTGAGGAGAAGAGCATCAGAGGAAGAGATGGGGTCGTGTGAGGAGAAGAGCATCAGAGGAAGTGATTGGGTCGTGTGAGGGAAGAGCATCAGAGGAAGAGATGGGGTCGTGTGAGGAGAAGAGCATCTGAGGAAGTGATGGGGTCGTGTGAGGAGAAGAGCATCAGAGGAAGAGATGGGGTCGTGTGAGGAGAAGAGCATCAGAGGAAGAGATGGGGTCGTGTGAGGAGAAGAGCATCAGAGGAAGAGATGGGGTCGTGTGAGGAGAAGAGCATCAGAGGAAGAGATGGGGTCGTGTGAGGAGAAGGACATCAGAGGAAGAGATGGGGTTGTGTGAGGAGAAGAGCATCAGAGGAAGAGATGGGGTCGTGTGAGGAGAAGAGCATCAGAGGAAGAGATGTGGTCGTGTGAGGAGAAGAGCATCAGAGGAAGAGATGGGGTCGTGTGAGGAGAAGAGCATCAGAGGAAGGAAGGCATGGGGTGGTTGGATGGGGAGGAGGGCACATACGGTTACCACAGCAACCAGCTCTATAAACAACTCATGTACCCTGCTTAGAGAGCCGATGGTGGTGGTGTGTGTGAGAGAGATATTAAGCATGGGCGTGGTAAATTGTAGATTGTCCACCTGCAGATATGCAGCCTTTTCCCTCGTTCCCTTCTTCCCTTTCTCTTTCTAGGTTGGCACACTGGTGGCAGTGGCGGCCGCATGCTCTGAGGCCACTGTGCAGAACTCCAGTGTTTACTCTGATAATAGGGATTGGATGTTGTTGTTTCGCCCCCCAAGCCATCTACAGAGACTTCATTAAATCAATCCTCAAACAGAGGCTTGTGAGAGGAGGCTCTGATACACTGCGATGGATTCTGCCACCAAACCCTCTCCTCCACCCCCCACCGCCTGAGACAATAGCTCTGCTCTGTGGAGAATGGGAGGAATATGCTCTAGATAACAACGAGAAGGGAACGCAGGCGTTGGATCCGCTTCCATTAAAGTGGTCACACTCTAAATTAGAGTATTGAGAGGTTCCCTGAAGCACGTGAGGGATTCAATACAAAGCACACCTATAAAACACCATCTCTATCTAATAGAGTAAGTAATAATCAAATGTTTATACACTGCTCAAAAAAATAAAGGGAACACTTAAACAACACAATGTAACTCCAAGTCAATCACACTTCTGTGAAATCAAACTGTCCACTTAGGAAGCAACACTGATTGACAATAAATTGCACATGCTGTTGTGCAAATGGAATAGACAAAAGGTGGAAATTATAGGCAATTAGCAAGACACCCCCAATAAAGGAGTGATTCTGCAGGTGGTGACCACAGACCACTTCTCAGTTCCTATGCTTCCTGGCTGATGTTTTGGTCACTTTTGAATGCTGGCGGTGCTTTCACTCTAGTGGTAGCATGAGACGGAGTCTACAACCCACACAAGTGGCTCAGGTAGTGCAGCTCATCCAGGATGGCACATCAATGCGAGCTGTGGCAAGAAGGTTTGCTGTGTCTGTCAGCGTAGTGTCCAGAGCATGGAGGCGCTACCAGGAGATAGGCCACTACATCAGGAGACGTGGAGGAGGCCGTAGGAGGGCAACAACCCAGCAGCAGGACCGCTACCTCAGCCTTTGTGCAAAGAGTAGCACTGCCAGAGCCCTGCAAAATGACCTCCAGCAGGCCACAAATGTGCATGTGTCAGCATATGGTCTCACAAGGGCTCTAAGGATCTCATCTCGGTACCTAATGGCAGTCAGGCTACCTCTGGCGAGCACATGGAGGGCTGTGCGGCCCCACAAAGAAATGCCACCCCACACCATGACTGACCCACCGCCAAACCGGTCATGTTGGAGGATGTTGCAGGCAGCAGAACGTTCTCCACGGCGTCTCCAGACTCTGTCAGGTCTGTCACATGTGCTCATGTGCTCAGTGTGAACCTGCTTTCATCTGTGAAGAGCACAGGGCGCCAGTGGCGAATTTGCCAATATTGGTGTTCTCTGGCAAATGCCAAACGTCCTGCACGGTGTTGGGCTGTAAGCACAACCCCCACCTGTGGACATCGGGCCCTCATACCACCCTCATGGAGTCTGTTTCTGACCGTTTGAGCAGACACATGCACATTTGTGGCCTGCTGGAGGTCATTTTGCAGGGCTCTGGCAGTGCACAAAGGCGGAGGTAGCGGTCCTGCTGCTGGGTTGTTGCCCTCCTACGGCCTCCTCCACGTCTCCTGATGTACTGGCCTGTCTCCTGGTAGCGCCTCCATGCTCTGGACACTACGCTGACAGACACAGCAAACCTTCTTGCCACAGCTCGCATTGATGTGCCATCCTGGATGAGCTGCACTACCTGAGCCACTTGTGTGGGTTGTAGACTCCGTCTCATGCTACCACTAGAGTGAAAGCACCGCCAGCATTCAAAAGTGACCAAAACATCAGCCAGGAAGCATAGGAACTGAGAAGTGGTCTGTGGTCACCACCTGCAGAATCACTCCTTTATTGGGGGTGTCTTGCTAATTGCCTATAATTTCCACCTTTTGTCTATTCCATTTGCACAACAGCATGTGCAATTTATTGTCAATCAGTGTTGCTTCCTAAGTGGACAGTTTGATTTCACAGAAGTGTGATTGACTTGGAGTTACATTGTGTTGTTTAAGTGTTCCCTTTATTTTTTTGAGCAGTGTATCTAACATGAAAACCACTAAATAACCTATATAACCAATGAGAGTGAAGTTAAGACGAAAGGGCCTACCACTGGGAAAAATTTGGTTGGATTTTTAAAAAAAATCCTTGTTATTTCAGCTTACTTTATCAATGGAATCAAGTTGCATCAACGTGGCAGGTTCCAACAAGTGAATAAAAATGAATACTAAACACAATCCCCCCCCAAAATAATTCCTACTGCATTATCTTTCCATCCCCATTGTTCGTATGAGCATTTGATTTGAGCATTTGATATCCAAGATGGCGTAGCAGTCAGATGTGTGTTTGTCTTTGTCTTATCCCGTGTCTTATCCCATGTAAATAGCCGTTTTTTTCCGTATATATTTTAATCTCAATTTCTATCTACGAACAAAATATACTTTCCTGCAACCCGCCTCACCCAATTTGGTACAGATCTGCTCTTTTTATTCCACACTGCTTCTCTCCACCACGTCACCAGATTTCTGCCGCTCTGGATCATTACACCGGATCATCGCAGCTAGCTCCTCTGTCCCGAAGCAAGCACCAGTTATCCTTGAGCTAGCCTCGAGCTAGGCCCATATACCAGCTGATTCTAGGGCTACAATACCTATTTTGCCAACTGGCCTGGACCCTTTACTGTCGACACGGAGCCCCGCCGATCCATCACGACTGGTCTGCCGAAGTAATCGCCCGATGTGGTCTCAACAGGCTATTCCGTTACGATGTCACCGAAGAACCATCTGCTATCCCCAGCCCGCTAGCTTTTCTGAACACCGTGTCCTCCGCAGGTCCTGTAGCCCCCAGTTCCACTCCTATTCCCCAGGCGCTATCATTTGTTGACTTCTGTAACCGTAAAAGCCTTGGTATCAGACATGTTAACATCAGAATCCTCCTCCCTAAGTTTGTTTTATTCACTGCTTTAGCACACTCCGCCAACCCTGGTGTCCTAGCCGTGTCTGAATCCTGGCTTAGGAAGGCCACCAAAAATTCAGAAATTTACATCCCCAACTACAACATTTTCTGCCAAGATAGAACTGCCAAAGGGGTCGGAGTTGCAATCTACTGCAGAGAAAGTCTGCAGAGTTCTGTCATACTATCCAGGTCTGTGCCCAAACAGTTCGAGCTTCTACTTTTAAAAATGCACCTTTCCAGAAACAAGTCTCTCACTGTTGCCACTTGTTGTAGACCCCCCTCAGCCCCCAGCTCTGCCCTGGACACCATATGTGAATTAATTGACCCCCATCTATCTTCAGAGTTCGTACTGTTAGGTGACCTAAACTGGGATATGCTTAACACTCCGGCCGTCCTACAATCTAACCTAGATGCCCTCAATCTCACACAGATTATCAAGGAACCTACCAGGTACAAACCTAAATCCGTAAACATGGGCACCCTCATAGATATCATCCTGACCAACCTAACCTCCAAATACACCTCTGCTGTCTTCAACCAGGATCTCAGCGATCACTGCCTCATTGCCTGTGTCCGTAATGGGTCCTCAGTCAAACGACCACCCCTCATCACTGTCAAACGCTCCCTTATGCTGCTAAACATACCCTCGTAAAACTGACTATCCTACCGATCCTTGACTTCGGCGTTGTCATTTAAAAAAATAGACTCCAACACTACTCAGCAAATTGGATGTAGTCTATCACAGTGCCATCCGTTTTGTCATCAAAGTCCCATATGCTACCCACCACTGCGACCTGTATGCTCCTGTTGGCTGGACCTCGCTTCATATTCGTTGCCAAACCCACTGGCTCCAGGCCATGTATAAGTCTTTGCTAGGTAAAGCCCCGCCTTATCTCAGCTCACTGGTCACCATAGCAACACCCGCCCATAGCACACGCTCCAGCGGGTATATTTCCCTGGTCATCCCCAAAGCCAACACTTCCTTTGGCCGCCTTTCCTTCCAGTTTTCTGCTGCCAATGACTGGAACGAATTGCAAAAATCACTGAAGCTGGAGACTTATATCTCCCTCACTAACTTTAAGCATCAGCTGTCAGAGCAGCTTACTGATCATTGCACCTGTACACAGCCCATCTGTAAATAGCCCACCCAACTACCTCATCCCCATATTGTTATTTATTTTTGCTCTTTTGCACCCCAGTATCTCTACTTGCACATCATCATCTGCACATCTATCATTCCAGTGTTAATGCCAAATTGTAATTATTTCACCTCTATGGCCTATTTATTGCCTTACCTCCCTAATCTTACTACATTTGCACACACTGTATATAGATTTTTTCTGTTGTGTTATTGACTGTACGTTTGTTTATCCCATATGTAACTCTGTTGTTTTTGTCACACTGCTTTGCTTTATCTTGGCACAGTCGCAGGTGTAAATGAGTTCTCAACTGGCCTACCTGGTGAACTAAAGGTGAAAAAAAATATATATATATATGAGCAATTGATTTGTGGAGCAGGATCCCTGTGGAGCAGGAGACTGCTCTCTCAAACCGTTTACTTTCCCTACCTCCCTGGATTTGAATGAGACATTTGTCTGAGGCTGGCTGATAGGGATGCAACCTCTGCAGTGTATAATCAACTCAATCATTAACTGTCTGAGCTCAAATATAGAAGTCTATTAATGCCTTTTCTCTGTCTCCCATGTCGTTTCATAAGGAGTCGGAACATAGGTGATTATAGGAAAATGGACTCAGACAAATGGACTCTTTTAGGAAAATGGAAAATGGACTCATCACGATAGGCATGTGGCCCAACAGCTGAGCACCATGTGCATGTCAGAGTGTTTTCACACATATCCATCAGCCTAGACTAACGTGGCAATTATGACGGAACAGCCAGTTTAAAATGAGCATGGCAACCATCTCTCTTTCTCCCTCCAAATAGCACAGTTGGAGCGCAGCACCCGCCAATGCCATCATTCTGGGAGACAGGTGAGAATATGACACTGGAGTTTCCTTCAAGAGCTCTAACCTCTTACCTGCTACAATGTTGAGGATATAATGGGAAAGGTAGCTTATTTTGACTCAGAGCGCTGAGGTAAAAATCTAACAACAACATAAACTGTGTAAACCAGACTAAACAATTTGGAAGGTATTTTGACTGGCCTCCTGGTCTAAATGATAAACAGTGTCCCACCAGATGGTGTGTTTGTGGCTGTCGGCAGGCAGAGCTGGGTTAGAGCCAGGCCTTCATTAACGCATCGTAGCACAGATCAGGAGGTTTTACACAGTCCGGTTTTAAAGCTACACTGCTGTGCCGGTCCCTGCTCTGGCAATGTGTCTGCCACCACTGCAGTGCTGGATCAGGGATTAGGGATCAGAGACAGAGACAGAGACAGAGACAGAGAGAGAGAGAGAGAGAGAGAGAGAGAGAGAGAGAGAGAGAGAGAGAGAGAGAGAGAGAGAGAGAGAGAGAGAGAGAGAAAAAGAGAGGCGATCAGGTAGGTAGGTAGGTGTGGTGTGTGTAGGATCAGAGAGGAGTCAGGGGTGAAAAGGTTAGGTGTCAAGGGTCAGGTTCCATGGAGGAGTGTGTAGGGAATACTCACTGTCCTCCGAAGAGCTGCATGCCCAGCAGGGCAAAGACAACGATGAAGAGGAAGAGGAGGAAGAGCAAGCTGATAATGGACTTCATTGAGTTGAGAAGAGACACTACCAGGTTCCTCAGGGAGTTCCAGTACCTGGGGAAGGCAGAGAGAAGAGAAAGCAGGAAGAGAGAGAAAGAGATGGAGATAGTAGTGAATGGACAAGGAGAATATAGGGAGGAAAGGATGGTGGGAGGGTTGATTGTGGTACTACCGGTAAATAGATCCACATTTTCCACTACATTGTTGTGAATCACATGATTATTGACTAATCTAGTGAGTATAAAATGATTGCAATCTAACTTTAATAGGATTATAGACTGACAGAGTGGGACAATGCTAAACATTGCTCTGAGGAAAAATTCTTCATATTGTCACCACATTTGATTCTGAATGTATGTTGATATCTTGTATGAGAAATGTGTGTTCACTCACTTGGTAAATTTGAATAACCTGAGCAGACGAAGAGCCCTCAGCACACTAATGCCATAGGATGCCCCTGGTTTGATCATAGACCACACCACCTCAAGTATACTCCCTATTATCACCTGTGGAGAAGAGGAGAGGAGAAAAGGCGAAAGAGCTACTGTAACAAAGTATCTACTACTTGCTACTCAGTAGCAAATCACTGTCACTGATTATACAGTACCAGTCAAAAGTTTGGACACACCTACTCATTCAAGGGTTTTTCTTAATTTTACAATTTTCTACATTGTAGAATAATAGTGAAGACATCAAAACCATGAAATAACACATGGAATCATGCAGTAACCAAAAAAGTGTTAAACAAATCAAAATATATTTTATATTTGAGATTTTTCAAAGTAGCCACCCTTTGCCTTGGTGCCAGCTTTGCACACTCTTGGCATTCTCTCAACCAGCATCATGAGGTAGTCACCTGGAATGCATTTCAATTAACAGCTGTGCTTTGTTAAAAGTTCATTTGTGGAATTCCTTTCCATCTTAATGCGTTTGAGCCAATTAGTTGTGTCAGTTATTCTACAATGTGGAAAATAGTAAAACAATTAAGAAAAACCCTGGAATGAGTAGGTATGTCCAAACTTTTTACTGGTACTGTATATATACACACAGTCCCTTCAGAAAGTATTCAGACTCCTCAACTTTTTTCACATTTTGGTAAGTTACAGCCTTATTCTAAAATGTTAAAGATTGCTTTTCCCCCCTATCAATCTACATACAATACCCCATAAAGACTAAGCAAAAACAATATTGAATACATTTTTGCTAATTTATTAAACATTTCAAACTGAAATATCACATTTACATAACTACTCAGACCCTTTACTCAGTACTTTGTTGAAGCACCTGTGGCAGTGATTACAGCCTTGAGTCTTCTTGGGTATGACGCTACAAGCTTTGCACACCAGTATTTGGGGAGTTTCTCTCATTCTTCTCTGCAGATCCTCTCAAGCTCTGTCAGGTTGGATGGGGAGTGTCGCTGCACAGCTATTTTCAGGTCTCACCAGATGTTCGATCGAGTTCAAGTCTGGGATCTGGCTGGGCCACTCAAAGACATTCAGAGACTTGTCCCGAAACCACTCCTGCGTTGTCTTGGCTGTGTGCTTAAGGCCGTTGTCCTGTTGGAAGGTGAACCTTCGCCCCAGTCTGAGGTCCTGAGCAATGTGGAGCAGGTTTTCATCAAGGATCTCTCTGAACTTTGCTCCGTTCATCTTTGCGTCGATCCTGACTAGTCTCCCAGTCCCTGCTGCTGAAAAACATCCACACAGCATGCTGCTGCCACCACCATGCTTCACCGTAGGGATTATGCCAGGTTCCCTTCAGAAGTGATGCTTGGCATTCAGGCCAAAGAATTCAATCTTGGTTTCATCAGATCAGAGAATCTTGTTTCTCATGGTCTGAGAGTCTTTAGGTACCTTTTGGCAAACTCCAAGCGGGCTGTCATGTGCCTTTTATAGAGGAGTGGCTTCCGTCTGGCCACTCTACCATAAAGACCTGATTGGTGGAGTGCTGCAGAGATGGTAGTCCTTCTGGAAGGTCCTCCCATCTCCACAGAGGAACACTGGAGCTCTGTCAGAGTGACCATCGGGTCCTTGGGCACCTCCCTGGACAAGGCCCTTCTCCCCTGATTGCTCAGTTTGGCCGGGACTTCCAAACTTCTTCCATTTAAGAATGATGGAGGCCACTGTGTTCTTGGGGACCTTTAATATTGCAGAAATGTTTTGGTACCCTTCCGCAGATCTGTGCCTCGTCACAATCCTGTCTCGGAGCTCTACGGACAATTCCTTCGACCTCATGGCTTGGTTTTTGATCTGACATGCACTGTCAACTGTCAACATTATATAGACAGGTGTGTGCATTTCCAAATCATGTTCAATCAATTTAATTTACCACACCCCAATCAAGGTGTAGAAACATCAAGGATAATCAATGGAAACAGGATGCACCTGAGCTCAATTTCGAGTCTCATAGCAAAGGGTCTGAATACTTATGTCAATAAGGTATGTTTTTTGTTTTCTTAATACATTTGCAATAAAAATGTAAAACCTGTTTTTAATGGGGTATTATGGGGTATTGTGTGTAGATTGCTGAGGATTTTTATATATTTAATCAATTTTAGCATAAGGCTGTAACGTAACAAAATGTGGAAAAAGTCAAGGGGTCTAAATACTTTTTAGCAGATGCTTTGATCCAAAGCAACTTACAGTCATGAGTGCATTCATTTTATGTATGGGTGGTCCGGAGAATCAAACCCACTATCCTGGCATTACAAGCACCATGCTCTACCAACTGAGCTACAGAGAACCAATCAATTCAATCAATTGATTCAATTCAACATTTAACATTAGAAACAATTCAACATTTAATGATCATATAAAAAATGTATCCAGTTGCCATATAAGTCAAGTTAAGTAAGCATCTGTATCTGAGACGGGTATTGCAAAGGCATTTATGGTGACTTACACCAAAGTCGAAGCAGTTGAAAGAGGAATGGAAGTAGTTCCTGGCTCCCAGGCCGTACATCTTCAGGCTCATCTCAGACATGAACAGACCCAGGAACACAAACTCTGCCAGGTCTGGGGTTCCAGGGGGGTGGAGAACCATCAATGACTAAATGCATCAGCTACTGATAATCATCCATTTGATTGTGAATGTGTGTGTATTTGTGCATGCGTGTGTAGGCATCTGTGTGTGTGCACGTGCCTGGTGTGCATACACACGTGTGTGTGTGACTTACAGAGGGCAGTGGTGAGCCACTCAGGCTGGTCGTAGTGGACGATGGCCACACACAGTGTGTTGAGGCCCACCAGACACAGTACTATCCAGTAGAAGCTCTGGGCTTTGACCATGCGACGGATGAAGAAACGCATTCTCCTCTCCTTGCGGCGGAAGTAGGACGAGCTCTCCAGCTTACTGCTCTTCACGCTGGCCCGGCCAAACGGAGAGCCTGGGGGGGCTAGGGGGAAGTAGGGGAGTCAGCACAGAAAGCTGTATCATGCCATACATCACGTCACATTCCCAAAAGGGATTTACTGTTCATCATTATCAAGTCATCATCGGCAAGTCTAGGGTGATTTGAACATCATATTACATGTTCTAATAGTTTTCAAAGAAAACTATTGGCATCCAGCATTAAGTCTGTATTTCTGTATCTGAAGGGGGAACAGTATAAGAGTATTGAGGCTACTTCAGGCTGTAATCGACCGCACTAGAAGCTCCATATTTAGACTCTCGCTCTACATTCCACCTGAATAAATCCAAGCTTCTTTGCTAATTGAAAGACCTTCACGGCTAAGACTAAAATGGATAAGACGCAAATGACTAAGGCAAAAATGTATCCTCAATTCTCACTTTCCACTCTGAAAATGTACATTTTTTGCATTAAAAGGTTGTATAATCTGCCTCAATGAGAGTGAAATTGGATCTTTAGTCTAGATCAGGAAACATTTAGATATAAGATTTGACTGTGTAAAGCCTGTATCCCCATGACATTCATTTAGATGTAAAACAGCCACTGGAGGTTGTCAGGAGAGGAATCCAGCCGGTTGTTTTAATGTGAATGCACTAAATAATTTCAATTATCATGGTTAGGAGCATTTCCCCCAAAGACAAGCAATAACATATTTTTTTCTGTGAAGCAAACGGAATTTCATTAATATTAAAACTCTAATTCCATTATCCTGGAGTTATTTTTCCAGCTACTATCATTTTTGTTTATAATAAGTAAATGAAATCAACCTAACCTCTAGGTGACTGTGTAAAGCCTGTATCCCCATGACACTTTTACTTTTAGGTTTGTGTGTATTATGTGTATTGTTAGATATTACGGCACTGTTGGAGCTAGAAACACAAGCATTTCACTACACCCGCAATAACATCTGCTAAACATGTGTATGTGACCAATACAATTTGATTTGATACAAAGAATCAGTAAAACAAGCAAAACCTCTGACTATGATACTGTGAGTAGAGTTTCCTTGTATAACAAGTGTTGTTAGTTGTGTTACATACCAGAGATAACAGTTAAATACATCGAGGCATTAAAAAGATGCATGAGAATAGGAAAACATTTGAATAGGCCAAAGGTCACCAGAGAGAGAATATGACACATATATCCCAATGGCCTAGATACGGTACAAGCTGTGAAAACAAGCTCAAGGACTTATCTAAAAGGTCAAGTGTTAGCCAAAGGTTGATTTAGTCAGTTAAGGTCAAATGTGAAGGTTAGGGTCAGTCAGACAGTTGACTGGTCAGTCAGATAGGAGTACAGGACGGTTGAGTCTTACCAACAGAGGACATGTCAGTGAAGTGATCCTCTCCCTCCTCAGCACCAATCAGGTCATTCTTACTCTTCTTGACCTTGCCTCGTTTCAACACTGCACACACACAGCACAGCAGAGAGGCAGGAGTAAGGATATGTACACACACATGGACATTTACATACACACATATGTATGTGCTACCACGCGCACACACCCACCATGCCCCTCCCCCATATGTGTGGGCTAATTGGATGCAATGAATAGTGGGCATCAATCAAATTTTTCATTCACCGATTCTAGCTTCCGCTTCAAGTCAGCCTTGAAATGAAAAACTGCTGTGCATGAATGTGATTGTCACATGACCATCAATGTCACAAAAGCTCTACAACCCTTCTAGAATCTAGAGTACCTCTTCAATGCTCTGCTCAGAGGCAAAATGAGCTCTGCTTATGTTCTCTATGAATGAGGATCGGAGCAACATCTTAATTCTCTGGAGAGTTATGAGTAAATGATGAAACAGAGAGAACCGATAAGGTGTTTAATAGAACGACAGACAGATTTGACAACGCTCCAACGTTTGGATCTTTACCTATAAATCTGTCCTTTCATTTCTCTCCATCCCTTCTAGCAACTGTACCTTTATTCGGTCAACAATGTTTGGCATTAGCCCAATGAAGTCACCTGCATTACATGCAGCAAGTAGCCTAGTGGTTAGAGCGGGGTTCCTGTGACCGAAGGATTGCTAGTTCAACTCCCGAAGCTGACAAGGAGAATCTGTCGATGTGCCCTTGAGGAAGGCACATAACCCCAATATGCTTAGTCACTTGATCAGATGGATGCCCTCCAATTGCGGAAACGCTATCAACGTGACGCTCGTAACTTCAATTTCCTGTTTTACTGAAAAATGGCATTTGTACAAGATATTCATCGAACGGACAGGACATCGGATTCAGGGACAACCAGAGGGGGACGGATATGTCTCTTCATCATCAAACTGGTGTTCTGACTCTAGCGATAGTCTCGACCTATTGTTCACCCGTCTTGGAATACCTGATGGTCAAATGCCAACCCTTCTACCTCCCGAGAGAGTTTTCCTCTGTTATCGTAACTGCTGTATACATTCCACCTCAGGAAAACAACAAAAAGCTGGCACTTGACAAACTGTACGAGGCTATAAACATGCAGGAAACCATGCTTTTCTTGTTGCAAGTCATTTTAATTCGGCATCACTAAAATAAGTGATGCCCAACTTCTATCAACAATTCTCCTTTGCCACTAGGGGTAATAAAGTCCTGGACCACTTTTACTCACAAGCAAGCACACGAGGCTTTCCCTCGTCCCCCTTCGGCAAATCAGATAACGACTCTATACTCCTGCTTCCCCTTTACAGACAAAAGCTCACAACAGGAGGTAAATGGGACGCGCTCCATTGAAAAATGGTTGTCCGAATAGATGGCAATGCTACAGGACTGCTTTGCTAGCGCTGACAGGAACATGTTCCGGGACTCCACCAATAGCGCCGTCGATCTAACCACCTTCGTCACCGGCTTCATCATGAAATGCATTGCCAACATCGGCCCCACAGTGAAGGTTGGATGCTTCTCCAATCAAAAGTCCTGGATTGCCTCCGAAGTGTGTCAATGATGGCGCATTGAGTGACTTCCAAATATTTAGTATACGTTTTTCAAGATGAGTGATGAGAAGAGAATTGTCCAGGCGATTGAGTATCTCACGACAGCCACATATGCCATGTCTTGAAATAGTCAGAGAGACGGATTAAATGTAAGTTTACATTGTAATCATTCTGACAGCCAACTTTTTAGGTCTGCCCACAACTTCTGGACTATATAGCATTCCCAGAAAGCATGGCTTATTGAGGCATTATTAGTTTTACACTTGAGACATGACTCTGCTATTGTGCTGTAGAATTTGTGAATATTGTCCCTTGTATGATATACAGAACCAGTCAAAGGTTTGGACACGCCTACTCATTTAAGGGTTTTTCTTTATTTTTACTATTTTCTACATTGTAGAACAATAGTGAAGACATCAAAACTATGAAATAACACATATGGAATCATGTAGTAACCGAAAAATATAGTTTATATTGAGATTATTCAAAGTCGCCACCCTTTGCCTTGATGCCAGCTTTGCACACTCTTGGCATTCTCTCAACCAGTTTCATGACGTAGTCACCTGGAACTCATTTCAATTAACAGGTGTGCAAAGTTAAAAGTTAACTTGTGGAATTCCTTTCCTTCTTAATGCGTTTCAGCAAATCAGTTGTGCTGTGACAAGGTAGGGGTGGTATACAGAAGATACCCCTATTTAGTAAAAGACCAAGTCCATATTATGGCAAGAACAGCTCAAATAAGCAAAGAGAAACGACAGTCCATCATTACTTTAAGACATGAAGGTCAGTCTATGCGGAAAATTAAAATAACTTTTAAAGTTTCTTCAAATCAAATCAAAATGTATTGGTCACATACAAGCGATTAGCAGATATTATTGCAGGGCAGAACTGAAAAAGCGTGTGCAAGCAAGGAGGCCTACAAACCTAACTCAGTTACACCAGCTCTGTCAGGAGGAATGGGCCAAAATTCACCCACCATTATGTGGAAAGCTTGTGGAAGGCTACCCAAAATGGTTGACCCAAGATAAACAATGCTACCAAATACTAATTGAGTGTATGTAAACTTCTGACCCACTGGGAATGTGATGAAAGAAATAAAAACTGAAATAAATCACTATCTCAACTATTATTCTGACATTTCACATTCTTAAAATAAAGTGGTGATCCTAACTGACCTAAGACAGGGAATTTAAATATATTTGGCTAAGGTGTATGCAAACTTCCGACATCAACTGTACATATGAGATGAGTAATGCCAGATATGTAAACATTATTAAGTGACTAAGATACCATAGAATAGTATAAATACAGTATATACATATGAGATGAGTGATGTATGATATGTAAACATTACTAAAATGACTAGTGTTCCATTCCTTAAAGTGGCCAGTGATTTCTAATCTATGCCTGTAGGCAGCAGCCTCTAATGTGCTAGTGATGGCTGTTGAACAGTCTGATGGCCTTGAGATAGAAGCTGTTTTTCAGTCTCTCGGTCCCAGCTTAAATGCACTTGTACTGACCTCACCTTCTGGATGATAGCGGGGTGAACAGGCAGTGGCTCGGGAGGTTGATGTCTTTGATGATCTTTTTGGCCTTCCTGTGACATCGGGTGCTGTAGGTGTCCTAGAGGGCGGGTAGTTTGCCCCCGGTAATGCGTTGGGCAGACCGCACCACCCTCTGGAGAGCCTTGTTGTTGCGGGAGGTGCAGTTACCGTACCAGGCGGTGATACAGCCCGAAAGGATGCTTTCAATTGTGCATCTGTAAAAGTTTGTGAGGGTTTTAGGTGACAAGCCAAATTTCTTCAGCCTCCTGAGGTTGAAGAGGCTCTGTTGCACCTTCTTCATCACATTGTCTGTGTGGGAGGTCCATTTCAGTTTGTCAGTGATGTGTACGCCAAGGAACTTGAAACGTTCCACCTTCTTCACTGCGGTCCCATTGATGTAGATAGGGGGGTGCACCCTCTGCTGTTTCCTGAACTCCACGATCATCTCCTTTGTTTTGTTGACGTTGAGTGAGATTGTTTTCCAGGCACCACACTCCCAGAGCCCTCACCTCTTCCCTGAAGGCTGTCTCGTCATCTTTGGTAATCAAGCCTACTACTGTTGTCTCGTCTGCAAACTTAATGATTGAGTTAGAGGCGTGCATGGCCATGCAGTCATGGGTGAACAGGGAGTACAGGAGGGGGCTGAGCACGTACCCTTGTGGGGCCCCAGTGTTGAGGATCAGGGGAGTGGAGGTGATGTTTCCTACCTTCACCACCTGGGGGCGGCCCGTCAGGAAGTCCAGGACCCAGTTGCACAGGGCAGGGTTCAGACCCAGGGCTTCCAGCTTGATGATGAACTTGGAGGGTACTATGGTGTTGAATGCTGATATATTGTCAATAAACAGCATTGTTACATAGGTATTCCTCTTGTCCAGATGGGAGAGGGCAGTGTGCAGAATGATGGCGATTGCATCGTCTGTGGATCTATTGGCCGGTAAGCAAATTGAAGTGGGTTTAGGATGGTAGGTAAGGTAGAGGTGACCTTGATATGAATCTCTCAAAGCATTTCATGATACCAGAGGTGAGTGCTACGGGGCGATAGTCATTAACTTCAGTTACCTTTGCCTTCTTGGATACAGGAACAATGGTGGCCATCTTGAAGCATGTAGGGACAGCAGACTGGGATAGGGAGAGATTGAATATGCCCGTAAACACACCAGCCAGCTGGTCTGCGCATGCTCTGAGGACGCTGCTTGGGATGCAGTCAAAGCCGGGAGCCTTGCGAGGGTTAACATGTTTAAATGTTTTACTCACGTCGGCCACGGAGAAGGAGAGCCCACAGTCCTTGGCAGCGGGCCGCGTCAGTGGGACTGTGTTATCCTCAAAGCATGCGAAGAATGTGTTTAGCCTGTCCGGAAGCAAGACGTCGGTCTCGGCGACGTGGCTGGTTTTCCTTTTGTAGTAGTCTGTAATTGTCTGTAGTCCCTTCCACATATGTCTCGTGTCTGAGCCGTTGAATTGAGACTCCACTTTCTCGCTATACTGACGTTTAGCTTGTTTGATTGCCTTGCGGAGTGAATAACTACACTGTTTATATTCTGTTAAATGCGATGGTTCATTTCAGTTTCACGCGAATGCTACCATCTATCCACGGTTTCTGGTTAGGGTAAGTTTTAATAGACACAGTGGGTACTACATTTCCTATACACTTCCTTATGAACTCAGTCACCGTATCCGTGTATGCGTCCAGATTATTTTCGCATTATTTTCTCAGGATATGTGGTTTCCAGTTTGCATAATGTCCGGTGAAGTTGGTTGAGGGCCGTCGAGGTTTCGGCTTGAGGTGGGATGTAAACGGCCGTGGTGATGACGGAGGAGAATTCTCATGTGAGATAATATGGTCTGCATTTAATTGACCCTCTATTCTAGGTCGGGTGAACAAAATGATTTGAGTTCCCGTATGTTCCTAGAATTACATCATGAGTCGTTAATCATGAAACAGTCGCAAACACCATCAAGCGCACAGTTAAGGAAGACCCAGAGTTACCTCTGCCGAGGATACGTTCATTAGAGTTAACTGCACCTTAGAAATTGCTTTCCAAATAAATGCGTCACAGAGTTCAAGTAACAGACATCTTAACATCAACTGTTCAGAGGAGACTGCGTGAATCAGGCCTTCATGGTCGAATTGCTGCAAAGAAACCACTACTAAAGGACACCAATATGAAGAAGAGACTTGCTTGGGCCAAGAAACACGAGCAATGAATTAGACAGGTGGAAATCTGTCCTTTGGTCTGATGAGTCCAAATTTGAGATTTTTGGTTCCAACCGCCGTATCTAGAGACTTATATTTCCCTCGCTAACTTTAAACATCAGCTATCTGAGCAGCTAACCGATCGCTGCAGCTGTACATAGTTCATCTGTAAATAGCCCACCCAATCTATCTACCTCATCCCCATATTGTTTTTATTTACTTTTCTGCTCTTTTGCACACCAGTATCTCAACTTGCACATCCTCATCTGCTCATTTATCACTCCAGTGTTAATCTGCTAAATTGTAATTACTTTGCTACTATGGCCTATTTATTGCCTACCTCCTCACACCATTTGCACACACTGTATATAGACTTTCTTTTTTTCTATTGTGTTATTGACTGTACGTTTGTTTATTCCATGTTTAACTCTGTGTTGTTTGTGTCGCACTGCTTTGCTTTATCTTGGCCAGGTCGCAGTTGTAAATGAGAACTTGTTCTCAACTGGCCTACCTGGTTAAATAATGGTGAAATTTTAAAATTAAAATAAATCTGTGTGAGACGCAGAGTAGGTGAATGGATGATCTCCTCATGTGTGGTTCCCACATGAAGCATGGAGGTGGTGGTGTGAAGGTGCTTTGCTGGTGACACTTTCTGGGATTTATTTAGAATTCAAGGCATACTTAAACAGCATGGCTACCACACCATTCTGCAGCGATACACCATCCCATCTGGTTTGCACTTAGTGGGATTATCATTTGTTTTTCAACAGGACAATGACCCTAAACACACCTCCAGGCTGTGTAAGGGCTATTTGACCAAGAAGGAGAGTAATGGAGTGCTGCATCAGATGACCTGGCCTCCAAAATCACCTGACGTCAACCCAATTGAGATGGCTTGGGATGAGTTGGACCGCAGAGTTAAGGAAAAGCAGCCAACAAGTGCTCAGCATGTGTGGGAACTCCTTCTAGACTGTTGGAAAAGCATTCCACACGAAGCTGGTTGAGAGAATGCCAAGAGTGTACAAAGCTGTCAAAGGCAAAGGGTGGCTACTTTGAAGAACCTCAAATAAATATATATTTTGATTTGTTTAACACTTTTTTGATTTGTTTAACATTACATGTTTCCATATCTGTTATTTCATAGTTTTGATGTCTTTAAACCCTTGAATGAGTATGTGTGTCCAAACTCTTGACTGGTACTGTATATATTACCACTAGTATATGACTATAGTATTTATACACTGAGTATAAAAAACCCTTCCGGCTGGCGTTAAGGCGGTGCTAGTGTCAAACGCACATTATTTTGCAAATTTGTCATGTAAAAACTGGTACACTGGCATTTTCCAGCCCTAACGTCAGGTTCGGCAATTTACCTGTCTTGTATTAGCTCGCTTGCACTCAGATGGGCGGGGTGGAAATATTACATACAGTGGGGATACACTGCCGATTTTGCAGGTTTTCCTACTTACAACGCATGTAGAGGTCTGTAATTTTTATCAGAGGTACACTTCAACTGTGAGAGACGGAATCTAAAACAAAAATCCAGAAAATCACATTGTATGAGTTTTAAGTAATTAATTTGCATTTTATTGCATGACATAAATATTTGATACATCAGAAAAGCAGAACTTAATATTTGGTACAGAAACCTTTGTTTGCAATTACAGAGATCATACGTTTCCTGTAGTTCTTGACCAGGTTTGCACACACTGCAGCAGGGATTTTGGCCCACTCCTCCATACAGACCTTCTCCAGATCCTTCAGGTTTCGGGGCTGTCGCTGGGCAATATGGACTTTCAGCTCCCTCCAAAGATTTTCTATTGGGTTCAGGTCTGGAGACTGGCTAGGCCACTCCAGGACCTTGAGATGCTTCTTACGGAGCCACTCCTTAGTTGCCCTGGCTGTGTGTTTCGGGTCGTTGTCATGCTGGAAGACCCAGCCACAACCCATCTTCAATGCTCTTACTGAGGGAAGGAGGTTGTTGGCCAAGATCTCGCGATACATGGCCCCATCCATCCTCCCCTCAATACGGTGCAGTCGTCCTGTTCCCTTTGCAGAAAAGCATCCCCAAAGAATGATGTTTCCACCTCCATGCTTCACGGATGGGATGGTGTTCTTGGGGTTGTACTCATCCTTCTTCTTCCTCCAAACACGGCGAGTGGAGTTTAGACCAAAAAGCTCTATTTTTGTCTCATCAGACCACATGACCTTCTCCCATTCCTCCTCTGGATCATCCAGATGGTCATTGGCAAACTTCAGACGGGCCTGGACATGCGCTGGCTTGAGCAGGGGGACCTTGCGTGCGCTGCAGGATTTTAATCCATGACGGCGTAGTGTGTTACTAATGGTTTTCTTTGAGACTGTGGTCCCAGCTCTCTTCAGGTCATTGACCAGGTCCTGCCGTGTAGTTCTGGGCTGATCCCTCACCTTCCTCATGATCATTGATGCCCCACGAGGTGAGATCTTGCATGGAGCCCCAGACCGAGGGTGATTGACCGTCATCTTGAACTTCTTCCTTTTTCTAATAATTGCGCCAACAGTTGTTGCCTTCTCACCAAGCCGCTTGCCTATTGTCCTGTAGCCCATCCCAGCCTTGTGCAGGTCTACAACTTTATCCCTGATGTCCTTACACAGCTCTCTGGTCTTGGCCATTGTGGAGAGGTTGAAGTCTGTTTGATTGAGTGTGTGGACAGGTGTCTTTTATAAAGGTAACGAATTCAAACAGGTGCAGTTAATACAGGTAATGAGTGGAGAACAGGAGGGCTTCTTAAAGAAAAACTAACAGGTCTGTGAGAGCCGGAATTCTTACTGGTTGGTGGGTGATCAAATACTTATGTCATGCAATAAAATGCAAATTAATTACTTACAAAAATCTTACAATGTGATTTTCTGGATTTTTGTTTTAGATTCCGTCTCTCACAGTTGAAGTGTACCTATGATAAAAATTACAGACCTCTACATGCTTTGTAAGTAGGAAAACCTGCAAAATCGGCAGTGTATCAAATACTTGTTCTCTCCACTGTATCTACTTCATATACTCCAGTATTCCTGCACATTGTAAAAACATTTAAAACGTTTCTTATTTCTCATATTTTCTTTATTATATAAATGTTTATTTTTATGAATTATACTATTTTGACATTGATTACTGCACTGTTGTGTAGATCTTGCAAGTTGAGCATTTCACTGTACTTGTACATGTGACAATAGAACTTGAACCTGCCATTCAATATCCCTTGGCCACGTCGACATTTTCAGCTTTAACAATATTATTCAGTGGCATAATATTCTGCATGTAATTAAGTTATTAAACAAAGGAATTTGTCGACAAAAGACGTAGACAAGCCATCAGTTCTGTCATCTAACCTGAGAAATGTGTTTGAGTGTGTGTGTAGATTCGTGCTTGTGTGTTTGTGTGTGTGCATATGTATCGTACAGCCCTAATCCAATCAAGTCATCTCTCTAAATCCCCTAATTAACCCTGGCTCCCACACCAGACCTAATTGGCTGAGAGTATGGACATAACACAACATGGGGCTGCAGGGGGCTGGGGGGAGTAACAGCTGGGACATGACTGCACTCCAGATGGAGCAGGAAGAACCGTCCACGTCGGAGAGAAGAGGAAAGAGAAAGAGAAGAGAGAGGAGGGGGAGTGAGAGAGAAGGGGAGAGGGAGAAAGAAGAGGGAAGAAGGAGAGAAGAGAGAGAGCTGAAGAGAGAGATGGGGGGTAGTGATAGAGAACAAGAAGAGAACCGCCCACAACAGAGAAGAGGAAAAAAGAAGAGAGGGCAAGAAGAGTGGAGTGAAGGGGAATACATAGATGGAAAGTTTAAGAAATAAAGGACAGAAATAGAGGGAGAGAAAGACCGAATAGAGAGAGAGAAAAGACTGACAAACAAGATATAGTGCAGGGACACCAGAATGAGACAAGCATCTCATTACAGCAGTCTCCCTGGATCTTAGTAATCACTCACTGATACTCTATCACATTGTAATAGTGTATTAATCCCTATACCCCAGGTGAAAGAGAACCAGACCACGTTCATGGTACCCTGAATATGGCATGAATCGAATTGAGCGATTTATATACCACAGAATGACATGGTGCAACATAGTCTGAATCTGAAAATGGGCGAGGCTAATTCATGAGAATGGTGAATAGTATCTAACTGTGCCTGTTTTACCATAAGGTACCATGGTAGTCCAGTAGGGTACCATGGTAAAGGCCACAGTGTGGACCTCTAGCCCGCTTTTCACCTGGGAGGTTATGTTTCCTCTTGTACCACGCACCGTCCAGAGGGGACTTCTCCTCCGCATTCTCATCCTCCTCCTCCAGCAGCACCTCCTCTGGAACAGGAGAGGACAGGGTTATATACCACGACACACGCACACATACTCACGAACGCTCATGCACACACACACACACCCACACAAACTGTACACTCTTAGAAAAAAGGGTTCCAAAAGGGTTTTTCTGCTGTCCCCATGAGAGAACCCTTTTTGGTTCCAGATACAACCCTTCTGGGTTTTTCTTTGGAAGAGGTTCTACATGGAACCAAAAATAGTTCTACCTGGAACAACAGGGTTTTACCTGGAACCAAAAATGGTTCTTCAAAGGGTTTTACTATGGCGACAGTCAAATAAGCCTTTTAGGTTCTAGGTAGCGCCCTTTTTTCTAAGACTGTACATACCCATGTACAGTGCATACACATCACCATCATTTAAAGTAACAACACACACATGCCTTGCAAAAGTATTCAGACCCCTTGGATTCCTTCACATTTTTTGTGTTACAAAGTGGGATTAAAATGGTAGTCCCATAGGGTGGCGCACAATTGTCCCAGCGTCATCCAGGTTAGGGGAGAGTTTGGCCAGGGGAGTCTTTACTTGGCTCATTGCCTTCTAGCGACTACTCGTAGCGGGCCGGGTGCCTGTAGGCTGACCTCGGTCGGCAGTTGAATGTTGTTTCCTCCGAAACATTGGTGCAGCTGGTTTCCGGGTTAAGCGGGCGGGTGTTAAAAAGCGAAGTTTGGCTGGTTTGGCGCATGACTCGACCTTCGCCTCCGGAGCCCGTTGGGGAGTTGCAGCGATGAGACAAGATCGAAATTGGGGAGAAGAAGGGGGCTTTTTTTATTTTATTTTTTAAATAATCATAAATAAATGTGTAACTAAAAGAAGCATAAGTATTCAGCCCCTTAGTTTAGTCAAGACTAAATTAGTTTAGGAGTAAAATTTGGTTTAACATATCATCTAAAACTGTCTTGACTAAAATGTCACTCAAAATACACTAAAACCCTGTTTTCGCTTTGTCATTATGGGGTATTTTATGTAGATTGATGAGGGAAATGTTTTAATCCATTTTAGAATAAGGCTGTAATGTAACAAAATGTGGGAAACACACACACGGATTAGAAGAAGTGAAGGTGAGCCTGACCTGCCTTGCATATCCACTCCAGGTATCCCGTCAGCTCTCTCTCTATCTGCTGCTGTCTGCGCAGCTTTAGAAAGTCCTGCCTCTTCTCCACACGCTCTCTTTCTTTGGCAAACTCCCTGTGAACACACACACACACACACACACATATGGACACACACACACGGACCCACACACTTTAAACTCCTATTGGAATATACAGGTTAATTTCTATGGCATTTCAGCCTCTGTGTGTGTTACACTCTTCCTCTCCTCTCTGGGAGGAATGGATCATGAAAGTGCTCTTTGAAGGGCCAAACTCAGAGAGAAACAGAGTCTCTGAATGGACAGACAGACAGACAGACAGAGACAGACAGACAGACAGACAGACAGACAGACAGACAGGCAGACAGGCAGACAGGCAGGCAGACAGGCAGGCAGACAGGCAGACAGGCAGACAGGCAGACAGGCAGACAGGCAGACAGGCAGGCAGGCAGACAGGCAGACAGGCAGGCAGACAGACAGACAGACAGACAGACAGATGTAGCCCTGTCTCCCACTGTTAAAGTGTGGTGTGGATGAGGTCAGCTCACAGATAAGGGTTACAAAATTCTTTAAAATATGCTCACACACACACAAAGACGCACACACCTATGCACACACTCACACATGCACACACACCAACTCATTCCTTAGGCCCAGACTCTTTCCTTAGGCCCATTCCTTAGGCCCAGTTCTGCTTCCCCATAGGAACCCAGTTATTTCTAGACTAATGACAATGTATATGGAATGAGCCCTGTTGAGACGGACCCAGTGTGTGTAGAGGAGTGTTTCTCACTGTCAAAGACAATGAGACCGACAGACCACTGAGTTCAAAGAGAAGAGCAAGGGACACCATTAAGATTAAAGACCTGGCCATTTTAAAACACAGGAGAGAGAGCGAAAGAGTGAGAAGAGAGAGAGAGAGGGAGATAAAGAGAGCAAGTAGGGGGAGGGAGGGAGAGGAGGAGGGAGGGAGAGAAGGAGAGTGGGAGATGACTAATCTTGCAACTGAATTCTATTTTAGCTGTTTTCAGTGTCATTTCAGTTGAGATGCATTTCCCGTCAGTTGGAGGAATTCAAAATGAATGCGGTATCATCAGTATGATGATTTTATGTTACCCAAAAGTGACACTGTCTTCACAGTGCCATCTCTTTGTTAGCTCAACCACTGGAGTGATGGCTGAGATTCTATTGTGGTAAGCTGTGGAATGTGAGAAGGGAGGCTCTACAAGATGGCCATGGATCTTGAAGCTAAAGGCGTCCGCATACTTTGGTTCGGCTGGCGCCTAGCCGAACGAGTGTGCTCGCATACTCCCTTAAAACACCTTCGCTTGAAAAACGAGAAAAAGCAGCAATAGTACTGTTTGTCCATCTTGAGACGCTGTAACCAAAAATACTGAGAATTAATGTAAGATAACTCAATAAATGAGATCTTAGTTGCACAATTTTACATCTAACTAAGCTGTTTGGTGCAGTATTTCTCAAGTGAAAAAAGAATGACAACAAACTGTCGCTGAATGACAACAAACACTTAGTTGAAGAATCCCTACTGTTGACCAATGACGACGAAGGGGCGTAGATTCTGGCTCTGAATTTCGGCGTGCCTCGAGAATTTGGGGATTTGCACGAACAGCCGGAAAAAAACCCGAAGACCAAAACGAACAAAAGCGTCACAAAATGACATAATATATGCACAAACTGTTCCAAATTGTTTCAGATGGGAAGCATGCCTTAAGGCAGAGTGTCATTGGGTTCAGGAAGGACAGAAGAGATGGAGGACACACGCACATAATTCACACACACACACACACACACACACACACACACACACACACAGAGGAGAGCTAGCCAATCACTGAGTAGGAGATTAGGCTTCCCAGAAAACGTAAACATAGCACCTGACCAGAAACATGTAGCCATACTACGTTACTCTTAACAGGATGTCTCCTCGTAGGGCTGATGGGAGACAGTGTGTGCCTGTGTGTTTGTGCGTGGGTGAATAATGCATCCCATATTAAAAGAGAGGGCAAGAGAGAAAAAGGGAAGAAGATAAAGTGTGTGAGAGGGAAAGAGAGAGTGAATGTTTTAAGTAAGTATGAAAGTGACTTCCGATAGGCTTTTCATTATGATAAATCTGGAACCTCAACTCTCTCCATATTTACACAGCTATTCCAGCGGCACCGGCTCATTTCATTATGGTAATGCTGTCCCTGTAAATGCACATTTCTTTATGGGGAAGCTCTCCCCCTCAGGCCAGCTAGGCTTTCAGCCTGTATGGGCTCTGCTCAGCCCCTCCACTGGAGACACAGGATCAAACACACACACACGCAAACAAATTCTGTACATACATGAGCACAAGCACAAACACATACATATTTATGTGCACACATATTTGTGTGCGTAAACACACACACATGCACACACGTCTCCTACTACATCACCTGTCAATAGAATAGGTTAGTATAGGGTACCGTGGATCTTTTTTTTTTGTTGCTCTAGTTGTCATCCTGTCCTAGCTAATAAAATGAGTGGTTTGTATGCAAAGTCTGGTCCATGATCCCCTAAACCCTATGTCTGTGTGTCTGTGTGTCTGTGTGTGTGTGTGTGTTGGGTCAGACTTACCCTGATAAGACACCCAGGACCAAGTTGAGCATGAAGAAGGATCCGATGATGATCAGGGGGATGAAGTAGAGCCAGTTCCAGGTGTTCCCCGAGGCATCGTTAGCCTGCGCACAGGCGCACACACACACACCCACACACACACACACACCCACACACACACACACACACACACACACACACACACAGAGTGGGAAAGAGAGACAAAGAAAAAGGTGTATGTGTATGAGTATTACGTTTCCTCTTAATGTTTGCAGTTTGTCATTGTACAGCATCTGCATAACATCTATATCTGACAAGTTTGCTACACTTACTTGTACACAAAAACGTCAATATACGCTACTTACTCTGTCACTAAAATAAATGTCTTCTTACCGGTAAACACACTCCCACACAGTCAGTCAACCAACCACCAAATCAGATCCACCAGGTACCATGTGCAGAACAGAGAGACCTTGGGGCTTCTATCACTGTAAAACAACCGTGTAATACAACCCCAAACTACTGTTTCTAAACAGCCAATTGCAAAAATTGTGGAAAGCCAAACTAGCCTGACAAGCCAATCCCTTGCTGGGAGAGACACAGGCTGAGGTCTGGCCTATATAATGGTCAGGAGCTGTCTGCCTGCCTGTCTACAGTGGCTTGCGAAAGTATTCACCCCCTTGGCATTTTTTCTATTTTATTGCCTTACTACCTGGAAATAAAACTGATTTTTTTTGTGGGATTGTATCATTTGATTTACACAACATGCCTACCACTTTTAAGATGCAAAATATTTTTTATTGTGAAACAAATGAGAAATAAGACAAAAAAACAGAAAACTTGAGCGTGCATAACTATTCACCCCCCCCAAAGTCAATACTTTGTAGAGCCACCTTTTGCATCAATTACAGCTGCAAGTCTCTTGGGGTATGTCTCTATCAGCATGGCACATCTAGCCACTGGGATTTTTGCCCATTCTTCAAGGCAAAACTGCTCCAGCTCCTTCAAGTTGGATGGGTTCTGCTGGTGTACAGCAATCTTTAAGTCATACCACAGATTCTCAATTGGTTTGAGGTCTGGGCTTTGACTAGGCCATTCCAAGACACGTAAATGTTTCCCCTTAAAACACTTGAGTGTTGCTTTAGCAGTATGCTTAGGGTCATTGTCCTGCTGGAAGGTGAACCTCCGTTCCAGTCTCAAATCTCTGGAAGACCGAAACAGGTTTCCCTCAAGGATTTCCCTGTATTTAGCGCCATTCATCATTCCTTCAAATCTGATTAGTTTCCCAGTCCCTGCTGATGAAAAACATCCCCACAGCATGATGCTGCCATCACCACCATGCTTCACTGTGGGGATGGTATTCTTCGGGTGATGAGAGGTGTTGGGTTTGCGCCAGACATAGCGTTTTGCTTCATGGCCAAAAAGCTCAATTTTTGTCTCATCTGACCAGAGTACTTTCTTCCATATGTTTGGGGAGACTCCCACATGCCTTTTGGCGAACACCAATCGTGTTTGCTTATTTTTTCTTCATGCAATGTCTTTTTTCTGGCCACTCTTCCGTAAAGCCCAGCTCTGTGGAGTGTACGGCTTAAAGTGGTCCTATGGACAGATACTCCACTCTCCGCTATGGAGCTTTGCAGCTCCTTCAGGGTTCTCTTTGGTGCCTGTTGCCTCTCTGATTAATGCCCTCCTTGCCTGGTCTGTGAGTTTTGGTGTGCGGCTCTCTCGTCAGGTTTGTTGTGGTGCTATAGGCTTTCCATTTTTTAATAATGGATTTAATGGTGCTCCGTGGGATGTTCAAAGTTTCTGTTTTTTATAACCCAACCCTGATCTGTACTTCTCCAGAACTTTGTCCCTGACCTGAGCTCCTTCATGGTGCCGCTTCTTTGGTGGTGCCCCTTGCATAGTGGTGTTGCAGACTCTGGGGCCTTTCAGAACAGGTGAAAATATACTGAGATCATGTGACACTTAAATAAAGTCCACCTGTGGGCAATCTAACTAATTATGTGACTTCTGAAGGTAATCGGTTGCACCAGATCTTATTTAGGGGCTTCATATCAAAGGGGGTTAATACATATGCACGCACCACTTTACAGTTTTAAATTTTTTTAAACAAGTCATTTTTTTCCCATTTCACTTCACCAATTTGGACTATTTTGTGTATGTCCATTATATGAAATCCAAATAAAAATCCATTTAAATTACAGGTTGTAATGCAACAAAATAGGAAAAACGCCAAGGGGATGAATATTTTTGCAAGGCACTGTATCGGCCTGTCTGCCTGACTAGTTTCCCAGTACACTCTGAGAAAAAATGGTTCCAAACGGGTTCCTTGGTTGTCCCCATAGAACAAAGATTTTTGGTTCCAGGTAGAATTATTTTGGGTTCTAGGTAGAACTCTGGTTCTACCTAGAACCAAAAGGGTTCTGCCTGCATCCAAAAATAGTTCTTTAAAGGGTTCTCCTATGGGGACAGTCGAAGAACCCTTTAAGGTTCTAGATAGCACCTTTTATTCTGTAGTTATGTATTGGTACGATATGCTCCAGTGGATTATTGGACTCTAATCCAGCTAGGTCTACTGTAATGTTACACACTTCTTTTATTCTATGTTGATTTATATTCACGTTTTTATTGTCACGTCCACAAGTACAGTGAACTGCCTTTCCTGCTTACTCTTTCCCAACAATGCAGTAATCAATATCAGTAATACTATAAAAAATGTATTTTTAAAAAATCAAGTGGAACAAAAACATGAGAAAAGAAAAGTGTTTGTGCTAATGTGTGTGTGTGCATAGACACTGCAAAAATAAACATAAAATAGAAAGGTTAATGCAGATAGGAAGTGTACTGTATCTGCAAGAACCTGTCATTTGAACTACCCATGAGCTCTCCATGAAAAAACTGCATCATAATTCTCAGCGTGCATCCCAAATGACACCCAATTCCCGATATAAAAAGTGGTCCCTAAAGTCGAACACTATATTGGGACGACAGTGTGCCATTCAGGACAAGGCCTCAGATTGTGATTGTGGCAGAGAATATTAATATTGCAGTGGGTAGCCTGTAGCATTGACTTTGGCCTGAGATTTGATTATACAGGCATTATTATCAATCACTCCAGTTCAGGTGCCCTCTCTACCCTCCTAAAACTTCCTGGATCAATCTTACTCTCCATAGTTGGCCATAGGGTGAGGATTCCATTGAGGATTCCATTGATTAGATAAGACCTACACTAAGACCTATTGACCAATGGCTTGTACTGGGCAATTAAGGAAAGGTGGCAGGGGGAAGATACTGGAATAACAAGGGTAATTAACAGCTCTGTCATTAACCCATAGGGACCTGGTTTGTCACCTAATCAGAACACATTCATGTATGCTAATGATCAATAGTGATGCAGTAACAGAAAAAGCTGTGAGACCATAGTGAATACACTACATGGCCAAAAGTATACCTCATTCCAAAACCCTGGGCATCAATATGGAGTTGGTCACTCCTTTGCTGCTAAAACAGCCCCTATAACTATTCTGGGAAGGCTTTCCACTAGATGTTGTAACATTTCTACAGGGACTTGCTTTAATTCAGCCACAAGAGCATTAGTGAGCTTGGGCACTGATGTTGGGAGAATAGGCCTGGCTCGCAGTCGGCGTTCCAATTCATCCCAAAGGTGTTCGATGGGGTTGAGGTCAGGGCTCTGTGCAGGCCAGTCAAGTTCTTCCACACTGATCTCGACTAACCATTTCTGTATGGACCTCGCTTTCCCGTCACTGGAACTAAGAGGCTCACACCTGAGAACGAGTATACACTGCTCCAGAGTCCAATGACGGCGAGCTTTACAACCATTCCAGCCGACGGTTGGCATTGCGCATGGTTATCCTACGCTCGTGTGCGGCTGCTTGGCCATGGAAACCCATTTCATGATGCTCCCAACTAACAGTTCTTGTGCTGACGGTGCTTCCAGGGGCTGTTTAGTAGCAGTGATCGAGTGTATTACACCCCCGCGTAGTGCAATCAATATGCTGATAGAATTTAGGTAGCCTTGTTCTCAAATTTGCTTTGTTAAAATCCCCAGCTACAATAACTGCAGCCTCAGGATATATGGTTTCCAGTTTAAATAGAGTCCAGTGAAGTTCCTTGAGGGCCGTCTTGGTGTCTGCATGAGGGGGAATGTACACCGCTGTGACGATAACTGACGAGAATTCTCTTGGGAGATAATTTGGCCGGCAGTTGATTGTAAGTAATTCTAGGTTGGGTGTGCTGAAGGACTTGGGCAGAAATGTGACGAACTGACTTGTTGGAAAGGTGACACCCTATGACAGTGCCACGTTGAAAGTCACTGAGCTCTTCTGTAAGGCCATTCTATTGCCACTGTTTGTCTATGGAGATTGCATTCCTGTGTGCTTGATTTTATACACCTGTCAGCAACAGGTTTGGCTGAAATAGCCAAAGCCACTAATTTGAAGGGGTGTCCACATACTTTGTATATATAGTGTATCTCCCACCATTCCACTAGCTTAGCACACCATAATTGGACTCTCCATCTCTCCCTGTACACTCTCTGCTTTGGGCCCCACTTGTGTTTTTATCTGGTTACTAACTGGCCCAGGGCTGTTTTGGTCACTGTGCTCATATTGTGAAGAGTAGGATTGAGTTATGGAAGATCTGATACAGAATCAGTTCTCCTGGGCAGCAGGCTGCCAGAGGGTGTGTTTACCACATGAGACCCTAATCCCAGAGAATCAGTGTGCTAACAGTATGGACCCAGGGACTGATGGTTTTATGAAGCATGGTGACATTGTGCAGACGCTCATGTCGGAGCGCTGCCACATGATGGGTGTAATTGATGGGTGGGTTCAGGGCAGCTGATTCAGTAAGCTTTTGAACACACACACACAGGCGCACAAATACAGACACGCATGTTCAAATCAAACATTATTTGTCACAAGGGTCAAATACAACAAGTGTACACCTTACGGTGAAATGCTTACACCTTACGGTGAAATGCTTACTTACAAGCTCTTAACATACAGTGCAGTTCAAGAAGAGTTAAGAAAATATTTACCAAATAAACTAAAGTAAAAAATTATAAAAAGTAACACAATAAAATAACAATAATGCGGCTATATACAGGGGGTACAGGTACCGAGTCAATGTGCGAGGGTACAGGTTAGTCGAGATAATTTGTACATGTAGGTAGGGATGAAGTGACTATGCATAGATACAAAATAGTGAGTAGCAGCAGGGTACAAAACAAATGGAGGGGGGGGGGGGGGGGGGGTGTCAAGGTAAATAGTCCGGTGGCTATTTAATTAATTGTTCAGCAGTGTTATGGCTTTGGGATAGAAGCTGTTAAGGAGCCTTATGGTCCTAGAAATGGCGTTCCGGTACCGCTTGCAGTGAGGTAGCAGAGAGAACAGTCTATGACTTGGGTGACTGGAGTCTCTGACAATTTTTAGGGCTTTCCTCTGACACCGCCTATTATATAGGTCCTGGATGGCAGGAAGCTTGGCCTCAGTGATGTACTGGGCCATACGCGCTACTCTCTGTAGCACCTTACAGTAGGACGCCGAGCAGTTGCCATACCAGGCGGTGATGAAACCGATCAGGATGCTCTCGATGGTGCAGCTGCAGAATTTGAGGATCTGGGGAATCCATGCCAAATCTTTTTAGTCTCCTGAGGGGGAAAAGGTGTTGTAGTGCCCTCTTAATGACTGTCTTGGTGTGTTTGGACCATGATAGTTCATTGGTGATGTGGACACCAAGGAAACTCTCAACCAGTTCCACTACAGCCCCGTCAATGTTAATAGGGGCCTGATCGGCCCGGAACTTTTCCTGTAGTCCACGATCAGCTCCTTTGTCATGCTCAGGGAGAGGTTGTTGTCCTGGCACCACACTGCCAGTTCTCTGACCTCCACCCTATAGGCTGTATCATCGTTGTTGGTGATTAGGCCTACCACTGTTTTGTCGTCAGGAAATATAATGATGGTGTTGGAGTCGTCTTTGGCCATGCAGTCGTGGGTGAACAGGGAACACAGGAGGGAACTGAGCACGCACCCCTGAGGGGCCCCCGTGTTGAGGATCAGCGTGGCAGACGTATTGTTGCTTACCAATACCTCCTGGGGGCGGCCCATCAGGAAGTCCAGGATACAGAGGGAGGTGTTTAGTCCCAGGGTCCTTAGCTTAGTGATTAGCTTCGTGGGAACTAAGGTGTTGAACACTGAGCTGTAGTCAATGAACAGGATCCTCACATAGGTGTTTCTTTTGTCCAGGTGGGAAAGGGCAGTGTGGAGTGCAGTTGAGATTGCGTCATCGGTGGATCTGTTGGGGAGGTGTGCGAATTAGAATGGATCTAGGGTATCCGGGAGGATGCTATTGATGTGAGCCATGACCAGCCTTTCAAAGCACTTCATGCCAGGTACAACCCCATATCTGTAAACATTGGCACCCTCATAGATATCATCCTGACCAACTTGCCCTCTAAATACACCTCTGCTGTCTTCAACCAGGATCTCAGCGATCATTGCCTGCGTCCGTAATGGGTCCGTGGTCAAATGACCACCCATCATCACTGTCAAACGATCCCTAAAACACTTCTGCGAGCAGGCCTTTCTAATCGACCTGGCCCGGGTATCCTGGTAGGATATTGACCTCATCCCGTCAGTAGAGGATGCATGCTTATACTTTAAAAGTGCTTTCCTCACCATCTTAAATAAGCATGCCCCATTCAAAAAACGTGGAACTAAGAACAGATATAGCCCTTGGTTCACGCCAGACTTGACAGCCCTTGACCAGCACAAAAACACCCTGTAGCCTACTGCACCAGCTTCGAATAGTCCCCGCGATATGCAACTTTTCAGGGAAGTCAGGAACCAATACACACAGTCAGTTAGGAAAGCAAAGGTTAGCTTTTTTAAACACATATTTGCATGCTGCAGCACTAATTCCAAAAGGTTTTGGGACAGTAAAGTCCATGGAGAATATGAGCACCTCCTCCCAGCTGCCCATTGCACTGAGACTAGGAAACACTGTCACCACTGATATATCCACGATAATCGAGAATTTCAATAAGCATTTCTCTACGGCTGGCCACGCTTTCCACCTGGCTACCCCAACCCCGGCCAACAGCTCTGCACCCCCCGCAGCAACTGCCCCAGGCCCCCCCTCCCACTTCTCCTTCACCCAAATCTAGACAGCTGATGTTCTGAAAGAGGTAAAAAGAACTGGACCTCTACAAATCAGCTGGGCTAGACAATCTGGACCCTTTCTTCCTAAAACGATCCGCCGCCATTGTTGCAACCCCTATTACTAGTCTGTTCAACCTCTCTTTCGTATCGTCTGAGATTCTTAAAGATTGGACCGCGGTCATCCCCCTCTTCAAAAGGGGAGACACTCTAGACCAAAACTGTTACAGACCTATATCCATCCTGTCCAGCCTTTCTAAAGTCTTCGAAAGCCAAGTGAACAAACAGATCACCGACCATTTCGAATCCCACCGTACCTTCTCCGCTATGCAATCTGGTTTCCGAGCTGGTCACGGGTGCACCTCAGCCAAGCTCAAGGTCCTAAACGATATCATAACCGCCATCGATAAGAGACAATACTGTGCAACTGTATTCATACTCAACAGCCTTGGTTCTCTAATGAGTGCCTCGCCTTGTTCACTAACTACTTCTCAGATATAGTTCAGTGTGTCAAATCGGAGGGCCTGTTGTCCGGACCTCTGGCAGTCTCTATGGGGGTGCCACAGGGTTCAATTTTCAGGCAGACTCTTTTCTTTGTATATATCAATGATGTCGCTCTTGCTGCAGGTGATTCTCTGATCCACCTCTACGCAGATGACACCATTCTGTATACTTCTGGCCCTTCTTTGAACAATATGTTAACAAACCTCCAAACGGCCTCCCGGGTGGCGCAGTGGTCTAAGGCACTGCATCGCAGTGCTAGCTGTGCCACCAGCGATTCTGGGTTCGAGCCCAGGCTCTGTCGCAGCTGGCCGCGACCGGGAAGCCCATGGGGTGGCGCACAATTGGCCCAGCGCCGTCCGGGTTAGGGAGGGTTTGGCCGGCAGGGATATCCTTGTCTCATCGCGCACTAGCGACTCCTGTGGCGGGCCGGGCGCAGTGTACGCTGACCAGGTCCCCAGGTGTACGGTGTTTCCTCCGACACATTGGTGCGGCTGGCTTCCGGGTTGGATGTGCATTGTGTCAAGAAGCAGTGCGGCTTGGTTGGGTTGTGTTTCGGAGGACACATGACGCTCGACCTTCGCCTCTCCCGAGTCCGTACGGGAGTTGCACCGATGAGACAAGACTGTAGCTACTACCAATTGGATACCACGAAATTGGGGAGAAAAAAAGGGTTAAAAAAAAAAAAAAAAAAAAAAAAACAAACCTCCAAACGAGCTTCAGCGCCATACAACACTCCTTAAGTGGCCTCCAACTGCTCTTAAATGCTAGTAAAACTAAATGCATGCTCTTGAACCGGTTGCTGCACGCACCCGCCCGCCCAACTAGCATGACTACTCTGGAGTAGTAGGTCTCTAGGTGTCTGGCTAGACTGTAAACTCTCCTTCCAGACTCACATTGAGCATCTCCAATCCAAAGTTAATCTAGAATCGGCTTCCTATTCTGCAACAAAGCCTCCTTCACTCATGCTGCCAAACATACCCTTATAAAACTGACTATCCTACCGATCCTTGACTTCGGCGATGTAATTTACAAAATAGCCTCCAACACTCTACTCAGCAAATTGGATGTAGTCTATCACAGAGCCATCCATTTCGTCACCAAAGCCCTATATACTACCCACCACTGCGACCTGTATGCTCTCGTTGGCTGGCCCTCGCTACAAATTCGTCGCTAAACCCACTGGCTCCAGGTCATCTATAAGTCTTTGCTAGGTAAAGCTCCGCCTTATCTCAGCTCACTGGTCACCATAGCAAAACCTGCCCGTAGCACGCGCTCCAGTAGGTATATTACACTGGTCATCCCCAAAGCAAACACCTCCTTTGGCCGCCTTTCCTTCCAGCCATCTATTTTGTGAAGTGCACCAGTCCCTCCTGTAGCAAAGCATCCCCACAACATGATGCTGCTCTTCGGCTTGCAAGCCTAACCCTTTTTCCTCCAAACATAACGATGGTCATTTATGGCCAAACAGTTATATTTTTGTTTCATCAGACCGGAGGACATTTCTCCAAAAAGTACAATCTTTGTCCCCATGTGCAGTTGGAAACCGTAGTCTGGCTTTTTTATGGCGGTTTTGGAGCAGTGGCTTCTTCCTTGTTATGTTGATATAGGAGTCTTTTAACTGTGGATATAGATACTTTTGTACCTGTTTCCTCCAGCATCTTCACAAGGTCCTTTGCTGTTGTTCTGGGATTGATTTGCACTTTTCGCACCAAAGTACGCTCATCTCTAGGAGACAGAACGCATCTCCTTCCTGAGCGGTATGACGGCAGCGTGGTCCCATGGTGTTTATACTTATTTGTACAGATTTTGTACAATTTGTTTTTTTAAATTCTGAGGTCTTGGATGATTTATTTTGATTTTCCCATGATGTCAAGCAAAGAGGCACTGAGTTTGAAGGTAGGCCTTGAAATACATCCACAGGTACACCTACAATTGACTCAAATTAAGTTAATTAGCGTATCAAAAGCTTCTAAAGCCATGACATCATTTTCTGGAATTTTCCAAGCTGTTTAAAAGGCACAGTCAACTTACTGTACGTAAACTTCTGACCCACTGGAATTGTGATACAGTGAGTTATAAGTAAAATAATCTGTCTATAAACAATTGCTAGAAAAATTACTTGTGTCATGCACAAAGTAGATGTCCTAACTGACTTGCCAAAACTATAGTTTGTTAACAAGACATTTGTGGAGTGGTTGAAAAACAAGTGTTAATGACTCCAACCTAAGTTGGTAAACTTCCGACTTCAACTGTATTTTATATATATGTAGCTGGAAACTGCAGATTTTTATGGAATATCTACATAGGTGTACAGAGGCCCATTATTAGCAACAATCACTCCTGTGTTCCAACGGCACATTGTGTTAGCTAATCCAAGTTTATCATTTTAAAAGTCTAATTGATCATTAGAAAATCCTTTTGCAATTATGTTAGCACAGCTGAAAACTGTTGTCCTGATTAAAGAAGCAATAAAACTGCCCTTTAGACTAGTTGAGTATCTGAGCATCAACATTTGTGGGTTTGATTACAGGCTCAAAATGGCCAAAATGTCTCAAAAAACCTTTCTTCTGAAACTCGTCAGTCTATTCTTGTTCTGAAATGAAAGCTATTCCATTCGAGAAATTGCCAAGAAACTGAAGATCTCATACAACGCTGTGTACTACTCCCTTCACAGAACCAAATAATATATTTGAAACGCTTCAGTCTGGTTTTAGACCATATCATAGCACTGAGACTGTACTCGTGAAGGTGGTAAATTACCTTTTAATGGTGTCAGACCAAGGCTCTGCATCGGCCCTTGTGCTCCTAGACCTTAGTGCTTTTGACACCATCAATCACCACATTTTTTTGGAGAGATTAGAAACCCTAATTGGTCTACACGGACAGGTTCTTGCCTGGTTAAGATCTTGTCTGTCGGAAAGATCTGTTCGTCTCTGTGGATGGTTTGTCCTCTGACAAGTCAATTGTAAGTTTTGGTGTACCTCAAGGTCCGTTTTAGGACCACTATTGTTTTCACTATATATTCAACCTCTTGTGGATGTCATTCGGAAACAGAATGTTATTTCACTGCTATGCGGACAACACACAGCTGTACATTTCGAATAAACATGGTGAATCCCCAAAATGACCTACCCTGGAAGCCTGTGTTTCAGACATAAGGAAGTGGATGGCGGAAAATGTTTTACTTTTAAACTCGGGCAAAACAGAGAGGCTAGTTCTAGGTCCGCAGAAACAAAGAGATCTGCTGTTGGATCTGAAAATGAATCTTGATGGTTGTACAGTCGTCTCAAATAAAACTGTGAGGGACCTCAGCGTTACTCTGGACCCTGATCTCTCTTTTGACTAATATATCAAGAATATTTAGAGGACAGCTTTATTCCATCTTAGTAACATTGCAAAAATCTGAACTTTTGTCTAAAAATTATGCAGAAAAGCTAATCCATGCTTTTGTCACTTTAAGATTAGACTACTGCAATGCTCTACTCTCCAGGTTACCCAGATAAAGTACTAAATACACTTCAGTTAGTGCTAAACGTGGCTGCCAGAATCCTGACTAGAAGCCCAAAATTGTATCATATTACTCCAGTGCTAGCCTCTCTACATTGGCTTTCTGTTAAGGTAAGGGCTGAATTCTAAATTTTACTGCTAACCTACAGAGCATTACATGGGCTTGCTCCTACCTATCTCTCCGATTTGGTCCTGCCGTACACACCTACATGTACGCTACGGTCACAAGACGCAGGCCTCCTTATTGTCCCTAGAATTTCTAAGCAAACAGCTGGAGGCAGGCTTTTCTCCTTGAGAACTCCATTTTAATGGAATGGTCTGCCTATCCATGTGAGAAACGCAGACTCGGTCTAGACCTTTAGAATCATCTCTTCAGTAGGTCCTATGATTGAGTGTAGTCTGGCCCAGGGGTGCGAAGATGAACGGCACTTGCTGTCTCGACCTCTGAATTGTCGGTTATGAAAAGCCAACTGACATTTCCTCCCGAGGTACTGAGCTGTTGCACCTTCTACAACCACTGGTTATTATTTGACCCTGCTGGTCATCTATGACCGTTTGAACATCTTGAAGAACAATCTGGTCTTAAATGGCCATGTACTCTTATAATCTCCAACCAGCACAGCCAGAAGAGGACTGGCCACCCCTCAGAGCCTGGCTCCTCTCTGGGTTTCTTCTTCGGTTCCTCCCTTTCTAGGGAGTTTTTCCTAGCCACCGTGCTTCTACATCTGCATTGCTTGCTGTTAGGGGTTTTAGGCTGGGTTTCTGTATAGCACTTTGTGACATCTGCTGATGTAAAAAGGGCTTTTTAAACACATTTGATTGCTTGATTAATTGACTGTTAGAACCAGTAAAGGAGGAATTACTTTGGTTTTCCTCCAGGCCTAAGGAAAAAACACCTTCCTCTAGACTTAGAGAAGAAAAAAAAAATTGTGACAGATAGGAGTGGCTATAGAGTCAGCTACCATCCGCAGTAGCTTTCCATCTAAGTTGTCAATGTCAGGAGGTTTAGTTATTATCGATCAATAACAATACGTTTTTCACCTCTACCACACTATCTTTACAAAATTAAAATGTACAATGCTGTTCTTGCATTATTTGTTTTATTATGAATTCTTTATATGATTAATCTTGGCTTCAAAATACAGTTTCTTCTTTTTATGGAGTTTAGTCACATAATTTCTCAATTTGCAGTAAGTCAGCGAGTCAGCTGTATAGCCAGACTTAGCCACTCCTTTTGCCCCATCTCTTTCAAACAGTTTTTAAATTCCTCATCAATCCATTAACAGTTCTAACAGTCAGTTTCTTAACAGGTGCATGTTTATTAATAATTGGAAGAATCAATTTCACAAACTCATCAAGTGCAGTGTCTAGATGCTCCTTATTAATCACATCAGACCAACAAATATTTTTTTACATTGTCCACATAAGAGTCACAGCAAAATCTTTTGTATGATCTTTTATTCACCATTTTAGGCCCAGCTTTTGGAACTTTGGCTTTCCTGGATATAGCTATACTGTGATCACTGCACGGATACAGCTTTAGAACAAAGTTCTACAGTATTAGTAGAAATGTGATCAATACACGTGGATGATCTTGTTTCTATAGTGTTTGTCAACACCCTAGTAGGTTGATTAATAACCTGAACCAGATTACAGGCACTGGTTACAGTAAGAAGCTTCCTCTTGAGAGGACAGCTTGATGAAAACCAGTCAATAATCAGATCCCAGAGAAAGTAGACCTCTCTGTTTACATCACATGCACTATCAAGCATTCCACACACATTATTTAGATTGTTAGCACTTGGTGGCCTTTAGAAACACCCCACAAGAATAGGCTTTAGATCCAGGTGAACCTGCAACCACAGCACTTTAATAAAACTTGGTAGCTAGTTATGAGGTTGAGAGATTGGCTCTGACAGTGCACAGGGAAACAGATTCAAGCCCAAACCCATTCCTACCCCTCGAAGATTCCACAGGGTTGCATTCCTGGAGGAGGAAAAGTGTTGTAGAGGCACAATGATGGGAGAGATAAACACACACACCAGCAGATCTGTAGAGCTACAAAAAGGCCATCGTGCTAGACGCATGGTAAAAGATTACACTGGGGCTGCATCCCAAATGGCACTTCATTCTCTCTATATAGTGCATAACAGAGCCATATGGGCCATGGTCAAAAGTAGTGTACTAAATAGGCACTCAGAATCAGTTTTGGAGCTCCTTTAAGAGTGCAGACACAAAGAGAGCGAGGTACAAACTGGTTGGAACAATGGGGGAAACACAAGGAACAATGGCCTTGAGAGAATTCTGAAAAGGAAAGCATTTTCTTTACGGTTCTAGGTGATGTTAAGTGCACTACTCTCTGGTTATCATCTTGGTTTTGGTCATGAGATGAACACTGGAATATTATTACGGTGTAAAACAGGAAGAAACTATGTCTCTCAATATCTCTATCAGCCCTATGTATCTCATTTACACACTCACTGTCCTTGCCTCTCCATTTGTCCTTCTCTCTTTTTCACTTTCTCTCCGTCTCCCTGCACATAGAGCTTACGCATGCCTCTGGAATGTGTAGCCAGCCGTCTGTCTCAGTAAAGACACACACACACAGAGAGACGTGAGCCCAGTCTCTTCCACTCCCCTCATGTTTTACTGCCGATCCAACAAGCTACAACCAAAACGGGATGATTCACTGACAACAGACAAACACAGATCATACTAGTCTCAACGTAGCCCCTCTCACTCCGCGCCGTCCGCCTGCCCCTCCTCCTCACTCTCCGTCTATTTTTAAGTGTTTAATGAGCGATGTGATCTTTGTGACAGTACAGGATACCATGGAAACAGGGTCAAGGTGAGCCCAGCCTACAGTGACTCAGATGGCTCTAATGAGGTGAGAGACACGGGTAACACTGAGCACAACCATTGCTGTGACTGTGAAACTAGGACCACAAGGACTACTGTGACATTGAAACTAGGTCCACAAGGACTACTGTGACATTGAAACTAGGTCCACAACCACTACTGTGACTGTGAAACTACAGTAAGACCCCAAAGACTACTGTGACTAGACAAATGACACATTATAGGGGGCACTATGACCACAAGAGGGCCACACAGGCAATCCACCACTATAAACATTTAGATAGCCATGACCACATAAAGAGTCACACTACTAAACAATTAAACCTTTCCCTGCAGTCAATGACCAAAAGTTCCCTTTAGTAGCTTCATGTGTGGAAAGTTATATTTTTCATAATTCACATTATTTCAAAACTACCGCTGAAAATACAGTGTTTCTGTGGCAAATGGGCCCTAGCCAGCCAAATCACCAGTTGAGATCTTTATCTGCCTCTCTCCCCTCCAACACAATGTCATAAATCACCAGCTGCCCACTATTCCCCAGTCTCCCTGACACCTACAGTTGAAGTCGGAAGTTTACATTCACTTAGGTTGGAGTCATTACAACTCGTTTTTCAACCACTACACACATTTCTTGTTAACAAACTATAGTTTTGGCAAGTCGGTTAGGACATCTACTTTGTGCATGATGCAAGTAATTTTTCCAACAATTGTTTACAGACAGATTATTTCACTTATAATTCACTTATAATTCACCCACGTCCAGTGTGTCAGAAGTTTACATACACTAAGTTGACTGTGCCTTTAAACAGCTTGGAAAATTCCAGAAAAGGATGTCATGGCTTTAGAAGCTTCTGATAGGCTAATTGACATTGTTTGAGTCAATTGGAGGTGTACCTGTGGATGTATTTCAAGGCCCACCTTCAAACTCAGTGCCTCTTTGCTTGACATCATGGGAAAATCAAAAGAAATCAGCCAAGACCTCAGAAAAAAAATTGTAGACCTCCACAAGTCTGGTTGTTCCTTAGGGAGCAATTTCCAAACACCTGAAGGTACCACGTTCATCTGTACAAACAATAGTAAGCAAGTATAAACACCATGGGACCACGCAGCCGTCATACCGCTCAGGAAGGAGACGCGTTCTGTCTCCTAGAGATGAACGTACTTTGGTGCGAAAGGTGCAAATCAATCCCAGAACAACAGCAAAGGACCTTGTGAAGATGCTGGAGGAAACTGATACAAAAGTATCTATATCCACAGTAAAAGCGAGTCCTATATCAACATAACCTGAAAGGCTGCTCAGCAAGGAAGAAGCCACTGCTCCAAAACTGCCATAAAAAAGCCAGACTACAGTTTGCAACTGCACATGGGGACAATTCTTTTTCTGAGGTCTTGGCTGATTCTGACCCTATCCTGATCACAGGCCACACCAAGTTTGCCCCTGACTGGTGCTTCGGCATCTACAAGCAGCGCATCAGAAAGACCAGAGTGAACACTTTGTCTGGGATTGCTGGTGTTGTGAAACACAGCACTGTGACAGGGGTCAACATCCCACAGCTGGTTAGATTGGAGGATGGTACGGTGCTGGTGGAAAAATATGGCTGGTAACAACACCTGACTCTGTACTTCAGGCCGCTGCCATAGATCAAGCAATACCAGCACGTCGGGTGAATATAATTTTCATTGCATTATAGGAGGTTATTCCTCTTATCTAAACATGGAAGGTGAATTGATATTGCGCAAGGTTGTAATAGCTTCTACCTTTTTTTGTTATTTCCTGTTTTACAGCTTCGATGTTCTGGAGCCTGGTGTTGTTGTCGCCAAGGAGCGTTCGGACTCAGTCGGTACCAGGTATCAGCTGCTGCGCAACACTGACATCCTTCCTCCCATCGATGGTCTGCCTGTACAAGCATCACCTGGACTGGACACAGCTAGACAAATGTATATTTTTGAGGAGATAGGGGAGTTTTACGACGAAGAGGCTATGGCCATCACATGCCCTTCACCAAAGTCAAACAGGCTCTCTGAATATAGATTCCCTTGTTCATGCGTGGTTTGGACGGACCAGTCATCAGCACTATCTTCAGTGCCTCTGTTCACATGACTCTCTACTAACACACACGCCGTACGTTGCTGCTACTATTCATTTTTATCCCACTGCTCAGCCACTTTACCCCTGATTGTATGCATACAAGTACCTTGTCTATCACTGATATTGTTCTTGTACATACTGTATATTTTATTTATATTGACTCTATTTCCGACATTGCTACTATGCAAGTAACCATTTGGCTGTACCGTTTTCACTTCCTGTAGAGACCCATCCACTGAGCTAGATGTGGCTGGGGGTTAGGGCATTTCCTTCACATGACCCATCAATTTAGACCCGTGTGGCTTTGTGAGCGTTATCTAATATTTATAAATTACTTCTATCTGGACACTTTCTGTTTACCTGGAATTGTTCCTTATTGTAGGCTACTACTTTTACCACTTTGTCTTAATCTTACAAAATGCAGTGTATGATATACCATTTTGTAGCTCTGTGTCTTTGCTTTTATCCAATGTAAAAAATAAAAAAACATTTTCACATTTTTGCTACATAAGAACGAATCAAGGTGGTCGGTCACATTTGCACATTGTTACAACACTGCATAAAGCCATAATATATTTGAAATGCCTCTATTCCTTTTGAATGTTTGTGAGTGTAATGTTTACTGTTTATTTTTTTAATTCACTTTGGTTTACTATCTATTTCACTTGCTTTGGCAATGTAAACATATGTTTCCCATGCCAATAAAGCCCTTTGAATTGAGACATGATGAGAGACAGTGAGAGGCCCTACCTGTAAGATATTTTGTGAATAAACATTTTGTGCTAAACACTTCTATTTGAAGAGGTTTTTGACCATTCAGGGACCTAATCTCAAACACTCATGAAAACATTGTCTTCACTAAAGGGGAATTTGGTCATAAAAACGCTAAGTTATATGCATGAAATAAAGAAGTTTCAAAATGTGTTATTTTTTGTTGATTTTTGGACACTGACCAACTGTACATCTCTGAACAGTCACGTCAGTGTACAGCTCAATAAACACACTAGGAGATTTACTATATTTCAGTCTTCTGTGATGTATATAAAGTATAATATTGTGATGCAAACTTAACATTTAAAATAACCATGTGTGTGAGGTGTATAATTTTGCTTCAAATTAGATTTGATTAAGACTACCATGAAACTCTGTGTGACCCTGATTTAACCCACTGCAGTAAAAGGTTAACCCAATTACAGTTTTGCTACAAAATGCCATTGACCACCAACTCAGTGGCCTTGTTAGATTGTCTGCCCTGAGATTGGAAGGTTGTGGGTTTGATTCCCCAGTCGAGTTCTACCTAAAACTGTACAAATGGGACCTGATGTCTCTCTGCTTGGCACTCAGCATTAAGGAAATGGATTGTGGGTAAGACCCTGCGACAGACTATGAACCTGTCCAGGGGGAGTCCATCAAGCTGCCTCATGCTACAGAAACAGGAGATTCCTGCACTATTCTGGCTCATTCTGACAAGGCTACTTACTTAATGCCATTTACCAGAGGCTTTTATCCAACGCTAGATCACACTATATTGAGACAAAGTTCCCATCAGTTGAAGGGAGATAAAGCCTTCTATACAGAGTGAGAGAGGCTTTTGTTCAATAGTCTTTCCATGTGGTCAGGGTGACTGCTGTGCCAAGGAGGATTATGGGGGGCATAAAGCAAAACATTTCACAGCAGAGGTGATTATAGATTGTTCTAATTAGCCAGCAGTCATTAGGTTGCTTAGAAAGAGAGAGAGAGAGAACAGGAGAGAAATAAAATCAACAAGCATGAAATAAAAATTGCCACATATTTAAAGTTTGGAACCACCTCGCTCACTAGGATCTAACAGTAGCATCTAGCTAGCCTGACAGGGTAGCATCTCAAATGGCACCCAATTAACCCTGTATAGTGCACAACTTTTAATCAGGGCACATTGCTGCTCCAATCCCAGTAGCATTCAGCAAGAAACAGAAAGAAATATACAGAGAGAAACAGAAGCTAAGTTTCCATTCAATCGGCGACAGATTTTCACACACATTTTCCAAAATCCACATAAATATGTGCATTTTCCACCAAACCGGCTTGTTGCGGATAAAAATCGGTGTGTGATGACAGTGCACAAAACAAATATTTTTTAGCTTAAGTTTTCATGTACTGAATAAAAACCTAAAGTTCAATGTGTTTCCTTATCCAACAACAGCTCACAGTCTACATGATGAAATTGTTATGGATAAGAGTGAGAATATTTTTAATTTGTCAAACATTGATCATCATGTCCCCAGAATAAGACTCTCCATATTTTTTTGAAAGCAACATCAAGCTCAGTGTGCACTTTCATCATAACTTATTTCATCTGTAGCCTAATAAGCTGCATGGTTTTGCGAGTTGTAGTGGAAGGACAACACAGCATAACATCACGTGACTCCAAGTTAACTTCGATATGATGGTTATTATATCAATATTTGCACATAAGTTAGTCCACCGTCATTTTTCACACAATTCACTTTACCGACACAAAAAGATCCACCATGTCGAACAAACAATTCCATCGCAGTTGTTGTGATTTTTTATTTTATATGGTATGACTTTACTCGCATAAAAACAGTGGATAGAAACATGGTTAGAGAGAGAGAGAACGAGACACTGAACGATAGAGAGCAAATGAGAGTTATTTAAAAATATATATTTTTTTATTTAACCTATATTTATCTTGGCAAGTCAATTAAGAACAAATACCTATTTGGCCACCCCGGCCAAACCCTAACCCGGACAACGTTGGGCCAATTGTGCGCCGCCCTATGGGACTCCCAATTACGGCTGGTTGAAATACAGCCTGGAATTGAACCAGGGACTGTAGTGACACCTCTAGCACTGAGATGCAGTGCCTTAGACCGCTGTGCCACTCAGGAGCCCCGCAAAGTTATAGTGTGTGATTCTGTAATTTTCAATCCATTTACCCTCCGTGAGTAGTTGAACAGTTTAATATGTATTCCTCAGCAATATAGCCCCACAATGTTCCATGATAGCCCATGATGGTGTCCTTAATGGCATCCTACTCCCTACATAGTGCACTACCCTATGGGCCATTTGGGACACAGACCATTTCTATTCTGTTCATCCTCTCTCTGTGTGTGGCTTCTAGACTAAGATGACACTGGGAAGTTGCCTCCCAGTCAGCCTACACTCTCTCGCTGAGATGGATGACAACATTATCAAAATTAGCATAAGATCCTATCATTCTTCATTTGGAGTATTTTCCCATGATTAAAACATCAAGATCGTGTGCTCGCACTACTGCCCTCTCCTCTGGGAGTGTCTCACTCACCCACGGAGGGCAAGGAACCTCTCTCTCTGCTTGGTGACATCCTTCCATCCACTCTGATGCTATAATGACTCGATTGGAGATATATTTGCTCAGCTGATAGTGCTAATGTGTAGTGATATTAATGTACTGTTGTCCTGGCCTGGGCCAAGTCACTTCCTTATCATCTCCTCTGGGAACAGGATAGCACAGAGACACTCCATTCCAGAACATCAGCTTCCTCTGAGAGCAATGGATTGGGGCAGAGGAGAGACAAGGGGAGGAGGGAGGGGCAGATTAGTGCTCACCGCACCATTAATGAGTATCCCAGCATTCCCTTGTGGCTGTGGAGAGGAGACAGTCCATCAATCCACAAGGTTAACGCTGGGTAAAGGGAACACGCAATGTACAGAATGGAGAGGGGCTTGTGATCTTATTTCATTATGCTACTGTATTGTTCCTTCCCCTGCATCTGTGCTAAGTACACACACACACAAACACACTGGCATGTGCGCGCACACACACACAGTCTCCTCACAGTGCCTTTAGCGTGATGTGCAAATATTACTGGAAGTGACTCAGAGGCCCAGGCTGAATGTGTGAGCATGACATAAGCAAGGTGTCAAAACCATCCCATAACTCTTATGAGGCCCGCTTTACAATTGTCATGTGTTCACAAACGCATCACTTCCAAGAAAATATCTCCAGGACACGTACGTACGTACGTACGTACGTACGTACGTACGTGCGTGCGTGCGTGCGTGCGTGCGTGCGTGCGTGCGTGCGTGCGTCTGTGTACACATGCATGTGTTTGTGTGTACACATGTACCAGTTCAATCCACTTAATCAGAGTCGAGGAGGACGGGCCAACAGGATTGATCTGATAGGAGAAAGGCAAACAGTATGTTTACGAGTTCCATGAGGCCTTGTGAAAACGGTCTGTCCTACTTAGAGGGAACACTCCTCACCCTGTGTGAAGGCAGCCTTGCCAGGAACACAGCAGGGGGCATAAGAGAGAGAGAGACAGAGAGGGGAGAGAGAAATAGAAAGATTGGGAAAAAGGTGAGAGAAATAGAGAGAGGGAGGAAGAGAAGAGGGAGAGGTAGAGACGGAAACAGAGAGAGAGAAGAGAAATAATGGGGAGAGAGACAAAGGGATAGAGTGTGACAGGTGCACTAAAAGCCCAGTGAGTCTGTTCCAAGCAGCATGTAGCCACACAGGAGAGGAGCTTGCTAGCATAACGAGACAGCAGGCAACATGAGAGGTTTTATAAAGAGGAGGGAAAAAAGGAGGATAGAGAGAAGAGGGAGAGGTGTTGGAAGTTGTAGCAGTTGCAAATGCTGCTATCCTGCCACGTTGCTGGCAGCTCAGCCTACCTAAAGACAAGGTGGCAGGATTTGGGGGGGAAAGGAGGAAGCCAGAATCCACACTAGGCTCCAGAACCCAGCAGGGAGTAATCTAAACTGCTGTCTGCTAGTCCTTGTTCTCACATACCAGCTGGTCTTTATTCAAACTGTCTGCTAGTCCTGGTTCTCACATACCAGCTGCTCTTCATTCAAACTGCTAACTGAACACACCTTTGGGTGCACACTGGCTGACCTCCAGGACACCTACACCAGGTGTCGCAGGAAGGCCAAGAGGATAATCAGGGACCCCAGCCACCTGAGCCATGGCCTGTGCTTCCCGTTTCTATCACTCAGACGCAGGCAGTATAGGAGCATCATGACAAAAACTGCAAAACTGGCCTATAGTTTTTACCCCCAGAGCCACCACTAGTCAGCTACCTGCTCCCCCCCTGCCCACTTGGACTTCCTACCCACCACCTCCTCAACGGACATTTTTACACTGCCCCCAACTAAAATGGACATTTTATCATGCTGAATAGCTCAAACTAGTCAGATACCTGCTCGCCCCCCTTCCTACTCCCCTGGTATTCCTACCCCCCATCCCCTCCTCCCCTGCTGCTCCAACACCCCTTAATATATATTACTATTATTATCTATTTTTATATGTCACTTTGTCCTGCTGTTGGTTGGAATTTTCACTGTACCCTATAATTACATCTGCAACCCTGTACATGTGACTATTAAACTCTCTAATTTAAACACACACACAGTAGGTTATGGAAACACAACACACGGTACCAAGTTTTAGGCCTCCCTTACTTGTCTACATTTTGATAGCCTTTTATAGCCAGATTTCGATAGATCTCTTCTCAAGGTTGGATAAATATGTGTCTCTCAGTAAGGAGTTGATTCAGCTGAAATAGATAGATATTCTCCCACTGGAGTCAGTGTGTTGATGTGGAGGTGAAAATGGATCTGATAGAAAACAGTTCCTGTATGCATACTTTATGCCATCAGTGTCAGTGTAGGGTGTGAGTTGATCATAGTGTTGACGGCTCTACCAGCTGGAAGTTGTGTGTGTGTGTGTGTTTGACCCTCTGTGTGGTGGTGGTGTGAGAGGTCTTGACAGCCTGCTAATGTAAGTGTGTGTGTATACATGCGAGTTATTTTAGTAAAGAACAGTGGGGTAACAAATCAGCTCAAGGCACTGGTAACATCTCCCCAGCTGCTGTGTGTGTGTGTGTGTGTGTGTGTGTGTGTGTGTGTGTGTGTGTGTGTGTGTGTGTGTGACACACAGCACGGCAGACACGTACGTTAGTTCCTCAGTTCTGTTCAAATCAAATCAAATGTTATTTGTCATATGTGCCGAATACAACAGGTGTAGACCTTAGAGTGAAACGCTTACTTACAAGCCCTTAACCAACAATGCAGTTTGAAGAAAAATAAGTGTTGACTAAAATAAACTGAAGTCAGAGTGAATGTGCAGGGGCACAGGTTAGTCGAGGTAATTGAGGTAATATGTACATGTAGGTAGAGGTAAAGTAACTATGCATAGATAATAAACAGAGTAGTAGCAGTGTAAAAATGTGTGTGTGTGTGGGGGGGGGGGGGGGGTCAATGCAAATAGTCCCGGTAGCCATTTGATTAGCTGTTCAGGAGTCTTATGGCTTGGGGGTAGAAGCTGTAAAGAAGCCTCTTGGACTTAGACTTTGCCCTCCGGTACTGCTTGCCGTGCGGTAGCAGAGAGAACAGTCTATGACTTGGGTGGCTGGAGTCTTTGACAATTTTTAGGGCCTTCATCTAACACCGCCTGGTATAGAGGTCCTGGATGGCAGGAAGCTTGGCCCCAGTGATGTACTGGGCCATACAAACTACCCTTTGTAGTGCCTTGCGGTCGGAGGCCAAGCAGTTGCCATACCAGGCGGTGATGCAACCAGTCAGTATGCTCTCGATGGTGCAGCTGTAGAACTTTTTGAGGATCTGAGGGCCCATGCCAAATCTTTTCATTCTCCTGAGGGGGAATAGGTGTTGTCGTGCCCTCTTCACAACTGTCTTGGTGTGTTTGGACCATGTTAGTTTGTTGGTGATGTGGACACCAAGGAACTTGAAGCTCTCAACCTGCTCCACTGCAGCCTCGTCAATGAGAATGAGGGCATGCTCGATCCTCCTTTTCCTGTAGTCCACGATCATCTCCTTTGTCTTGATGACGTTGAGGGAGAGGTTGTTAGCCTGGCACCACACTGCCAGGTCTCTGATCTCCTCCCTATAGGCTGTCTCCTTGTTGTCGGTGATCAGGCCTACCACTGTTGTGTCGTCGGCAAACTTAATGTTGTTGGGAGTCGTGCTTGGCCATGCAGTCATAGGTGAACAGGGAGTACAGGAGGAGACTGAGCATGCACCCGAGGGGCCCCCGTGTTGAGGATCAGCGTGGCAGATGTGTTGTTACCTACCCTTACCACCTGGGGGCGGCCCATCAGGAAGAACAGGACCGAGTTGCAGAGGTCTTAGTGATGAGGTTTGAGGACACTATGGTGTTGAACGCTGAGCTGTAGTCAATGATTAGCATTCTCACGTTTGCTACTCAGTCAAATAAACCTCTAGTAGCGCTCTTTCTCTCCATTCTTTCTATACACAGACATGCACTCACTACATACCCAATAGAATATAGGGAGAGAAACCGTGAGAGAGAAGGAAAGTGTGGGATGTGTCAGATCTTAGTTTACAATAAGTGGAAAAGTAAAGAGTGTGTAGGGTTGCAAAATTCCAGTATCTTTCCCAAGTGTGCCAGTTTTCCAGAAAACCTGGTTGAAACATTCACAGAATCAGGCAGGAAATCCAGAATTCTCCAACCAGGATTTCTGAAAAACCTGAGAATTTTGGGAGAGTTGACTCAATTTTGTAACCCTATATAGGTGACATTGTTCTTGGAGAAAGCGTAAAAGAGAGAGAGATGGAGAGAGAGAACGAAATAATGAAAGACAGAGGTCTTACATTGTAGAGGATGTCCACCCATCCCTCCATGGTGATGCACTGGAAGACGGTGAGCACGGCAAACAGGATGTTGTCAAAGTTGGTGATGCCGTAGTTGGGGCCGATCCAGTACTCTGTACACTCTGTACTATTAGGACACATCCTGGCTGGGGCCTCCGTACCACAGGGGAACGCTGCTGCTCGCTCACCTGGATGGGGGGAGAAGAGAAAGAAGGGAGAGAGAGGGGAGAGTGGGAGGGGGAGTGGTAGGGAGAGAGGGACAGAAAAAGAACAGGGAGAGATGGGGTGAGGGAGGGAGGAGGGGAAGGTAAGGCGGGGTGGGGGGGACACAGGGGAGAGGGGGAGGGAGAGAGTGAGTTACTGTAATTACAACACATACAGTAAAACAAACACACTGGCAGATTAAGTGAGCTTAAAATATGGTACACACACACCAACATGCACTCAGTGCACACCTGCTGATGAATCACACACACAGCAGCGTGCAGCTGGGGAGATGTTACCAGTGCCTTGAGCTGATTTGTTACCCCACTGTTCTTTACTAAAATAACTCGCATGTACACACACACACTTACATTAGCAGGCTGTCAAGACCTCTCACACCACCACCACACAGAGGGTCAAACACACACACACACACAACTTCCAGCTGGTAGAGCCGTCAACACTATGATCAACTCACACCCTACACTGACACTGATGGCATAAAGTATGCATACAGGAACTGTTTTCTATCAGATCCATTTTCACCTCCACATCAACACACTGACTCCAGTGGGAGAATATCTATCTATTTCAGCTGAATCAACTCCTTACTGAGAGACACATATTTATCCAACCTTGAGAAGTGATCTATCGAAATCTGGCTATAAAAGGCTATCAAAATGTAGACAAGTAAGGGAGGCCTAAAACTTGGTACTGTGTTTCCATAACCTACTGTGTGTGTGTGTGTGTGTGTTTGCATACTACTACTGTGTACAGTACTGTGTGCAGTATGTGTGTGTAATCCATTCAGCACTCACCAGTGTCGACAGTGAAGCAGGTGGAGTGGAACTTGCCCATGTAGAACTCCACTCCGATGATGGCAAACATGAGTATGGCGAAGAAGAGCAGCATGCCTATCTGGAGCAGAGGCACCATGGCCTTCATGATAGACTTCAATACCACCTGAAGACCTGTGGAGAGATGGATTGGGAAGGAAGAGAGATGGAGGGGGAAGGGAGAGAGAGGTGCAGACCATGTAGACCATGTAAGATAAGATATGTCATACTTAAGACAGTTTGTGTTTGTGCTTTTAAAAATGTACGATCTGTATACAGATCTTCCATATTTTATTATCGCTACAGTAATGTTATGGTGCACACTAAGTAACCTGTTGTTGATGTCAGTGACTTACTGGGGATGCCAGACACCAGTTTGAGTGGTCTCAGTACTCTCACCGCTCGCAGAGTCCTCAGGTCAAAGTCTGAGCCCACCGTGGCCAGGATCCTGAAGACACATACATAAGACAACGAGAGGAGAGTCAGGTGGGTGCATTCATAAGAGGCACGTAAAACAGTACACTCAGGGCAAGATATCTTCACCACTTTCTCTCTCTGTCAGTAAGGACAGTAGAGCAGCAGCAGGTCCTTGTGTGTGTGTATGTAGCTCTCAGTCACAGAGCCACAGCTGGCTGGCTGCATTATAAGCAGAAGCACATGGAGGGGGGGGGGGGGGGGACACAACTAAGTGCTGCACTAAAACCTACTGAAAAACACCACACACTGCGAGAGAGAGACAGAAATACAGTCAGGTCCAGAATTATTGGCACCATTGACAAAGATTAGTAAAAAAGACTGAATAAAATAAATAATAACAATACTGAGCTATACTGTATGCTCCCCAAAAAAATGGGAAATAATATTATCTTATGCTAATACAATTGCTCGGAGAAAGAGATTTTGTTCAACAAGTAAAACAAAATAAAAAATGTAAAAGTTCATTACTGGCACCGCTTGCAAGGATAATGACGCCGATACTTTTTCTATAATGTTTTATGAGATTGGAGTACACGTTGGGAGGGATCCTAATACAGAGTCTTCACAGATCCTTGATATCCTTCGTCTGCTGTTAAGGACTGACCTCTTCAATTCAAACCACAGGTTTTAAATGGGTTTCAAGTTGGCAGACTGATGGCCTTCTGCTTTCAATACCAAATCTACCACTGGTGTGCAAGCTCTTTTTCATGTCATCTGACCATAGCACCGGTTCCAATCCAAGTGCCAATGCTGTTTATCAAACAGAACTCCAGGCTGTGTTATGGTCAGATGACATGAAACAAGATTTCTTTGGCCACACACACACCCCACTGTTGAGTTCAGCATTAAAAAACAGAAGCATATGCAGAAAAGTACCTCATATCTATGATAAAATATGGTGGTGGAACTTTGATGTTATGGGGCTATTTTCCTTCCACTGGTCCTGGAGCGCTTGTTAAGGTCCACAGCATCATGAACTTTAACAAGTACCAAGGACATTTTTGCCAAAAACCTTTTTGCCTCTACCAGGAGGCTGACACTAGGCCGCAGGTGGGTCTTCAAGCAAGACAATAACCCCAAGCACTAACCAAAATCCACAAAGAAATGGTTAATTCACCACAAAAATAAACATTTTGCAATGGCCATCTCAGTCTCTGGACTAGAACACCATTGAATACACCTGGTTTGAATTGAAGGCAGCAGTCCATAAGAGCAGACGAAGGATATCAAAGATCTGGTAAGCTTCTGTATGGCGGAATGGTCTAAGATCCTTCCCAACGTCTTATCCAATCTCATGAAAGAAAAGGCTCAGTGTCGTTATCCTCGCAAGGGGAGGTTGCAAGAGTATTGGTCACAGGGGTGGCAATAATGTTTTTGATTACAAAATCTTTTTCTCAAAGCAATTGCATTAGTATAAAATAATATTTAAAAATTTTAGCATACAGAGTATTTTTTGCTCATCTTTACCAAGGATGCCAATAATGATGGACCTGACTGTGTACAGTGCCTTCAGAAAGTATTCATACCCATTGACTTAGTCCACATTTTGTTGTTTTACGTCCTGAATTCAAAATTGATTAAATATGTTTTTCCTCACCCATCTACACACAATAACCCATAATGACAAAAAATAATGTTTTTAGAAATGTTGCTAATTTATTGAAAATGAAATACAGAATAATCTAATTTACATAAGTATTCACACCTCTTTGCTACAAACTCCAAATTGAGATCAGGTGCATTCAATTTCCTTTGATCATCCTTGAGAAGTCACTGCAACTTGATTGGAGTCCATCTGTGGCCAATTCAATTGTTTGGACATGTTCCACAGTTGGCAGTGCAAGTCAGAGCAAACACTATACCATGAAGTCCAAGGAACTGTCTGTAGATCTCAGATAAAGAATTGTGATGAGGCATATATCTGGGGAAGAGAATAAAACTGTTTCTAGATTGTTGAAAGTTTCCAAGAGCACAATGGTCTCCATCATTGGGAAATTCAAAAAATATGGAGCTCTAAAGACAACTCCTTCGGCGTCCTAGTTTGGTTTTTGCTCTGACGTGCACTGTCAACTGTGGCACCTTATATAGACAGGTGTGTGCCTTTCCAAATCATGTCCAATCAATTGAATTTACCACAAGTGAACTTCAATCAAGTTGTAAAAATAATTCAAAGATGATCAATGGAAACATGATGCATCTGAGCTCAATTTCGAGTCTCATAGCAAAAGGTCTGAATACTTATGTAAATAAGGTTTCTGTTTTTTAATTTGTACAAATTTGCAAAAAATTCTAAACCTGTTTTCACCTTATCATTATGGGGTATTGTGTGAAGATTGAGGGGAAAATCTAAAATTGATAAAATATTTTAAGGCTGTAACTTAACAAAATGTGAAAAAAGTCAAAGGGTCTGAATACTTTCTGAATGCACTGTAAATGCAGAATTTCCAGACCCACATACACTACGAACCCTTTGTCTGTATATTCTGTTTATCGTCTGTATATTCTGTTTATTGTGGCAGCACCATTTCAGAGTCAAAATCCTGTACATGCAAATGTATATGGCGAATAAAGCTGATTCTGACACGTTAACCTGAGTTTAGCTGGTTTATCATATGTCTGTTTACAATTATTATTTGGGATTGGCTATGTACTGGATAAACTGTAGCACGTAGCAGATTATCCCTGAATTCAAAATCCCCATGTGCTGTGTGTGTGTGTGTGTGTGTGTGTGTGTGTGTGAGTCCTACATATTCGATCCTGCCTTTAATTAGGGGACTCGGTTTACGGTGTTCGCTAGAACTGACTCTGCTTTTCGATTTACAGACGAACATTGCTGGCTAACAAGTAATTAGCTAGCTACCTTTAGCAAGTAGATTCCACTCAAGGTATAGTATACCTATTAGGTTTTATTTCCCAATTCATTTGGTTATCATGCTGCTGGGTTTCCAAACAGACGGCTCTGCAATGCATTGCAAGCAGAATGCTCGTAATAGCCAATCACAACACTAGACTGGCCAAGGGCATGAATTTGTTAGTTCATCCATCACTCCAGTGACCAATCTAAGGTTTCTAGACACGCACCCATTGTTAACCTTGCCCCCCACCAGCCTGAAATCCAAACCCAAAGTTGCCAAGACACGAGAGAGAGCAATTTGAGAAATTGAGAGCGAAAACTTGACACGTGACTATTGCTGGTGGACAATTAAAGCACCCCAAAAACTTTTTTATAAATTTTAATCACATTTCTTTGCTTACAGTTCTATCTATACGTACTGTTTAATATTTATTGGGGGGGTTGATCTGTGCAAATGATGTTTTGCTTGCTTAAAGTCACACTTGCAAGCTCTCAAGTTTAAATTTCACTCTTGACTGGCCTGTGCACTCACGGGACCCATCCTCTGCTTGCTCAACCACATTTCTTCGCACATAACTCAGTGTTTGCTCGCGCAATGATGTTTCAAATACAGAATCCCAAATTATTTATATTTGACATTGGAAGTTTTATTGAATAGAGTCAGTAATAGATGAGTCAAATCCCATATGGAGTCTCATCAGATCAGATGTTATCAGCAAGCCAGAGCCATCTGTTTGAAAGAGCACAAGTAGACCAAAGATAAGTGCAAATAGAATAAATGTATCATTCAACATAAGATTCCACCTAAAAACAATGACATGAGCTCTGTCCTAATTAATCTGAGGTGAGTAACTAAGGTGAGTAACCTTGAGGTTTTAGAAGGAGGCACAATGTTCAGTCATTGCATACAAAGCTCTGTATATGGATTTGAGTGGGGTTACAATTCTACATTTATCCTCCATTAGGTTCACTTCATCCCTTACCTACAGTACTCATATCGTTTAGCAATGACTATCACATACATTCAGTATAGAACCATCTTTCTAACCAATTGACAGCAGCTTTGGTTAAACCACATGGCTAAACGTTAGTTAGCTAGTTAGCTTGCCTCATCAATTGCCTGCTTTAATAACAAGACCAAATAACTAGCTACTTAAATATTGAAATCATAGTTGGTTAGCTAGTTTCTCTAGTGAAAAACTATCGAACTTACCTCTATTTTTGTCAAGCCATCGTTCACCTTTCACCGTCCCTTTCCATCTCTATCGTCAAAAATCCGGTAAGAGAGCGGTAAAGACGTAATTGGTCCAAAACATCTGTCCAATTGAATTTCAGTAGACTGCTACAGGCTATGTTCATTGGCTCAAATTTCCCACTCTTATAAAATGAAGATGCTTTTGGCCTTGGCCTACCCAGTTTGATCTCAGGCCTACCCCAAAAATTACCCAGAAATTATTCAATATAAATTGTGTTTTATTTTATTACATTTTTAAAAGAAATGCATGTGAGATGTATTTTCTATGGGTTATTTTATTATAATATAACAAAGAAAGTCAGCGACAATCAAGTTTGCTTCCGACTTTTAGTTACATTTTTTAAAAAAATCATATGGTTGTTTACCTCAACAACCTAGCAACGTCATGTTGCTAAACTTTGTAGTGCATAAGCTAGCCAAATCTACCGCGCCAGCTTACTCGAATTGACCTACCAGCTAAGGTAATTTATTAGTTCTAGCAATGGCAAACCAAATGTCGATTGCTAGGTTTTTCAAGAAAAGACGTCTGGAGGAAAAGGAGTGTGTGAAATTATTTGGATCAATCTACCGATAGCTTCCAGAATGAGACAGCAGGTGGCGCCAGGATAGACACAACCGCAATCGCTGTGTTGAACCAAATACATGGTGAACATGGATTTTATAGAATGAAACCGTGCACATGTTAAAGTGGTAACAGATATTGTTCTAATGTGTGCAAAGCAGGATATTCCACTCAGAGGCCATAGAGAAACCCAAGAGGCAATCAACAAAGGTCACTTTTTAGAAATCTTCAATTTCATCTTAAAGTATGACTCATAAATACACACCATGCTTAATGAGCTACCTCGCAATGCCACACTTATGAGTCCCGAATTACAGAATGAGTTGCTTGAGTGTGCAGCATCATTGTTACTGCGGAGGATAAAAGATGAAGTTCATTCTGCTCCTTCCACATATTTTGCCATACTAGCAGATTAATATAAAGATAAATCTAAACGAGAATTTATTGCTGTGTGCATTCGATACATTCATGCTGGAATTATTATTTTTACTTTATGTAACCAGGTAGGCCAGTTGAGAACAAGTTCTCATTTACAACTGCAACCTGGCCAAGATAAAGTAAAGCAGTGTGACACAAACAACAACACAGAGTTACACATGGAATAAACAAACATACAGTCAATAACACAATAGAAAAAGTATATATACAGTGTGTGCAAATGAGGTAGGATAAGGGAGGTAAGGCAATAAATAGACCATAGCGGCGAAATAATTACAATATAGGAATTAAACAATGGAGTGATAGATGTGCAGAAGATGAATGTACAAGTAGAGATACTGGGGTGCAAAGGAGCAAAATAAATAAATAACAGTATGGGGATGAGGGTAGTTGGATGGGCTATTTACAGATGGGCTATGTACAGGTGCAGTGATCAGTGAGCTGCTCTGACAGCTGGTGCTTAAAGTTAATGAGGGAGATATGAGTCTCCATCTTCAGTGATTTTTGCAGTTTGTTCCAGTCATTGGCAGCAGAGAACTGGAAGGAAAGGCAGCCAAAGGAGGAATTGGCTTTGGGGGTGACCAGTGAAATATACCTGCTGGAGCGCGTGCTATGGGTGGGTGCTGCTATGGTGACCAGTGAGCTGAGATAACGCAGGGCTTTACCTAGCAAAGACTTGTAGATGACCTGGACCCAGTGGGTTTGGCGACGAATATGAAGTGAGTGGCAGCCAGCAAGAGCATACAGGTCGCATTGGTGGGTAGTATATGGGGCTTTGGTGACAAAACGGATGGCACTGTGATAGACTACATCCAATTTGCTGAGTAGAGTGTTGGAGGCTATTTTGTAAGTGACATCGCCTAAGTCGAGGATCGGTAGGATGGTCAGTTTTACGAGGGTATGTTTGGCAGCATGAGTGAAGGATGCTTTGTTGCGAAATAGGAAGCCGATTGTAGATTTAATTTTGGATTGCAGATGCTTAATGTGAGTCTGGAAGGAGAGTTTACAGTCTAACCAGACACCTAGGTATTTGTAGTTGTCCACATATTTTAAGTCAGAACCGTCCAGAGTAGTGATGCTTGACGGGCGGGCAGGTGCTGGTAGCGATCGGTTGAAGAGCATGCAATTAGTTTTACTTGCATTTAAGAGCAGTTGGAGGCCACGGAAGGAGAGTTGTATGGGATTGAAGCTCGTCTGGAGGTTGGTTAACACAGTATCCAAAGAAGGGCCAGAAGTATACAGAATGGTGTCGTCTGCATGTGATCAGAGAATCACCAGCAGCAAGAGCGACATCATTGATGTATACAGAGAAGAGAGTTGGCCCGAGAATTACACCCTGTGGCACCCCCATAGAGACTGCTAGAGGTCCGGACAACAGGCCCTCCGATTTGACATACTGAACTCTGTCTGAGAAGTAGCTGGTGAACCAGGTGCGGCAGTCATTTGAGAAACCAAGGCTGTTGAGTCTGCCGATAAGAATGTGGTGTTTGACAGAGTCGAAAGCCTTGGCCAGGTCGATGAATACAGCTGCACAGTATTGTCTCTTATCGATGGAGGTTATGATATCGTTTAGGACCTTGAGCATGGCTGAGGTGCACCCATGACCAGCTCGGAAAACAGATTGCATAGCAGAGAAAGTACGGTGGTATTCGAAATGGTCGGTGATCTGTTTGTTAACTTGGCTTTCAAAGACTTTAGAAAGGCAAGGTAGGATAGATATAGGTCTGTAGCAGTTTGGGTCTAGAGTGTCTCCACCTTTGAAGAGGGGGATGACCGCGGCCGCTTTCCAATCTTTGGGGATCTCAGACGATACTAAAGAGAGTTTGAACAGGCTACTAATAGGGGTTGCAACAATTGCGGCGGATAATTTTAGAAAGAGAGGGTCCAGATTGTCTTGCCCAGCTGATTTGTAGGGGTCCATATTTTGCAGCTCTTTCATAACATCAGCTATCTGGATTTGGGTGAAGGAGAAATGGGGGAGGCTTGGGCAAGTTGCTCTGGGGGGTGCAGGGCTGTTGACCGGGGTAGGGGTATCCAGGTGGAAAGCATGGCCAGCCGTAGAAAAATGCTAATTGAAATTCTCAATTATCGTGGATTTATCGGTGGTGACAGTGTTTCCTAGCCTCAATGCAATGGGCAGCTGGGAGGAGGTGCTCTTATTCTCCATGGACTTTACAGTGTCCCAGAACTTTTTGGACTTTGTGCTACAGGATGCAAATTTCTGTTTGAAAAAGCTAGCCTTTGCTTTCCTAACTGCCTGTGTGTATTGGTTCCTAACTTCCCTGAAAAGTTGCATATCACGGGGGCTATTCGATGCTAATGCAGTACGCCACAGGATGTTTTTGTGCTGGTCAAGGGCAGTCAGGTCTGGAGTGAACCAAGGGCTATATCTTTTCCTGGATTTACATTTTTTGAATGGGGCATGCTTGTTTAAGATGGTGAGGAAAGCACTTTTAAAGAATAACCAGGCATCCTCTACTGACGGAATGAGGTCAATATCCTTCCAGGATACCCGGGCCAGGTCGATTAGAAAGGCCTGCTCGCTGAAGTGTTTTAGGGAGCGTTTGACAATGATGAGGAGTGGTCGTTTGACCACAGACCCATTACGGACGCAGGCAATGAAGCAGTGATCGCTGAGATCCTGGTTGAAGACAGCAGAGGTGTATTTGGAGGGCAGGTTGGTTAGGATGATATCTATGAGGGTGCCCGTGTTTACGGATTTAGGGTTGTACCTGGTAGGTTCATTGATAATTTGTGTGAGATTGAGGGCATCAAGCTTAGATTGTAGGATGGCCAGGGTGTTAAGCATGTCCCAGTTTAGGTCACATAACAGCACGAGCTCTGAAGATAGATGGGGGCAATCAATTCAGGGTGTCCAGGGCATAGCTGGGGGCAGAAGGTGGTCTATAGCAAGTGGCAACGGTGAGAGACTTGTTTCTGGAAAGGTGTATTATTAAAAGTAGAAGCTCAAATTGTTTGGGCACAGACCTGGATAGTAAGACAGAACTCTGCAAGCTATCTCTGCAGTAGCTCACCCCCTTTGGCAGTTCTATCTTGTCGGAAAATGTTATAGTTAGGGATGGACATTTCTGGGGTTTTGGTGGTCTTCCTAAGCCAGGATTCAGACACGGCTAGGACATCCGGGTTGGCAAAGTGTGCTAGAGCAGTGAATAAAACAAACTTAGGGAGGAGGCTTCTAATGTTAACATGCATAAAACCAAGGCTTTTACGGTTACAGAAGTCAACAAATGAGAGCGCCTGGGGAATGGGAGTGGAGCTAGGAACTGCAGGGCCTGGATTAACCTCTAATTCACCAGAGGAACAGAGGAGGAGTAGGACAAGGCTACAGCTAAAGGCTATAAGAACTGGTCGTCTAGTACGTTTGCAACAGAGAGTAAAGGGAGCAGGTTTCTGGGCACGGTAGAATAGATTCAAGGCATAATGTACAGACAAAGGTATGGGTGGATGTGAGTACAGTGGAGGTAAACCTATGCATTGAGTGACGATGAGAGAGATATTGTCTCTAGAAACATAATTTAAACCAGGTTAGGTCACCGCATGTGTGGGAGGGGTTAGGAACTAAAGGGTTAGCTAAGGCGTACTGAGCAGGGCTAGAGGCTCTACAGTGAAATAAGGCAATAATCACGAACCAAAACCGCAATGGACAAGGCATACTGACATTAGGGAGAGGCATGCGTAGCCGAGTGATCATAGGAGTCCAGTGAGTAGCTAGGCGGGCTGGAGACATGGCGATTCAGACAGCTAGCGGGCCGGGGCCGGCAAGCTAGCAGAAAGGCCTTAGAGGGACGTCGCGACGGAAGAAGTCTGTTGTAGCCCCCTCGTGCGGTGACGTCGGCAGACCAGTAGTGATGGATCGACGGGGCTCCGTATCGGCAGTAAAAGGGGTCCAGGCCAATTGGCAAAATAGGTATTGTAGCCCAAGGAGTGGCTGATGGACCTCTTCAGCTAGCCGGGAGATGGGCCTAGCATAGGCTAAGCTCCAGGATAATTGGTGCTTGCCCTGGGACAGAGAAATTTGCCGGGAGTGGCCATTCGGATAGCAGCTAGCTAGCTGCGATGATCCAGGTGAAAAGGTTCAGAGCTTGTGGTAGGAATCCAGAGATGGAGAAAAATAAGTCTGATATGCTCTGGTTTGAATTGCGCTGTGCAGACTGGCATGAGTTGTCCAGGCTAAAGGTTAGCTGATGACTGCTAGCTGACTACTAGCTAGTAGCTAGTTAGCTGGCTAGCTTCTGTTAGGGGTTCCGGTTCTAAAGTAAAGAAAATAGCAGATCCATACCACATTGGGTGAGGCGGATTGCAGGAGATGTATGTTGAAGTTTAGGTCAAGAATTTTTTTTTTTTTAAATATATGCAAAGAAAAAAGATATAAAAAGATATATACACGGGACACGACAAGACGAAGACAAAGACGTCTGACTGCTACACCATCTTGGACTTGATTAAAGAAAGAGCTGTTGGGTTTATGGAAACCGCTGACTTGTCTGCACAAGGAATTTCTCAGAAAATACTTGAAGTGTTGTAACCCCTGGAGTTGGATCCCACTCTGTGTGTGGGTTTTTGTTTCGATGGCGCTTCACTCATGTTAGGGAACAGAGGAGGGGTAGAAGTCCTACTAAAGCAAACGGTATATGTGCATTGCAACTCCCACCGTCTGAATTTGGTACTGTGCACTGCGACAAAAGTGTCGGGACATGTCAGTACTTTTTTTGACACAGTAAACTAGTTACACACATTTATAAGTGGATCCCACAGACATGCTCGATTCATAGAAGTACAGAAAGAGTTGCATCCCGATAGACCATGTATCGAGCTAGAAAGATCCATGGATGTACGTTGGAGTTCAAAATCAGGGCCTGTGAGTAAAGTGCTGTTACTGCTAGATGTCATTTTAGAGGTTCTTGCAGAGTTTCCAGAGGCTTGTGAACAAACCAAATTAGAAGCCGATGCCCTCTTACAACAAATCCAGAAGAATACGTTTTTATTCCTGTTAGTCACGTTTAGTCAATTGTTTGACACTAGTGATTTTGCTATGAAGGGATTACAAAGCTCTACATTATCTGTGACAGACTGTATTAATTTAAATTAAGTCCTCAAAAGCAGCTTTTCTACGTTCAGAGATAACTCAGGGGGAGACTTTGATAAAGTTCTCAAGCTAACTGAAGAGATGATGGTTAAGCATGATACTAGTAATTGGGATGTGAGCGCATCACGGCAGCAAAAACTGCCTGTAAAATTGGCAGTGTTGTCACAACTTCATTAGGGAAAACATCCAGCATCAAGAGTGACAGTGACCTGAGGCAACTTTGGAACAATATTCTAGACAGACAGATTACTGAGTTAAACTCAAGATTTCAAGAAGACACATACGGGATCATGCAAGCGGCAGCCTCCTTTTCCAAAGAATCGCAAACCTGCGGCCTTAAAGACCAGCTGAAGACCACATGCGATCATTATGCAATATCAATAAAGGATGCTGAATTCACTGTTTTATTCAGCAGTTGAGTCTCAAAATGAACATGGGAAAGAGTGACTTTTCCTCCATAATGAGTGTACTTGACAGCTGCCCTGGTGATATTTTCCCTAATATAAACTATGTTAAGGATCATTGTCACACTTCAATGACATCATGCAGTGTGGAGAGACTTTTCTCAACAACAACTAGGGTAAAAAAAATAGTCTTCGCACATCAATGACAAGGGCCCGGCTGAACCACTTCAGTTTGCTGTCTTTTGAGCGTGAACTGACAAATACATTGGATTATGATGAAATCATCACCATATTCAACTCTAAGCCTCGACGTCTGTGCCTTATGATGTAAGTCACACGTAAGTCAGCTTTTATTTCTTTCATCATGTTCCCAGTGGTCACAAGTTTACATACACTCAATTAGTATTTGGTAGCATTGCCTTTAGATTGTTTCACTTGGGTCAAACGTTTCAGGTAGCCTTCCACAAGCTTCCCACAATAAGTTGGGTGAATTTTGGCCCATTCCTCCTGACAGAGCTGGTGTAACTGAGTCAGGTTCGTAGGCCTCCTTGCTCACACACGCTTTTTCAGTTCTGCCCACAATTTTTCTATAGGTTTGAGGTCAGGGCTTTGTGATGGCCACTCCAATACCTTGACTTTGTTGTCCTTGAACCATTTTGCCACAACTTTGGAAGTATGCTTGGGGTCATTGTCCATTTGGAAGACCCATTTGCGACCAAGCTTTAACTTCCTGACTGATGTCTTGAGATGTTGCTTCAATATATCCACATAATTTTTCTTCCACATAATGCCATCTATTTTGTGAAGTGCACCAGTCCCTCCTGCAGCAAAGCACCCCCACAACATGATGCTGCCACCCCCGTGTTTCACGGTTGGGATGGTGTTCTTTGGCTTGCAAGCCTCCCCCTTTTTCCTCCAAACATAGCAATGGTCATTATGGCCAAAAAGTTATATTTTTGTTTCATCAGACCAGAGGACATTTCTCCAAAAAGTACAATCTTTGTACCCATGTGCAGTTGCAAACTGTAGTCTGGCTTTTTTATGATGGTTTTGGAGCGCTGGCTTCTTCCTTGCTGAGCGGCCTTTCAGGTTATGTCGATATAGGACTCGTTTTACTGTGGATAAAAATAATTTTGTACCTGTTTCCTCCAGCATCTTCACAAGGTCCTTTGCTGTTGTTCTGGGATTGATTTGCACTTTTTGCACCAAAGTGTTCCCATGGTGTTTATACTTTCGTGTTATTGTTTGTACAGATGAACGTGGTACCTTCAGGCATTTGGAAATTGCTCCCAAGGATGAACCAGACTTGTGGAGGTCTACAATGTTTTTCTGAGGTCTTGGCTGATTTCTTTTGATTTTCCCATGATGTCAAGCAAGGAGGCACTGAGTTTGAAGGTAGGCCTTGAAATACATCCACAGGTACACCTCCAATTGACTCAAATGATGTCAATTAGCCTATCAGAAGCTTCTAAAGCCATGACATAATTTTCTGGAATTTTCCAAGCTGTTTAAAGGCACAGTCAACTTAGTGTATGTAAACTTCTGACCCACTGGAATTGTGATACAGTGAATTATAAGTGAAATATTCTGTCTGTAAATAATTGTTGGAAAAATTACTTGTGTCATTCACAAAGTAGATGTCTTAACCGACTTGCCAAAACGATAGTTTGTTAACAAGAAATTTGTGGAGTGGTTGAAAAACTAGTTTTAATGACTCCAACCTAAGTGTATGTAACCTTCCAACTTCAACTGTATGTAATGAGGTTGCTCCAAGTACTATGCAGTAGTATGAAACGATTGTATTACGAAATAATATACAGTACACATCGCAAATAAAATTAAATGAGTTAGTAGAAACAATGCCTATCCAAATTTTTCTAGGCCTATCCAAAAAAATGTATTCTGGCTACACTCCTGGTGGGGACGTGCTGTATTTGTGAGTGCAGTCTTCTGAGTCTTGATATGTACAGTAGTAAGTATTTCTTCAGGTGAACAAAAATCTCTGCTCTTAAATTAGTTTACTGCATGCGGAAATGCCTTTCTGCTTGATCAAAGTCACACTCGCAAGCTCTCAAGTTTAATTTGCGTTCACTGACGCTGGCCTGCACTCGTGGCACCCATCCTCTGCTCGCTCGACCACAGTTCTCTCTCGACTCAAGTGTTTGCTTGTGCAATGATGTTTCATCTTGCTCGCGCCCGTTCGACTGTTGAATCGGAATTGACACCATATCAGCCCGAATCAATGATAAAACCGTGTGTGTGTGTGTGTGTGTGTGTGTGTGAGAGTGATGGGGACAGGAGGGCATGGTTTTATGTCTGAGGAGCAGACAGGCAGCTGGGAGTTGAAGAGGAGTGGGTTTTATTATCTCTTTATCATCACCACAATATATCTATGTGGGTGCCAGGCGATGCCACGGGAAATATAAAGGGTGATGCTATCAGTCACACACTCGGCGCCTGCTAGCCACACACAGTCAGACGGCGGGTGTGTATGCATATACACAAAGACACACACACACAAATTGTATCTTGTGGGTCCTTGGTGATGTTTCCCTATCCTGTGAGTCACCCCTTATCAGTATACCAAAACATAGCATATGGCAGAAATCTTAAGCATATATTGTGGAGAGCATTCACCTGTATGAACCTTTGGACTGGGCCCACTCTCTGGGGGGGTGGGGCTTTTTCAACATATATATTTTTTTTTTAAAGTAAAACAATTTGATGTAGTAATGGCAGAATGCCCCTTTAACCCTAAAAGCAACAATATATAAGTAACTGCCAAAATAAAGGCAACACGAGTAAATAAGGGATACAAAGTACATTATTTACAACCCTAAAAGTGCCAATTAATGATTTCCAAGAGACAGTATCGAGCTGTAACACTTTATTTTATTACCCTTATGTAACAAGTAAATTGTTTAAATCTCTTCAAATAAGCATATATTCTACAAATTTTACATAATAGTCCAATTTGATGTTTAGAAATGTTTTTATGCTTTGACCAAAGCAACTTGTCATGAACATGTTACTGTTATTCATTCAAAGTGTTTCTGTGATGTTTAGAAATTGGCGATTGAGCTAATCGACATACCAGTACGACTGAAGACTTTCAGCATGCTTTGGAATGCTATGAGCTATCAACTCAGTTCCAATTGCATCTGAAAGATGATACTCTCAACTTGGTAAAGAGACATTGACAGGAAGCCAATTATGTTTTTATATTTGTTTGTTATAGTGGCTGCCACGCCCTCCAGGGGCCAAATCTAGGGTGGCTCCACATCTATACATCTACCTTTGTGATAAATGTGATGCTTTTACCATAAAGTGCACGATTGAGTCACATTTAAAAAATGTAATTCCTCCAGAAATCATGGTATGTGGTGTATTTTGGTCGGTAACTAGCTGCTTGACAGTCTTCAAATTTGGTGCTTCGAGAGTTAAGCGTATATTGTGGAGAGCATTCAACTGTATATGGACTGAACCCACTCACTGGGGCTACATTATTGATATATTCTAGTTTGTCTACAGCTCTGTTCCTAGAAGCTAACAGGCAGACCTGTGGCAGGCAGAGCCTCCACACCAAACCACACACCAAGTAAAGGGACCAGGCAGAAACACCATTACTACTACACTGAGCAAAAATAAAAAGATCCCAGAAATGTTCCATATGCACCAAAAACGTATTTCTCTCAAATTGTGCGCACAAATTTGTTTACATTCCTGTTAGTGAGCATTTCTCCTTTATCAAGATAATCCATCCACCTGACATGTGTGGCATATCAAGAAGCTGATTAAAACCTCTTCTGGATAGGACCCTTCATCTCAATTTCAACCTAAAATGACATTCCCAAATCTGCCTGTAACTCAAGACCCGAAGCAAGGATTTGTATATTCTTAATACTATTTGAATGGAAAAACTATGAAGTTTGTGGAGATGTGAAATTAATGTTGGAGAATATAACACAATAAATCTGGGAAAAGATAAAAACTAAAAAACATGTGTTTTCTATTTTATAATCTTTGAAATGCAAAAGAAAGGCCATACATTGAGATAGGAAGCTGGGGATAATTTAGATGTTGTCCACATTCAAGAATGAGAGAGCTACATATTATTTAGAATGAAGTCCCTCACAAGTTTGCCTAATGTACCCAAGTGGCCGAATTAATAAATTGATACATTTTCAAGTATATAACTATAGAGAACATACAAAAATGCTATGGTAATAAAACATTTAAGTTTACACACTCCCAGGAATGTCATACATGATGGATCATTAGCTTCCCTACATAAAAGGTACTAACAGGAGACACGACGAGAACGCTGATCCAATGCCTCCCAACACAGAAGTTAACTATTTAAGATAAGGGCCAAGTTAGCAGCCAACACTGATCTAATATCATAAGTACACACAACACAAACAATGTGAAGAAAAAAAAATGTACACACTATTTTTATTTAACCTTCATTTTAGCAGGGGGTGAGCCCTGCATCAATACATCAAATACACAACACATATCTATAAACATATATATTATATAGAGTATGGGGAACACAATCACTATAATGAAATATGAAGACCAATAGACAATAAGATACTCAAACCACAGCCACAGCATGTCATAGCCAACATAACATACACATAGGCTATGCTAATACATTGTATGCCTCAGCTCTATATATGAACTCAGAAAAAAAAGAAACTGTCTTTCAAAGATAATTCGTAAAAATCCAAATAACTTCACAAATCTTCATTGTAAAGGGTTGAAACACTGTTTCCAATGCATGTTCAATGAACCATAAACAATTAACATGCACCTGTGGAACGGTCGTTAAGACAGTAACAACATACAGACGGGTAGGCAATTAAGGTCACAGTTGTGAAAACTTAGGACACTAAAGCGGCCTTTCTACTGACTCTGAAAAACACCAAAAGAAATATGCCCAGGGTCCCTGCTCATCTGTGGGAACATGCCTGAGGCATGCTGCAAGGAGGCATGAGGCCTGCAGATGTGGCCAGGGCAATAAATTGCAATGTCCGTACTGTGAGACGTCTAAGACAGAGTAACAGGGAGACAGGACGGACAGCTGATCGTCCTCACAGTGGCAGACCACGTGTAACAACACCTGCACAGGATCGGTACATCCAAACATCACACCTGCGGGACAGGTACAGGATGGCAACAACAACTGCCTGAGTTACACCAGGAACGCACAATCCCTCCATCAGTGCTCAGACTGTCCGCAATAGGCTGAGAGAGACTGGACTGAGGGCTTGTAGGCCTATTGTAAGGCAGGTCCTCACCAGACATCACCGGTAACAACGTTGCCTATGGGCACAAACCCACCATCGCTGGACCAGACAGGACTGGCAAAAAGTGCTCTTTACTGACGAGTCGCGGTTTTGTCTCACCAGGGGTGACGGTCGGACTGGCGTTTATCGTTGAAGGAATGAGCGTTACACCGAGGCCTGTACTCTGGAACGGGATCAATTTGTAGGTGGAGGGTCCGTCATGGTCTGGGGCGGTGTGTCACAGCATCATTGGACTGAGCTTGTTGTCATTGCAGGCAATCTCAACGCTGTGCGTTACAGGGAAGACATCCTCCTCCCTCATGTGGTACCCTTCCTGCAGGCTCATCCTGACATGACCCTCCAGCATGAGAATGCCACCAGCCAAACTGCTCGTTCTGTGCGTGATTTCCTGCAAGACAGGAATGTCAGTGTTCTGTCATGGCCAGCGAAGAGCCCAAATCTCAATCCCATTGAGCACGTCTGGGACCTGTTGGATCGGAGGGTGAGGGCTAGGGCCATTCCCCACAGAAATGTCCGGGAACTTGCAGGTGCCTTGATGGAAGAGTGGGGTAACATCTCACAGCAAGAACTGGCAAATCTGGTGCAGTCCATGAGAAGGAGATGCACTGCAGTACTTAATGCAGCTGGTGGCCATACCAGATACTGACTGTTACTTTTGATTTTGACCCCCCTTTGTTCAGGGACACATTACTCCATTTCTGTTAGTCACATGCCTGTGGAACTTGTTCCGTTTATGTCTCAGTTGTTGAATCTTGTTATGTTCTTACAAATATTTACACATGTTAAGTTTGCTGAAAATAAACACAGTTGACAGTGAGGACATTTCTTAAATTTGCTGATTTTGTATAGATATTAGAAATCAAAGAAAAATCTCAAATGAATATGCAACCATTTAAGCAACTGCATTAGCATACTGATCTAAAAGTAGATCATGTTTTTCCTTCCAAAAACATTTATTCCGCGCAGGAATCAAAACTGTGGTCACTCACAAAGTCCTCATCCATGTGTGTGTGTGTCACTCTCCCGGACAATTTCTACAATAATCTCATCCAAATGTGTATACTTGGACTTCGATTTAGCTTTTCCATTCCTAGTAGCCATGTTTTACTTTTTCAGTTTTGAGAAAAGTATGTAGAAGAGAACGAACCGCTGCGTAACGTAAACTACCATGCGTTCAGTTTGCTTTCACATGGAAATGAATACTGTTGCGCACAGCTCTAGCATGATGGCTGTTTGTCGTACAAAGGGAATTCACATACTACTGGAAAGCCCAGCTCATTGGCTATCTAGCTAGCTATGTTTCAAAACGATAGGTGGTCATTGGACCAAGACACTGTCAATCAAGTGAACACCGCTTGTCTCATTGGTGCGTAATGATGGCTGACCTTCATGGGCTAATTGACATGTTGTGTAGCCAATACATAATGTAGAAAGATGAAACACATTTGGTTGCCTTCTAGAGTGGCTGAGGATTGCACAGAAACCAAACTTGACCGGGTTAAACAACGTTTTGCCGAATAGATTTAATAAATTGTTTTCATTCATGCAAAACGCAGTATACAACTTGGACAGTGTAGGATTTGAAAATAGACTTTATCAAACAAAACAATGCTACATTTTATCTCTGGGACCCTCAGGATGACCAGTCAGAGCAAGATTCTTGAATGACAGTACATTATTTACCGTCAGAGGTGAATGTATCAAACCAGTTGCCTTGATAAAAGTGTTGTTGTCGTGCACTATCCTCAAACAATGGCATGATATTTTTTTGTTGTAATAGCTACTGTAAATTCGACACTGCAGTTAGGTTAACAATCATTTAAGCTTTCTGACAATATAAGACATGTCTATGTCGCGGAAAGTTGGCTGTTACTTACAACGCCATTCTAGTCACATATCGCATATTGAGCAGCAACCGATTTCGGGACACTGATCCTGTAGAGATTTTAAACAGCATGATCATTACACAGGTGCATCTTGTGCTGGGGCCAAAAAAAAGCCACTCTAAAATATGCAGTTTTGTCATTCAACACAATGCCACAGACAATGCCATTGGCATGCTGATTACAGGAATGTCCACCAGAGCTGTTGCCAGAGAATTTAATGTTAATTTTCTCGACCATAGTCCAGAGCGGTTTTAGATTTGGCAGTATGTTCAACCGGCCTCACAAACGCAGACCACGTATATGGTGTCGTGTGGGTGAGCGGATTGCTTGTGTCAACGTTGTGAACAGAGTGCCACATGGTGACGGTGGGGTTACGGTATGGGCAGGCATAAGCTACGGACAACGAACACAATTGCATTTTATCGATGGCAATTTGAATGCACAGAGGCCCATTGTCATGCCATTCAGCATGATAATGCACGGCCCCATGTCACAAGAATCTGTACACAATTCCTGGAGACTGAAAATGTCTCAGTTCTTCCATGGCCTGCATACTCACCAGACATGTCACCCATTGAGCATGTTTGGGATGCTCTGGATCAACGTGTACAACAGCATTTTCCAGTTCCCGCAAATATCCAGCAACTTCGTACAGCCATTGAAGAGGAGTGGGACAACATTCCACAGGAAACAATCAACAGCCTGATCAACTCTATACGAAGGAGATGTGTCGCGCTGCTTGAGGCAAATGGTGTCCACACAGATTTTTTTATTTGTTTAACTAGGCAAGTCAGTTAAGAACAAATTCTTATTTACAATGACGGCCTACCAAAAGGCAAAAGGGCTCCTGCCGGGACAGGGGGCTGGGATTAAAAATAAAAATCTAGGACCAAACACACATCACGACAAGAGAGACACCACATAAAAAGAGACCTAAGACAACAACATAGCATGGCAGCAACACAACATGACAACAACATGCTAGCAACACAACATAGTAGCAGCACAAAACATGGTACAAACATTATTGGGCACAGACAACAGCACAAAGGTCAAGAAGGTAGAGACAACGATATCTCACGGGAAGCAGGCACAACTGTCAGTAAGAGTGTCAATGATTGAGTCTTTGAATGAAGAGACGGAGATAAAACTGTCCAGTTTGAGTGTTTTTTGCAGCTCGTTCCAGTCGCTATCTGCAGCGAACTGAAAAGAGGAGCGACCCAGGGATGATTTGACTGATTTCCTTATATGAACTGTAACTCAGTAAAATCTTAGACATTTCTGTGCATTTCATCCTGTTACATTAGGATGCCTCAGTAGCTCTGGAGCCTGTGTGAGAATACAGCTCGTCATTCCTTCCTCCAGATCCACGAGCGCAGAGAGAGAAAGCTTTCTTGCCCTCCGCCTGTGAGTGAGACACTTTAATTACTGAAACACAGCCAGTCTGGGGGCAGCGATTGAGTTCTTCACACGTCCTGACTAAAGGAGACGCAATGTGCACTCCCAGAGGAGAAGGCAGTAGTGCGAGCACAGTGAGGGGAGTAGTGCGAGCACAAAAGCAGCTGCCTGACTGTCTACCTGATCCTCTGTGTCTGTCGGTCTGTCTCGATAGGCCAACAGCTTAATTCCAGACCTATGCCGTGATACAGGCAGACAGAATGCCTTGCTTTCTGTATAGTTGTCTTTCTTAAAGGAAATGTTCACCCATTTTGAATGTTATATTGTTTTTGTGCATCTCAGAGATGTTCTATCGATTCCCTGGGTCATTTGCTCATCTGAGTTAATGGTGTTCTAATTAGGAAACGTATAACGCCCCAACTAGCAGACTATCGATCTATCGCGTTCATGTTGTCATGCTGCGTCACGCAGTTGCTAAGCTAAATCGTCACATTGTGGATTTTGTAGGCGACTTGAGCTGCAACAGATTTCCACAACGATTTTCCAGGTTGCTACCAACCTTATAATGCCAAAATTAAACATTTGTTCACCAAAAATATTTTTCTCTCATATTAGTGTTATTTAATACTGTAAATTAAATGAATGAGTGGTTTTGGGTGTATTTTTCCATTAATGTCTCTAAATGCAAACACAAACATACAGAAATGACACACATACCCTATGAACTTGCCATTAGACAAAGCCCATTTCTTGCAAATTAAAATGAATTTCTGCCATCTCTCCTAATAGAAAGGGACATCAGTCAAGTCCACCAATTACGTAGCGGCAGTCTTCACGTGTCATATCCTGTTAGTCTGCTAGGCGGGGGTCAACTCGTCAGTGAAGCTTTGACCACAGCCTCCCGCCACCATGTGATTTGAGAGGACAGCCGTGCCGAGACAGAAACGGAGAGAGGCATTTCCCACAATGCCCCATAAGGACGGGTCTAATGAATTCATTGTGCCTGCCAGGCCTCCTTTTGATCAAATATTGCCACATTTGGCAGTCGCATTGGCTGTGATGAACAGTGCTCAACATACGGAGTGATGAGACATTTTCAGATTAAAGCCATGAACATCTCAGACATCAAAGATCAGGACAGAAAAGTCAGACAAAACAAACTGTTCATCCCAAGTCAACAATACACATCTTCAAAAGTAAAATGCAAAACGCCTGTTGTCTTTCTCCTAGTCTCACGTAGCCAGACTTCGTATTCTCGGGTTTGGCCTGCATCCCATGAACCTGGAGAACCTAGAAGCGTGCGGCTGTCTTTCTCCTGGTTCTATTACTGTCGTTATGGGCAGATAGTATTTTAGAAAGAGTGTTGAGTGTTTGAGTGTTGAGCAGCGTAGCTTGAGCACTGATGTCACAGCAGTCAGGCAACATGTTCTCCTGTGAGTCCTCCTGTACTGTAGAAGTTGAAGTCTGAGCCAGTTTCTTGCCTATTCCCACCTCAGTCAATTAACACAGCAGAGAAGGGAGGGGGGAGATGTTAGTTTTGCCACATTAGTCACCCGTCCTCCCCATCTCCTCCCCCGCCTCCTCACCCCTCAGAACGATAATTAATGCCAGCCCACTAATGTGTCCCAAGCTGATCCTGCACTAATTGCAGAAAAACAAAAAGAAGAGAGAAAAAATTGACTGAGTCTTGTGTTTTCATTCCCTCTTCACACCCAATAGGATGCTCTTAGCCATTGCCAGATTTGTTAAATAAGGAAAGAAAAGTGTAGCCGTTGGGTTTTATCAAACTGACTGGCTGACTTGATGACAAAGCTATGGCAAGTCTCCGTGCCCTCTCTGCCCCTGCCACTAATTCAGCTAGAGGGGATGAAGGCTTTCTACCAAAACATTTCAATCACTCAATTATTCATTCTCAACATTTTCCCCATAAAACAAAACAAAATAATACACAAATCCTTAATTTTGGTAAATATTGAGTAAAATAGTGTGAAAATAGAAAGAAGCGGTGGCAGGCAGCCATTGTTGGAGTGAGTAATGCTCTGCTTCCTTCCCTGGTGGTGGCTGTATTGGGTGACACTGGTTGTTAGAGACCAGAGCCTGCCGTGGCCTTGGGGGATAGAGAGAGAGAGAGAGGCTGACGTCATGGTCTTATTATAGGCCCGTCCACCAAGGAACTCTGGAAGACCCAGCGCCAGATAATGAAAGGGGTCAGCTGACTGTGTCAGAGTCCCACTGCTACCCACAGTACAGTACACCAGTGGATCTCAGAATGGAGTGTCGGGAGAAGGATTTGTAGGGTCACGAGTGTGAAAAAGAATGGGGAAATATATATTTTTCATTCCTATTTTAAAAGGCTACATATACCATTTGTATTTTATATTCATTACTTTGCCTATTAGATCTGGTTAGTAACATAGTCTACAGCATTGTACCAAATTCTTATCTCAAAAACATCTCATCTGTGCTTCAGAACCAAAATGTTGAGCGTCAAATGTTGACTAATGGCACTGGCGATCTAAGGCAGGCGCGCATAGCCATACTAGTAACCAGAAAGCACTTACATTTTCTCCCATTTTGCTTGGCATCCATATAAAATACAGTTCAGCAATCTGCTATGGACAACTTTGCCAGAACAATAATTGATCATTTTCATATATTGGCCTAATTTAGGTGGCTACTGGTTATATGTCTAAAGATGGCCGTAACATCGCACTGCCGTCAATACTTATGGGTCGAAGTTGTTTTTTCCGGATTTATTACAATATTTGGCTGCAGAAAGACCACGCCTTCCATCCGATCCGGCAACTGCTTACAGGTAGGTTGTATCCTGCTTGCTCTGGAATCCAGAGAAGTGACATATCCCTCCCTAGTCATAAATGACTTTCAGCTCAAAATGCAGGTGTAAAAAACAGTTTATTTCTGTATATCTTGCATTTTGAAACAACCGTTTATGGCTGTAATGACTGGTTACATTTGTGTAGAAATTGTGCGTGCTTGTGCGCGCATGGATGTGCATGTATGGGGGTAGCAAGCCTTTTGGGGGTCACAGATCAAAAAGTTTGAGAACCACTCCATAAGAGAACCCTTTGAAGAACCCTTTTTGGTTCCAGGTAGAACCATTTTGGGTTCCATGTAAAATGAGAGTTCTACATGGAACCCAAAAGGGTTTAAACTGGAACCAAATAGTGTTCTATCAAGACAGCCGAAGAACCCTTTTGGAACCCTTTTTCTAAGAGTGTAGGATAAGAAGCTGATAATACATCTATTTTTGGATGCTGATCGGCTAGACAAAAACATACACACTTGAGAGAAACTTGAGATGAAATAGTGTACCTGTACGCGTATGTGGTGTATGGTAACATTAGTTAACCCAGCCAACCTTCTTCCAGTATATAATAATTGCAAATCCTCTTTTGTGTTGGTACTCCCTCAAACATCAATATTATTTCCACATGGAATCAAAACAAAAAGTGTCCACTGTCTGGCCCTAGGGATTCTGCTCCCCTCTCATCAGTTAAATTGAGGGAGTGGGTTGCTGTTAAAAGAAAATACGAGAGTGGAAGAGAGAGAGAGAGAATGAGAGTGGAAGAGAGACAGTGGGAGACAGAGAGAGCGAGAGACACTACATGACCAAAAGTATGTGGACACTTGCTCGTCAAACATCTCATTTCAAAATCATGGGCATTAATATGGAGATGGTCCCCCCTTCGCTGTTATAACAGCCTCTTCTGTGAAGGCTTTCCACTAGATATTGGAACATTGCTGTGTGGACTTCCATTCAGCCACAAAAGCATTAGGCCTGGCTCGCAGTCGGCGTTCCAATTCATCCCAATGGTGTTTGATGGGGTTGAGGTCAGGGCTCTGTGCAGGCCAGTCAAGTTCTTCCACAACGATCTCAACAAACCATTTCTGTATGGACCTCACTTTGTGCACTGTCAGCATTGTCATGCTGAAACAGGAAAGGGCCTTCAGCAAACTGTTGCCACAAAGTTGGAAACACAGAAATCGTCTAAAAAAAGGGGCTTAGCTCGAACTATGAAAAACAGCCCCAGACTATTATTCCTCCTCCAACAAACTTTACAGTTGGAGCTATGCATTGGGGCAGGTAGCGTTCTCCTGGCATCCGCCAAACCCAGATTCGTCCGTCGGACTGCCAGCTGGTGAAGCGTGATTCATCACTACAGAGAACGCTTTTCCACTGCTCCAGAGTCCAATGGCGGCGAGATTTACACCACTCCAGCCGACGCTTGGCTTTGTGCATGGTGATTTTAGGCTGTGTGAGGCTGATCGGCCATGGAAGCCCATTTCATGAAGCTAGTGACGAACAATTACTGTGCTAACGTTGCTTCCAAAGGAAGTTTGGAACCCGGTAGTGAGTGTTGCAACCGAGGACAACCGATTTTTACACGCTACAGCACTCGGCATGTGAGTTGTGTGGCCTACCACTTCGTGGCTGAGCCGTTGTTGCTCCTAGACGTTTCCACTTCCCAATAACAGCACTTACAGTTAACCGGAGCAGCTCTAGCAGGACATAAATTTGACGAACTGACTTGTTGGACTTGCTGACTTGTTGGCATCTTATGACGGTGCCACATTGAAAGTCACTGAGCTCTTCAGTAAGGCCATTCTACTGCCAATGTTGTCTATGGAGATTGCATGGCTGTGTGCTCGATTTTATACACCGGTCAGCAACGGGTGTGGCTGAAATAGCCGAATCCACTAATTTGAAGGGGTGTCCACATACTTTTGTTTATTTTTATAAATATACAAAAATACTTGCTGTCCCAAGTGTCTTGTTAAGTGCCTGTTGTGGGTCTGTGTGCCCATACACTCCTAAACAAGTTTTCTCCAGCCTGCTATAAAATCTATAACCACGGAGTACTAGTTGGCTGCTTTTCCTTCACTCCACGGTCCAACTCATCCCAAACCATCTTAATTGGTTTGAGGTCGGGTGATTGTGGAGGCTAGGTCATCTGATGCAGCATCACTCTCCTTCTTGGTCAAATAGCCCTTACACAGCCTGGAGGTGTGTTGGGTCATTGTCCTGGTGAAAAACGAAATTATAGTCCCACTAAGCGCAAACCAGATGGGATGGCGTATCGCTGCAGAGTGATGTGGTAGCCATGCTGGTTAAGTGTGCCTTGAATTCTAAATAAATCACTGACAGTGTCACCAGCAAAGCACCATCACACCACCACTTCCATGCTTCACGGTGGGAACCACACAGGCGGAGAATATCCGTTTCAGCGTCTCACAAAGTTCCTCTGTCCAGTGTCTTTGTTCTTTTGCCCATCTTAATCTATTATTTTTATTGGCCAGTCTGAGATATGTCTTTTTCTTTGCAACTGCTAAGAAGGCCAGCATCCCGGAGTCGCCTGTTCACTGTTGATGTTGAGACTGGTGTTTTGCGGGTACTATTTAACGAAGCTGCCAGTTGAGGACTTGTGAGGTGACTGTTTCTCAAACTAGACACTCTAATGTACTTGTCCTTTTGCTCAGTAGTGCACCGGGGCCTCCCAGTCCACTTTCTATTCTGGTTAGAGCCAGTTTGCGCTGTTCTGTGAAGGGAGTAATACACAGCGTTGTACCAGATCGTCAGATTCTTGGCAATTTTTCACATGAAATAGCCTTCATTTCTCAGAACAACAATAGACTGACAAGTTTCAGAAGAAAGCTCTTTGTTTCTGGCCATTTTGAGCCTGTAATCGAACCCACAAATGCTGATGCTTCAGATCAGATAATCAACTAGTCTAAAGGCCCGTTTTATTGCTTCTTTAAATCAGAACAACAGTTTTTTAGCTGTGCTAACATAATCTTAAGATAACCTTCAGGCCAACTGGGAGCCCAAGGCTGGTTAGGAGACACGGCAATTGTGATGAACTGAGAGAATATTAGGGGAGCACTGTAATTCATTAATCAAATGCTGTCTGCCTCTGTTCTTACCTCTTTCCCTTTCTGTCTTCTACACCTCTCTCCACCTCGTCTTTCTTCCTCATTTTATGATGCACACCATATGTGCATTGAAGTACAGATTGAACTTGTATTTATAATATAATATTACAATTATACTCATAATGCATTTATTATGTATTTATAACACCTGGATAATGAACTTCTTTCAATAAAGCGTTTCACATTCTCCACTGGTTGAAATTAAGTATCTCATTGAAATACTATCCTGTGTCCTCAGATGAATGCAGATGGAGTTAGATATGCAAAGTTTTTTTCTGTATATATGAATTACAAATAAATCATGTTTCTAGTCTATTGCATAGTTACAATGTGTAATCATTGATGTCCCAGGAGCAGGAGTGGTAAACACTGTTGAAGTGTGTAATTGGTAATACATACATGCAAATAATGGAGTTTGATATGACTGAAAAAGAATGTCTCAGAGATTCATACCTGAACCACACCTTTATTTTCCAAGGAAGAGTACATGATCAGTAAATATATTCAATGTACAGGCTACAATGTGGGAATCTCATGCGTGGTAATAACTACAGTCATTGTCTACAGGACTTGCATCCTTGGCACAATAAAGTTATTATATTCTACTCTATCCATAGGCTTCATTGATGTCATTCAGACTTGAAGTTGATACAACAACTATGATAGCCGAGGTTTATCGATTGGTATGAATATTAGTTCAGAACCTAATGTTTTAGGGTCCAAACACAGATCGGCTACATACTGTAGCTAGCTACACATCCATAGGCATACAGTTATTTTTATCCTCCACTACACAATAAGCAAGTAAATATTTAGCTAGCTAGTTGGCTAATGTTAGCTTGTCAGATAACTTGCTAAATAGCAATTGTCACGTTCTGACCATAGTTCTTGTGTGTTTTACTTGTTTTAGTGTTGGTCAGGACGTGAGCTGGGTGGGCATTCTATGTTGTGTGTCTAGTTTGTCTGTTTCTATGTTTGGCCTAATATGGTTCTCAATCAGAGGCAGGTGTTTTGTGTTGTCTCTGATTGGGAATCATATTTAGGTGGCTTGTTTTGTGTTGGGGTTTGTGGGTGGTTGTCTTCTGTCTTTGTGTTCTGCACCAGATAGGACTGTCTCAGTTTTCACGTTTGTTATTTTGTATTTTGTATAGTGTTCACGTTATCGTCTCTTTGTTTATTAAACATGTTGAACACTAGCCGCGCTGCATTTTGGTCCTCTCCTTCACCAACGGAAGAAAAGCGTTACAGCGATTTTTGTAAATTAACTTTACGACAAAAAAATATGCACAAACGTTTGTCTCTACATTAACTAACATATTCGTCTCAATTGTATTTTTTTTTGCTTGACTCGTTATGACGTTATAACTACTTGCATTTGGTTCCACCGTAATGTTTTGTCTGCCATCTTTGTTGAAGAACGCCACCAGGCACGGGTGGCTCGCGTCAAAATTCGTCATTGGAACCACTTGATATGATTGATCATATAAAAACCTTGGGACCCAAATGCATAATGAGTGCTCTAACTCCCCCTTGTGGTGGTCTGGAGCAATGAAGCCATGACGCTGGGTACCTCTAAGTCCCACGGTGCAAGCTCGCAACTGTTAAAGGAGGAACCACTGTAATTGCAAAAGGATTTCCTAATGATCAATTAGCCGTTTAAAATGATAAACTTGGATTAGCTAACACAACGTGCCATTGGAACACAGGAGTGATGGTTGCTGATAATGGGCCTCTGTACGCCTATGTAGATATTCCATAAAATAAAAAGACGTTTCCAGCTACAACAGTTATTTACAACATTAACAATGTCTACACTGTATTTCTGATCAATTTGATGTTATTTTAATGGACAAAAAATTTGCTTTTCTTTCAAAAACAAGGACATTTCTAAGTGACCCCAAACTTTTGAACGGTAGTGTACACACACACACACACACACACACACACACACACACACACACACACACACACACACACACACACACACACACACACACACACACACACACACACACACACACACACACACACACACACACACACACTTTTAGAAAAAAAGGTTCCAAAAGGGTTATTCGGCTGTCCCCATAGGAGTACCCTTTCTGGTTACAGGTAGAACCCTTTTGGGTTCCATGTAGAACCCTCTGCGGAAAGGGTTCTTCATGGAACCCAAAAGGGTTCTACCTGAAACCCCCAAAAAATATTCAAAAGGGTTATCCTATGGGGACAGCCAAATAACCATTATTAGGTTCTAGATACACTCTTAGAAAAAAAGGTGATAACGTCCATTACAGTAGACCCAGAACGCACATCCCACTGGGCACACAATGGTTGAATAAATGTTGTTTCCAAGTAATTTCAATAAAATGACATTGAACGTGGAATAGATGTTGAGTTGACGTCTGTGCCCAGTGGGATCACTGTAGTTTCCTACAATCTGCATATTTCCTCGCATGCCTCTAAAACAAACAGTGTCTTTCATAAGGCTGAGAGAAAGACAGTCACGGTGACATTTCTAAGAATCCTTGGTGGTGTGACGTGCAAGAGATTATTTGTGAGGCCTGAGACCCTTTATCCTTTGTCTAATCATAGGAAATGAGTGAGAGGAGAACGAGGGAGGGAACGAGGTTATTCGGCTTGAATGGGGTGTTCCATAACCCTCTGGCTCGCTCTCAAGCAGTTTAATGGGGAGTAAAGGTTTCTGTCATTAGGCTGGCTGTGGAGCAACACTATAGTCAAGGGAATGTTGCACAGCTACAGTACAATTATGGCCAGAGCAGCTTCAGCATTCACAGGCCTCTCCATAGAGATCCTATAATTAAATTGATTCTATAAGTAACTCTATGGTGCTCTCACTCAAAGCTAAGGAATAGGAGACTGCTGAACCAGAGTGCTGTTAGCAGTAGAGGAGACATGGCAAAGAAAGGACACGTGGAAAACAGATAACCAAATGAATTGGTAATAAAGGATGTATAGTCAAAGATGAATCCTGTGCACATTTTCATTCAAAGCACTAAATGAGAGTAATTTAGTACGTTGATGTCAATAATCCAACAGATGAGGGCTGAGGTTTGAGAGTTGTTGACTATGGAAGGCAGATTCAGTAGCCTTGAGGAAAGAAAGACAGATTAGAGCAGAGGGCAAATCTTTGCGATATTCAACAGCAGTGATCCATTTGGAGGGAGCTATTTTCTCTTCCTTTTTTCATTAATATTAACAAATGATGTATGAGTTGGCGCATCCTGCTCCGTTTGATTCACAAGATTTGTCACAATCTTTGTACTACCTCATTAAGACGTCTAGAGGTGGATCATCAAAATCATGGGATTAATCTCAATTGTATTCCCTTGATTCCTCACATCCACTCTCCTGGCCTCAGATCTTCTGCTCCAATGTGCTTTGAGAAGGAGATGTGGGAGGACATGAGGAATCAAGGATTCACTCCTGCTCTCCATTGTCACCTATCAATAGAAGTCATAGAAACCCACTACTGTACCTCAGAGCAGATTTCTATGACCCTCAACATTAACAAAAGGTTGACCCTTCTACAGTGAAGAAGATCAAGCCTATGACATTGAAAATGCATGCTGTATTTCACTAATGTAATATTTCTACTCCACTTCTACACTTCGCAAACTACTGATAATCACCTCATCTTCCAAAGACAGACAATCTCTGATTGGTGCTTTCTGTAGCTGAGAGAGAGCGAGAGAGCGACATTGGGACACATTTAGCCAGAGACTTGAAACCATTTGCATTCACATTCATTTTGTCTAATTGGGCTGCATGTGTAAGAGGAAAGTAGAAAAGAGACAAGAACCTCGCCCCAACCCGGTCCGCCCACGCTCATTTGCTGACTAATCGCCCAGATAAACACATTAGTAGTGAGCGTACAATGAGGGGACTGGGAGGGCATGTGAGTCAAAGGCTCCAGAAAAACAGGCTTATAGCCTCTATAGAGGATGATTACAACAAGATATGTTTCTTGAATTATAAATTATTTGATCTTTCCAAGTAACAATATGGTAAAATAAACAAATGACAGATAAAAGGATGTGTTGAAAGAGAAATGGATGTCAAGGCCTAATAAAGTTATATTTTCCTCAGTGAGAAGCTATGCCAAGGCTGCTGTGCGCAGAGAAGGATTTACGGTACCAATGTCAGTGACACAGAGTTTAGTGGAAACATCACAGGTCATCCCATCACTGACTGAAGCTCAGAGGTGCACTACATGGATTACTTGTAGTTTTTCATGTTGTCTGTCTGTAATTTTTGTAATGACTTGGTGAGGCCTATCTTGGCCAGGACGCTATTGAAAAAGAGATTTTAAATCTCAATGTGTAACGTCCTGACCAGAGTTCTTATGTGTTTTGCTTGTTTAGTGTTGGTCAGGACGTGAGCTGGGTGGGAATTCTATGTTGTGTGTCTAGTTTGTCTGTTTCTGTGTCCAGCCTAATATGGTTCTCAATCAGAGGCAGCTGTCAATCGTTGTCCCTGATTGAGAATCATATATAGGAGGCTTGTTTTGTGTTGGGATTTTGTGGGTGATTGTTTACTGTCTCTGTGTTTGTGTTCTGCACCAGATAGGTCTGTCTCGGTTTTCACATTTATTGTTTTGTTGTTTGTAGTGTTCACATATTCTTTATTAAATTATGTTGAACACTAGCCGTGCTGCGTTTTGGTCCTCTCCTTCATCCCAGGAAGAAAACCGTTACACAATGAGCCATTCCTGGTTAAATAAAGGTTAAATAAAAAATATAAATAAACATGACCAAAAGTATGTGGACACCTGCTCGTCGAACATCTCATTCCAAAATCATGGCCATTAATATGGAGTTGGTCCCCCCCTTTGCTGCAATAAGAGCCTCCACTCTTCTGGGAAGGCTTTCCACTAGATGTTGGAACATTGCTGTGGGGACTTGCTTCCAATCAGCCACAAGAGCATCAATGAGGTCGGGTACTGATGTTGGGCGATTAGGCCTGGCTCGCAGTCAGTGTTCCAATTCATCCCAAAGGTGTTTGATGGGGTTGAGGTCAAGGCTCTGTGCATGCCAGTCAAGTTATTCCACACCAATCTCAACAATTTCTGTATGGACCTTGAATTGTGCACGGGGGCATTGTCATGCTGAAACCGGAAAGGGCCTTCCCCAAACTGTTGCCACAAATTTGGAAGCACAGAATAGTCAAGAATGTAATTGTAAATCAAATCAAAGTTTGTCACGTGCGCAGAATACAACAGGTGTAGTAGACCTTACAGTAAAATGCTTACTTAAAGGCTCTAACCAATATTGCAAAAAAGGTATTAGGTGAACAATAGGTAAGTAAAGAAATAAAAACAACAGTAAAAAAAGACAGTGAAAAACAGTAGCGAGGCTACATTCAGACACCGGTTAGTCAGGCTGATTGAGGAAGTATGGACATGTAGATATGGTTAAAGTGACTATGCATATATGATGAACAGAGAGTAGCAGTAGCGTGAAGAGGGGTTGGCGGGTGGCGGGACACAATGCGGATAGCCCGGTTAAACAATGTGCGGGAGCACTGATTGGTCGGGCCAATTGAGGTAGTATGTACATATGTACATGGATGTATAGTTAAAGTGACTGCATATATGATAAACAGAGAATAGCAGCAGCGTAAAAGAGGGGTGGGGGGCACACAATGCAAATAGTCCGGGTAACCATTTGGTTACCTGTTCAGGAGTCTTATGGCTTGGGGGTAAAAACTGTTGAGAAGCCTTTTTGTCCTAGACTTTGCACTCCGGTACCGCTTGCCATGCGGTAGTAGAGAGAACAGTCTACGAGTGGGATGGCTGGGGTCTTTGACAGTTTTTAGGGCCTTCCTCTGGTGTAAAGTTCCTGGATGGCAGGCAGCTTAGCCCCAGTGATGTACTGGGCCGTACGCAATACCCTCTGTAGTGCCTTGCGGTCGAAGGCCGAGCAATTGCCATACCAGACAGTGATGCAACCTGTCAGGATGTTCTCGATGTTGCAGCTGTAGAACCTTTTGAGGATCTCAGGACCCATGCCAAATCTTTTCAGTCTCCTGAGGAGGAATAGGCTTTGTCGTGCCCTCTTCACGGCTGTCTTAGTATGTTTGGACCATTCTAGTTTGTTGGTGATGTGGACACCAAGGAACTTGAAGCTCTCAACCTGCTCCACTACAGCCCCGTCGATGATAATGGGGGTGTACTCGGTCCTCCTTTTCCTGTAGTCCACGATCATCTCCTTAGTCTTGGTTACGTTGAGGGATAGGTTGTTATTCTGCCACCACCCGTTCAGGTCTCTGACCTCCTCCCTATAGGCTGTCTCGTCGTTGTCGGTGATCAGGCCTACCACTGTTGTGTCGTCTGCAAACTTAATGATGGTGTTGGAGTCGTGCCTGGCCATGCAGACATGGGTGAACAGGGAGTACAGGAGGGGACTGAGCACACACCCCTGGGGTGCTCCAGTGTTGAGGATCAGCGTGGCAGATGTGTTGCTACCTACCCTCACCACCTGGGGGCGGCCTGTCAGGAAGTCCAGGATCCAGTTGCAGAGGGAGGTGTTTAGCTTTTCAAAGCACTTCATGGTTACGGACGTGAGTGCTACGGGTCTGTAGTCATTTAGGCAGGTTGCCTTTGTGTTCTTGGGCACAGGGACTATGGTAGTCTGCTTGAAACATGTTGGTATTACAGACTCAATCAGGGACATGTTGAAAATGTCAGTGAAGACACCTGCCAGTTGGTCAGCACATGCCCGGAGCACACGTCCTGGTAATCCGTCTGGCCACGCAGCCTTGTGTATGTTGACCTATTTAAAAGGTCTTACTCACATCGGCTACGGAGAGCGTGATCACACAGTTGTCCAGAACAGCTGATGTTTTCATGCATGCCTCAGTGTTGCTTGCCTCGAAGCAGGAATAGAAGTGATTTAGCTCGTCTGGTAGGCTCGTGTCACTGGGCAGCTCGCGGCTGTGCTTCCCTTTGTAGTCTGTAATAGTTTGCAAGACCTGCCACATAAGACGAGCATCGGAGCCGGTGTAGTATGATTCAATCTTAGCCCTGTATTGACGCTTTGCCTGTTTGATGGTTCATCGCAGGGCATAGCAGGATTTCTTGTAAGCTTCTGGGTAAGAGTCCCACACCTTGAAAGCGGCAGCTCTGCCCTTTAGCTTAGTGCGAATGTTGCCTGTAATCCATGGCTTCTGGTTGGGGTATGTACGTACAGTCACTGTGGGGAAGACGTCCTTGATGCACTTATTGATAAAGCCAGTGTGATGTGGTGTACTCCTCAATGCCATCGGAAGAATCACAGAACATGTTCCAGTCTGTGATAGCAAAACAGTCCTGTAGCTTAGCATCTGCTTCAACTGACCACTTTTTTATAGACCAAGTCACTGGTGCTTCCTGCTTTAATTTATGCTTGTAAGCAGGAATCAGGAGGATAGAGTTGTGGTCGGATTTACCAAATGGACGGCGAGGGAGAGTTTTGTACGCGTCTCTGTGTGTGGAGTACAGGTGATCTAGAATTTTCTTCCCTCTGGTTGCACATTTAACATGTTGATAGAAATTTGGTAGAACTGATTTAAGTTTCCCTGCATTAAAGTATGCGGCCACTAGGAGCGCCGCCTCTGGGTGAGTGGTTTCCTGTTTGCTTATTTCCTTTTACAGCTGACTGAGTGCAGTCTTAGTGCCAGCATCTGTCTGTGGTGGTAAATAAACAGCCACTAAAAGTATAGCTGAAATCTCTCTAGGCAAGTAGTGTGGCCTGCAATTTATCACAATATAGGTCTGCTTCAGGCAAGCAAAATCTAGAGACTTCCTCAGATTTCGTGCACCAGCTGTTGTTCACAAATATGCACAGACTGCCGCCCCCCCGTCTTACCGGAGTGTGCTGTTTTAGCTAGCCGGTGCAGCGTATATCCCGCTAGCTTAATATTCATGTTGTCATTCAGCCACGATTCCAGGAAACATAGGATATTACAGTTTTTGATGTCCCGTTGGTAGGATATTCGTGATCGTACCTCGTATAATTTATTGTCCAATGATTGCACGTTGGCGAGTAATATTGACGGTAACGGCAGCTTTCCCACTCGCCTTCTGCGGGTCCTCACGAGGCATCCCGCTCTGTGTCCCCTGTACCTGTGTTTCTTCCTCTTGCCAATAACGGGGATATTGGCCCTGTCGGGTGTTTGGAGAATGTTCTGTGCATCTTGTTGTTGAAGAAAAAATCTTTGTCTAATCCGAGGTGAGTGATCGCTGTCCTGATATCCAGAAGCTCTTTTTTGCCGTAAGATACGGTTGCAGAAACATTATGTACAAAAAAAACACATAATAGCACAACTGGTTGGGCACCGGTTAAACTGCTGCCATTTCCTCCGGCGCCATTTTTATTAAATTGTTAAGAGGCCTAGTCCGAACCATGAAAAACAGCACCAGACCATTATTCCTCCTCCACCGAACTAGCACTATGCATTGGGGCAGGTAGCGTTCTCCTGGCATCCGCCAAACCCAGATTCGTCCGTCGAACTGCCAGCTGGTGAAGCGTGATTCATCACTCCAGAGAACGCGTTTCCACTGCTCCAGAGTCCAATGGCAGAATGCTTTACACCACTCCAGCCGACGCTTGGCATTGTGCATGGTGATCTTAGGCTGTGTGCGGCTGCTCGGCCATGGAAACCTATTTCATGAAGCTCCCGACAAACAGTTATTGACTGTTTGCTTCCAGATGCAGTTTGGAACTCGGTAGTGAGTGTTGCAACCGAGGACAGACCATTTTTACACGTTATGTGCTTCGGCATCCCATTCTGTGAGCTTATGTGGCCTACCATTTCGCGGGTGAGCCGTTGCTGCTCCTAGACGTTTCCACTTCACAATAACAGCACTTACAGTTGACCGGGCCAGCTCTAGCAGGGCCTAAATTTCACGAACTGACTTGTTGGAAAGGTGGCATCCTATGATGGTGCCATATTGAAAGTCACTGAGCTCTTCAGTAAGGCCAATGTTTGTCTCTGGAGATTGCATGGCTGTGTGCTTGATTTTTTACACTTGTCAGCAACAGGTGTGGCTAAAATAGATGAATCCACTAATTTGAAGGGGTGTCCACATACTTGTGTATATTATATATATATATTTTTTAACCTTTATTTAACTTGGCAAGTCAGTTAAGAACAAATTCTTATTTTCAATGACGGCCTAGGAACAGTGGGTTAACTGCCTGTTCAGGGGCAGAACGAGAGATTTGTACCTTGTCAGCTGGGGGATTTGAACTTGCAACCTTTCGCTTACTAGTCCAACGCTCTAACCACTAGGCTACCCTGCCGCCCCATATAGTGTATAGTGTAGGAACACAGCCAACTGAGGTACCAGATAAGTATCACAAAACAGACACATGCACACACGCACACAAACATAACTTAAAAGGAACAATTTATATCTTTGAGGGTGAATTATTTTATGTTCAGACGAAAGCAGACTGAACTTCCTTTGTGTCTCTCATAAGCCAAAATGATTTCAGACAAACAAACAAACAAGAAACAGCGTGTCCCCCGCTCGCTCAGTGACTACAGGGCTCTCAGGGAGAAAGAGAGCAGCAATTGACTGCTACACATGGCCTGTCTTTCTGTCTGAGAAACTCTCCTCCTCTCCCTTGGGCATATGTTACGTTACATCACTCACTCCCATAACAATAATTAATTCTTCCCTCAGTATACAGCAAATAGTGACAGCTAAATATAGTCACACCTGACATACTTCCAGACTGTATGAGCACATCAAGTAGTGTCGATTTCTCAATAAAAAGCTACCGATGGCTACTTAAAGCACACAGATAATGGTGTTAAAAATCAAGTGAGTTTGGTTTCATTTCCCATTGTGTAGGAAAATAGGAACAAAGCGTGCTATCAAATGGCGAGAACAGACCCAGAAATCGTTACTGTCCTCAGTGCGCCCATATCAGATGAGGTAGTGCTTACATAACACCTTCTCGAACAGGCACAATAGAATTTCAGATCAATGACTTATTGACTCCATGAAAAGACTGCGTCCCGCTCTGGGGCCATTGCATATTAAAACCTAATGAAAATAATTCTTCTTGAATGGCGACAGATCATAATTTATTTATGTGAACAGTAGATGAGGTGAAAGGGGTGAAAGAAGAAAAGTCATTTTATTTTTCCTATGACGGTCCTTGTTAGCGAGAGTCCAAATCAATCTCCAAATTAATGTTCAAATCACACCAGGGAGATTGATAGCAAGACCCTTTTACCTCCACAACACATGTATGTCACCTTCTGTCAATGGTAATCCATTCCAAGGAGGTACACACTCACACATTCTCTTCTGCTGGGTTCTCAGCTTGGCATGTGTATAGTTTGTCTATTAGCCAATGTCTTCATCCCAAATGGTTAGGGCTGTGCACATACCTTTTGGAGGGGGGGGGGGGGGGGGGGGGGGGCACATGTGCTCAAACCAAAAACTAGGGCAACCCCCCAAAAAGAAATCCTGCAGTCGCGGTCACAGATTTGTTGTGCAATTATTACTTTGATTATTTAGTAGAAGCACTGCTACTCGACTAGTGCTCCAGACTAACATGTTCCTAAGATTTTTTGTCGCACAAATCTGTTTTAGCGGTGTCACAAAATTTGTATAATCTTAAAAAGTAATTCAGTGCTTTATTAAAAAGTGTAGACTACGGAGATGGTACTCGAGAACTAAGTTGTTTAATCATCTTTTCATTGTTGTGATTCAAAATATTTTCATGTGCAACCTAATACAGGGAGTGTCATGCATTTTGGTTAACAAATATGCTATTGTTGTTAGATTTTACTGTTAATATAGGACTCAAGAATGTCCCTTTTTTTAAAAATTGAATTTACCTGCATCTTTATGTGCAATAATATCATAAGCAAATTTATTTGGGGCTAATTCACCACCTGCATTTAAGTGGAAACTCATAACAAGATTGCTGACCTCCCTAATCTTACTACTACTCCCTAATCTTACTACATTTGCACACTCTGTACATAGATTATTCTATTGTGTTATTGACTGTACGTTTGTTTATGTGTAACTCTGTGTTGTTGTTTTTGTCGCACTGCTTTGCTTCATCTTGGCCAGGTCGCAGTTGTAAATGAGAACTTGTTCTCAACTGGCCTTCCTGGTTAAATAAAGGTCAAATAAAAATATAATACCCACTACTAATAGCCATGTATTAATCTAACAGTAAATGTTATGTCCAAAAAAAACATTGCAGTTTTATATCGTCCAATGAGGCCTACGCAATCGCAATGGCCAATGAGAATTTCGCTCACTCCGTATCTCAATGCCATATCAAATATCTCGGTTGTAAAATATTTGCATTTGACTTAAAAATGTAGAGTTGAGAAATAAGAATACCAGAAATCTAAGAACCTCCATAACTGTGACAACAGGATGGCTGTGTTTTGGATTTTAAAATGTTATACATTGGAGCATGTTTCCCCTCCCCGGAAAGTAGAGAGAGATTGGATTGCTCGACACAGCAGTAGGCTCCAGCGAAACAGGTACAGGGACAGGCAGACACATTCATTAAAGAAATCATGATGATAATTTACTTTACTTTTACCCCATCCCATCTGGTTTGTGCGACTATCATTTGGTTTTCAACAGGACAATGACCCAACACACCTCCAGGCTGTGTAATGGCTATTTGACCAAGAAGGAGAGAGATTGAGTGCTGCATCAGATGACCTGGCCTCCATAATCACCTGACCTCAACCCAATTGACATGGTTTGGGATGAGTTGGACCGCAGAGTGAAGGAAAAGCAGCCAACAAGTGCTCAGCATATGTGGGAACTCCTTCAAGACTGTAAGAAAAGCATTACAGGTGAAGCTAGTTGAGAGAATTCCAAGAGTGTGCAAAGTTGTCATCGAGGCAAAGGGTTGCTACTTAGAAGAATTTCAAATATATTTGAGTAGGTGTGTCCAAACTTTTGACTCTCTCTGTCTGTCTCTCTCTCTCTCTGTATATATATCTGAAGAATACGTGGATAGAGTCATACATGTACAGCAACAGTTGAAAAGGGTGGATTTGACCAGAATACAGTTTACTGTCTGTATATTTGGTTGATTGATCTCTGGCTGGACAAGTGGAAGTGGTAGCTCATTTATTTGTTTGCTCATCTATCACTGCAGAAACATTTAGCATGCAATAACGTAGCCTAAATCTAGTGTATTATTTATCTATTAACTCACGTAGTAGCCTATATAGAGTTTAGGCTATATTGCTATCGTCCCAATCCCACTGAAACCCAACATCCTGATTCTTGTCTTGCATTCCTAACTTTATTCTATAATCCATTAGTTGCATTATCAAAGCACGTCTCGCCTATGCATGTCAAAATACCGCTATAACATTTGCCCCGCTTTTCTGCACGGTCTCTTTTATTGCTGCCCAAATGAGAGTTTCAGTAGAGAATGTGTGATCAACAAACAGTATGAGAGTAGATATGCATATTTTTTTTAACAGAGTTGGTCCCTGTTAAGATATCTCGATATTTAAACAATTTCCTCTCTTCATGTCCCCGTTATTTATGAGCTGATCTGGTATCTCTATAATTATCAACTTGACTTTGCCAAATAGGTGATATTCTGTCATTCGATGGAGGTTATCGCGCAAGCTTAGCAACTTTGGTCAATTTACTTTTGTTTGACTGCCGTTACAAAGTTTGTATGATTCGACAACGCTATGGCCTACTCGGCGTGCGCCTGAGCGCACTCTGTGTCGAGGTAGCCTAGGCCTACTGCTGAAATGCGCTGAATTAATTGAGGAACACGCTCAAATTTATTGTAATGACCCGGCTGGGTCATAAAGGGAAAAGAGACGGACTCTAGGTGTGCAGGTCAGAACACAGGTTTATTCCTAAACTGGGCTATTGTTCAGGCCACAGCCCACGCCGTTAAATGCCGAACGTACACAATTTTACCATGTCGAGTTAAGGGTCACTCTCATAGGAACAGATCAAGGCCCCGAACAGAAAAGAAAGAGAGATGAGACAGTAATCCCTATTTATGCATTTCCAAACCCCGCGGGATTACCCATCATACCCCCCCAACCTTTCCATCTGTCCTGACATATTTAACCCCTGCTAGTAGCCATGAGAACCATAACACACCCACAAACACAGAACACAATACCGGGTCGTTACATAGCCCCCCCCCCCCCCCCCTTTCTAAACCCTAGCCCCTAGGGTTACACAACAAAATCCTTAAAACGACCCGGAGGTCGCATCAGTCTCTTGGGCCTCCCCGTGACTCTCACCGGTGAACCCCCAGAACACTCCTCTGCCCCAATGTCATTTCCAGCGCCCTCCGAAGAAGCAGCCCCCTCCCCAGGCTCAGGTTGCGCTAGAGTCTCCTCGTTAGACTGTTCCCGTGGGCTCACATCAGAGCCCTCACTCCCATTCCCTACCGTTTTCCTCCCTCTGTAGGGTGCCAATCGATCCCGGTGGACCACCACCTTCCTGCTCCGTGGGGGGACCTCCACCCGGTACGTCACCTCCCCCACTCTCTCTATCACCAGACACGGCCCCACCCATGCACTGTCCAGCTTTGGGCACCGCCCCTTCTTGCGCGTGGGGTTGTGAAGCCACACACATTCTCCCGCTCCAAAGTGCCTCCCCCTAGCGCGCGAGTCGTAGTGGCGCTTTTGGCGCACCCCTGCGTTCTCGAGTTGCTCTCTTGCGAAGGTGTGAGCCGCTTCTAACCGGTTCTGCAGACGACACACATAGTTCGGGCCAGGCAAAACCCTGTCGTCATTATCAGGAGGGTGGCCAAACGTCAGTTCGGCTGGGGTGCGCAACTCACGACCTAACATTAGTAGTGCTGGGGAGCACGCAGTCGATTCTTGAACAGCCGACCTACACGCCATAAGAATAAACGGTAAGTGGGTGTCCCAATCTCTCTGGTGTTTTGAGGTAACGATGGCCAGCTGCTGTGCTAATGTTCTGTTAAATCTTTCCACCAGCCCATCACTCTGGGGGTGAAGCGGAGTAGTGCGCGTCTTCTCCGCGCCTAACCGTCTACACAACTCTGAGAACACCCGTGACTCGAAGTTTCTCCCCTGGTCGCTGTGAATAGACTGTGGCACCCCAAACCGACTGATTATTCCCCCCACCAACGCATCAGCTACTGTCTCTGCCTCCTGGTCTGGGAGAGCGTAAGCCTCCGGCCACTTGGTGAAGTAGTCCATAGCGGTTAGAATCCACCTGTTACCGCTGTCTGTGGTTGGAAACGGCCCTACTATGTCTACCCCCAGTCTCTCCATGGGCTCCCCTACTGGGAATTGTTGTAGGAGGGCGTGTGACTGACCTGGAGGTCCTTTTTTAGCAGCACACTCGTCGCACTGCCTACAAAAGTCCTCAACATCCCTCCTGTGCCTGGCCCAATAGAAGCCTTTACGCACGCGCTTTAACGTTTTGGAGACCCCAAAATGCCCTGCGCCTACTCCCCCATGAAGCTGCTGTAACACGCTCCCCTGCAGCCTTTTGGGCACCACTACCTGCCACGTAATTTCTCCAGTCGCTGGCTTTTTCCACCCCCTCTGGAGCACTCCCTCAGCCACTCTAAGGACTGTGAATTTAGCCCACAGTCCTTTGGTGACTGGTGATAGAGGGGCTACTTCCCCCCACGGCGGTTGTCTTCTCTCTTCCACCCACCTCCTGGCGACGCCTCCACTCCCCAACGTCCACAGCCTCAAGCTCCCGGCACTCTGTCACACTCAGCTGACTCACCGTGGCGGTGACTCCCTCCTCCCTGCACAGTTCTCTCTCTCGCTCCACCCGTTTGGCGCAGTACCCACAGCCATCCTCAGCACACGGGCGGCGGGACAAGGCGTCTGCATTGCTGTGGCGAAGGCCGGCTCTGTGCTCCACCTGGAAGTCGTAGGGTTGCAGCTCCTCCAGCCAGCGGGCAATCTGACCCTCTGGCTCCTTGAAGGAGAGAAGCCACTGCAGGGCGGAGTGATCCGTCCGGACCACAAACGGCAGGCCCCCCAGGTAGTACTTGAAATGGCGTACTGCTGCCACGACAGCCAAAAGCTCTCTCCTTGTCACGCAGTAGCGTTTTTCAGCCTTATCAAAAGTTCTGCTGTAATAAGCTACTACGTGTTCCCCATCAGGACCACGCTGAGCCAGCACAGCCCCCAAACCCTCATTGCTTGCGTCGGTGTCCAGGATGAACGGACGGTTCGGGTCTGGTGAGGCCAGGACAGGGGCCTCCATCAGGGCACGTTTGAGGGCCTCAAACGCCCGCTGGTGCTCTTCGGTCCACTGAAAAACAGTGTCCTCCTTGAGAAGGTGGTTCAAAGGAGCCGCTACCCCCGCAAACCCCTTCACAAACCTACGATAGTAGGATGCCAGCCCCAGGAAGCTCTTAACCTCTTTTTTTCCCCCTGGAACTGGCCACCCCCTCACAGCCTCTACTTTGTCTGGCATCGTGCTGATGCCCTCACCACCCAGCTGATGCCCCAGGAACGCCACCTCCCTTTGCATGAAATGGCACTTTCCCGGATGTAATTTTAGCCCCGCCCCCGAGATCCTCTCCAACACTCGCCTAATTGCCCCCAGTGCCCCCTCAAACGATGTGCCGTGCACCAATATGTCGTCTAGGTACACAACACACTCGTCTCTCGGAACCCCCGCCAGCACTCTGTCCATGAGCCTCTCAAAGGTGGCAGGAGCATTACAGAGCCCGAAGCACAGCACCTTGAACTGCCAATGGCCCCTATATGTGGAGAAGGCCGTTTTTTCACGTGCCCCTGGCGAGAGGGGCACCTACCAGTAGCCACTGCGCAGATCAAGGGAGGAGAACCACGAGGACCCTCTCACGTGGTCTAGCGACTCATCAATCCTCGGTAGGGGATAAGAGTCTTTAGTGGTGACAGAATTTAGGCCCCTGTAGTCAACACAAAACCTAAGTTTACCCCCTTTCTTAGGCACCATGACGACCGGCGCGGACCATGGGCTATCTGATGGCTCAATGAAATCAGCCCGCAACATGTCAACAATAGCTGTGTCTGCTGCTTCCCTCCTGGCAAGGGGAATACGACGGGGCCGAATTTTAATGGGTCGGGCGTCCCCAGTGTCTATTTCGTGCTGAACTAGGTGCGTTTGTCCTACCTCATCTTCCCCCCAAGCGAAGCTATCTTTAAAGTCCAACAGCAGCTGCTTTAACTGTCTCTGTTGTCTCTCATCCAGACCCTGACAGTTCTTCAGCCACACAGCCTCGACGGCGTCGATATCTTCCTCCTTCCCCCCGTCGGGCTGATGGGGTGAAGGAGCCAGTGTGTTTTGGGCTACTGGGCTGCCTGTGCTTGCACCATGATGGGGAGTGAAGGCCGTCGCCGCCGGAGACAGCTGCTGGGATGGCACAACGACCAAGGGAGCAGCCGGGATGACCGGTGGAGTTTCTGCAAGCTTGGAGGAAGACGGAGGGACAGCCCTGCCCCCTGCTGGCCCTCCCGAAGGCGACATTCCCACTGTGGGCCCCCCCGACAGCCTCAAAGTGCCCGACGCTAAGTCCAACTGAGCCCCACAGTTTTTCAAAAAGTCCATTCCCAGTATACAGGGGTCCTGCACCGCTGCTACCCACACCGGACACCCCACAGTTCTCCCCCCACAGTCACAGATAGCTGACACTTCCCTAACATGGGGGCTAGCTCCCCCGTGACAGTCCGTAGCTGGACAAGGGTCGGCTCCACCCGCACCCCAACAGGTAGTATGTCTGGTCTCACCAGGGTTACTGTAGAGCCCGTGTCGACCAGGGCCAAACATTCCACCCCCTCTACCTTGACGATGACATTGCAGAAGTCCCCAACGGTGGTACGTCCCACCACAACTACCGGACTAGGAAACACGGCGGCAGCTACACCCTGGGGGAGCAGGTCCCCACCCTCTTGTCTGCGCTGCTGGGTACCTCCTTTGCTTACAGTGGGTTCGGGGGCGGGGGGGTGGGCCCGCGCTGCCCCCTGCGCGAGAACCCGCTGTCGTTTCCCTGGTGACGGGGGAATCTGCCACACTCCCGCTGAATGTGGCCAGGCTGGCCACAACCCCAGCAGACAATAGGAGTTGAGCTGACACTGCGACGTTGCCTGGAGCCCCTCTCCATGACAAGCGAAGCAGTCTTGACTAGCCCGCCCAACTCGTCAACCCACTCTGGTTTTGTGACCCCTGGCACCCCAGCCACCGCTGCTCTCACCTCTGGTTGACTGGCGACTTCCACTCTCACTCCCTCACCCCAGATCAGCTCCCTCTTCCTGGCTATCTCCACTGCAGCCCGCAGAGATGGTGGGTCCGCCATCTGAACATGCTTACCCAGTTCGGTGGAAGAGAGCGCTCTAATAAAACTGTCCCGTGCCAGCTCGTCTTGCACCCCAATCGGCATAGTTGCATAAGCCCGCCTGGTCAGGCTCAGAATACCACTTGCCAACGCCTTTAATGATTCCCCCTGAAGTCTCTTTTTGTTACTCAGTTCAATCCGCAGCATGTTGGGCTGCGCGTCGCTGCCGAAACGGCCCCCCAATGCCTCCACTAGCGCACCGTAGTCGCCCCTCTCGTCCGGGGCTAGCGTTAACAGGCATTCCGACGCCTCTTCTGCCAGGCTCAGGGCAAGCTGTAACGCTTTCGTCTCGTCAGACCACCTCCCGGCTCTAGCCAACAACTCGAATTGAGTGAAAAAAACTTCCCATTTACCTTGTCCATTGAACTTTGGTAGTTTAGCCGCTACCGTGGCTAATGGCAATAGGCCGCTGCCATCTCTGTTTACATAAGCAGGCCCAGCCATTTCCGCACCCGGTGACGTCGATATCCCCGTCGCCGTGACGTCTGCTCTCGAGCGGTGTGAAGGAAAACCCGCCAGTTCTGCCATCTTGCTGACTGACAATTTAACTCCCGCCATGTGGCTCTCCAGCTTTTCTACGGCAGTCGCCGCCTGACCCTCCCGACCGGGTACCCCCGAGCCCACAACGGACACTTTGTCCGACTCTTCCTTAATTTTCCGCCTCGCCCCAAGCATCATGACCGTAGATGCGAGTCACGCTAAAGCCAACCCGGCCTATACTGAACAGCTAACTCGCCTAGTCTCGATCCCGTAGTTCGAAAGCACTTCTGACACCAATGTAATGACCCGGCTGGGTCATAAAGGGAAAAGAGACGGACTCTAGGTGTGCAGGTCAGAACACAGGTTTATTCCTAAACTGGGCTATTGTTCAGGCCACAGCCCACGCCGTTAAATGCCGAACGTACACAATTTTACCATGTCGAGTTAAGGGTCACTCTCATAGGAACAGATCAAGGCCCCGAACAGAAAAGAAAGAGAGATGAGACAGTAATCCCTATTTATGCATTTCCAAACCCCGCGGGATTACCCATCATACCCCCCCAACCTTTCCATCTGTCCTGACATATTTAACCCCTGCTAGTAGCCATGAGAACCATAACACACCCACAAACACAGAACACAATACCGGGTCGTTACATTATGAACAGACTGTTTCGCAATTCACAACAATGCCATTGGTGATCAAAGTTACTCTATCATTACTAAATATCAGTTTCACGTGCTGTGAAATCTTTACATAGGAGTGCAGTGGCAATCACATTTTGGGAGAATCCTGAGTGACCATATATTGGTTTTAAACGCTTTAAAATGGGCACTTCCGATTTTTACGGTATTTCCGGGACTCAGGCTAATTATGAATTATTCCCGGTACTGAAACTTGATAGATTTTCGGGAAAATATTAACCCTTATGAAAAAAGATTGCAGTCAGATTGCAGTATAAACTGCAGTACAGCGTAGTATAACCGGAGTTAGAATGCACTATAACTGCAGTATGCGGCAAATACTGAGTCCAAAATAACACATTTTTATTTACTGCAGTAATTTTGCAGTGTAACTGCAGTTACAGTGCAGTAAAACTGCAGTACACTATAGTTATTCTGCAATCACTGTGTCCAAAATACCACAGTCGACTGCAGTTACTGCACTTTTACTGCAGTTTCAAAACTGCAATCTTTTTTGTAAGGGAATCCCTGGTATTGACTGCATCAAAACAAGAGAAGCTAGTTACTCGAGCTAGGCTAATTGAGACTACATAACTTTAACTGTGCACTTTTTCCGCTTCCAAATCCTACAGTAAATAGTAGGGAATGCAATTCTAGTGATTATATTTCTGTGGTCCATACTGTAGCTCTGATACTGTGCTCTCCCATAGCCAGAAGGTCCACGTTTCAAGTTATTGTCAGGTGCACTAGTACAGTGAAATGCATTTCTTGCTTGCTCTTTCAACAATGCAGTAGTACTATAATAAATAATGTATATAAAGGTCTTCACACACAATCACAGTGCTCTGCGGGCACAAGCCTTTGGATGAGGCCAGTGGTAAATGAGGGGAAAATTAGCAGATTATGCTGGAAGGGTTCAGAGATTCACACATTTGCCAGCTCATACAGTACACCCCTCAGCCTGGACAGCCGTCTCCACCCAGGGGCCAGGGAGAAGAGCAAGCCCCCTCCACACACACACACACACACACACACACTCACACTCACACTAACACACACACACACACACACACACACACACACACACACACACACATATATATATGCACGTTTCAACCCCCTTGACATGCAACGATTTTCTCTTACGTGCACAGCAGAGGGTAGGATGGAGAGAGAGAAATAAAGAAAGGAAGAAAATAAAAATGTATTAGAAAAAGATAAATATAGATTACACTACAGCATGCTGGCAGCTGTACCTGTCAACTCTCTCATTGTCATACAAGGTATCATCCTCCCACACATGCTGTCACTGTCTTATTATATGGGGTATAATATAATTATGATAAAAATAAAGAGTCGCACACACTATATGTAAGCCTCCAGTAATTTGTTGGGATAAATACCAAGGTTTCAGCCACTCTGCCTTGCTTCTTCAGGCTGGAGAAGGCACAGTGATGCCGAAACTTGTGTTTTACCCAACAAATTACTTACATATACAGCTTACATATAGAGTGTGCGACTCTCTATTTTTATAGCCTACAGTTCACTCACCTTTAGTCAGCACCTCCACTAAATTGATGGGCTATTTGCCAGCTCATGCTTTTCACTACAATAATATGACATCAATACATACTGTATGTGAGGTTGATGCCAATCATATGGGTTGCTCTTGCCTGTGGTTCAGTACCAGCTGGTGAGATGCATCGTTTCATATTAGTTTCCCATCAGTGGGAGTGTGTGTGAAGCAGGTGTGTGTGGATGATAACTCAAGGTAAAGAGATAGACTGTAAGGATTACCTAGTTCTTTGTGTGTGTGTGTGTGTGTGTGTGTACGTACGTTGTGGGATAAAGGGAGAGACCGAGAGTGTTAGAGAAGGAACTCAGTGCCTCCTGCCTAAGTGTGTCTGCGTGTGCGCGTGCGTGCGTGAATGTTCATGAATGTTAGATGGCATGTGAAAGGTCATGATTGAATGGGTCAATGAGTGTGTGTGTGCCTGCATGATGTGCATAAGCGTTAGCGTTCATGTGTTTGTGAGAATACTGAGACTAAGCCACACTGACCATAGATCACACCCTGTCACCATAGAAACAGGAAGGTGACATGACAACAGCTCCATCGGGTTTGTGGGAGTAGCACAGCATTAGATGGAGCGAGAGAGTTTTTCCTAACCTCACACTGCAAAGGGGCACACACGCAGGAATATGGACAAGACTAATGTCAATATTAATTGAGACTGAATTCCTCCATAATGTCAACTAAAATATCCTCCATAGAGATGATTAGTTGAGTGAGCAGTGTGACGCCAGAGTGCACGCAAAACACATGCACACACACACACTTTGATAAGTAAAAGCTATGCATACGTAGATAGCAATGGATAGAAAAAATATGATTCTGTGCTGAGAGGAGCACAGCCTTCCTTCAGGTCATGGGCAGAGAGAGGGAGAGGCACAGAGAGAAAAAGAGGAGAGGAGAGAGAGGGGAGGAAAAGAGAGAGTAAATGAAGGGATGGCTGTCTGCAACACACAGACAGAGCTAACAACAAAACAAGGCTGGCATTTTCACATACAGAGCTGATCACGAACACATAGGGTTATCAGAGTCAGGGACAGATACGCAGGGGACATAAGGACAAGGATAAACACAAAGAGCCAGAACAAAGAGCCAGAACAAAGAGCCAGAAGTAGATAAAGACACAACAACAGGTCTTCAGGTTGAGGGCAACAACAATAGAAAATACACTAAAAACATCCACGCAGGGACAAAGACATCCACGCAGGGACAAAGACATCCACACAGGGACAAAGACAAACACAGGGGGCATGAGGGGACGGTGGGAATTGACACTGTGCATCATGGGGGGTTTACTGAGATCTAAGGCTGTGTTAACATTTAAATGTCAGGTGGAGGGATGGAGAGACTTGTTGGCAGTGCAGGGCCCAGGGGTGAATCGAGAGAGACAGAGAGAAGAGAGAAAAAAGAGAGGGAGAGATAAGAGGGGTAGTAGAGAGAGAGAAATAGGGAGGTAGCTGAAGCTCTATATGCATTAATCCAGCCTAAGAGCAACATGGAGGACAGTATTTTTAATGAAATAGAGAGATGATCGTGGGAGATTTTTCCCGAAGGACCCATTCTGACAAGATGCACTGTGATGTAAGCTTGCGAGTGCGATTAACCCAATCTAGCTAGTTTAAGCCTTGTGCTGAAAAGCCATGTGCAGCCTACTGGGGGCCACCCATACGTGGGTATGATGCTACACCTGTACACCTTGGCACACCTGTATTTGGGGGAGTTTCTCCCATTCCTCTCTGCAGATCCTCTCAAACTTTGTCAGGTTGGACGTGGAGCGTTGGTGCACAGCTATTTTCAGGTCTCTCCAGAGATGATTGATTATAAAAACCTGTTTTTGCTTTGTCATTATGGGGTATTGTGTAGATTGATGAGGGAAAAAAACAATTTAATATATTTAGAATAAGGCTGTAACGTAACAAAATGTGGAAAAATTCAAGGGCTCCGAATGCACTGTACTCATATTGAACTTACTATTTGGATAGATCTGAACTACCTTGAGAAAATGTACAGACTATAGGGTTTAATTACTAGAAGCTATACTGTAAGACAGAAACTCCCATTAAAAAGGGCATTGAATATATTCCTGCTGGCAACCCAGCAGAACCACTTCTCCCACACAAGAAGCACATTTTCCCTCCTCTCTCATGGGTGTTGAAATCATTAGCATAACTACAGGTAACTGCCAAAGTAAAGAATACACCAACATAATGACTTAATAGCGCGTTGGGCTACCATGAGCCAGAACGGCTTCAATGTGCCTTGTCATTAGATTCTACATAGTGTCTGGAACTCTACCGACGTCTTGCTTCCGGATAAGCTAAAACACCTTTTTTGCCCGCTTTGAGGATAACAGTGTCGCAGACGCCGCGTCAGCTACCAAGGACTGTGGGCTCTCCTTCTCCGTGGCCGACGTGAGGAAGACATTTAAGCGTGTTAACCCTTGCAAGGCTGCCGGCCCAGACGGCATCCTTAGCCACATCTTCAGAGCATGCGCAGACCAGCTGGCTGGAGTGTTTACGGACATATTCAATCTCTCCCTATCCCAGTCTGCTGTCACCACTTGCTTCAAGATGTCCACCATTGTTCCTCTACTCAAGAAAGCAAAGGTAACTGAACTAAATGACTATCGCCCCGTAGCACTCACTTCTGTCATAATGAAGTGCTTTGAAAGACAAGTCAAGGATCACATCACCTCTACCATACCTGAGACCTTAGACCCACTTCAATTTGCTTACTGCCCCCAATAGATCCACAGATAATGCAATCGCCATCACACTGCCCTATCCCACCTGGACAAGAGGAATACCTATGTAAGAATGCTGTTCATTGATTATAGCTCAGCATTCAACACCATAGTACCCTCCAAGCTCATTAAGATCGGGGCCGTGGGTCTGAACCCCACCATGCGCAACTGGGTCCTGGACTGTGACAGGCTGTCCCCCATGTTGTGAAGGTAGGAAACAACACCTCCACTTCCCTGATCCTCAACACAGGGGCCCCACAAGGGAGCGTGTTCAGCACCCTCCTGTACTCCCTGTTCACCCATGACTGCGTGGCCATGCACGCCTTCAACTCAATCATTAAGTTTGCAGACGACACAACAGTATTTGACCTGATTAGCAACAATGACGAGACAGCCTACAGGGAGGAGGTGAGGGCCCTGGGAGTGTGGTGCCAGGAAAATAACCTCACCCAACGTCAACAAAACAAAGGAGCTGATCGTGGACTTCAGGAAACAGCAGAGGGAGCATCCCCTATCCACATCGTCGGGACTGCAGTGGAGAAGGTGGATAGCTTCAAGTTCCTCGGCGTACACATCACAGACAAACTGAAATGGACCACCCACACAGACAGTGTGGTGAAGAAGGCACAAAAGCACCTCTTCAACCTCGGGAGGCTGAATAAATTTGTCTTGGCACCTAAAACCCTCACAAACCTTTAAGACGCACAATTGAGAGCATCCTGTTGGGCTGTATCATCGCCTGGTATGGCAACTGCACCGCCTGCAACCGCAGGGCTCTCCAGAGGGTGGTGCGGTCTGCCCAACGCATCACCGGGGGGCAAACTACCTGCCCTCCAGGACCACGTAGAGCACCAGATGTTACAGGAAGGCCAAAAAGAACATCAAGGACAACAACCACCCGAGCCACTGCCTGTTAACCCCTCTACCATCCAGAAGGCGAGGTCAGTACAGGTGCATAAAAGCTGGGACCGATAGATTGAAAAACAGCTTCTATCTCAAGGCCATCAGACTGCTAAACAGCAATCACTAACTCAGAGGCTGCTGCCCACAGAGACTGAAATCACTAGTTACTTTAAACAATGTCACTTTAATAATGTTAACATATCATACAACACTCATCTCATATGTATATACTGTACCTTATACCACCTATTGCACCTTGCCTATTCCGCTCGGCCATCGCTCATCCATATATTTATAAAAAGAAACGTCCTCTCACTGTCAACTGTGTCAATTTTCAGCAAATTTAACATGTGTAAATGTTTGTATGAACATAACAAGATTCAACAACAGACAAACTGAACAAGTTCCACAGACATGTGACTAACAGAAATTGAATAATGTGTGCCTGAACAAAGGGGGGGGGGGGGTCAAAAATCAAAAGTAACAGTCAGTATCTGGTGTGGCTACCAGCTGCATTAAGTACTGCAGTGCATCTCCTCCTCATGGACTGCACCAGATTTGCCAGTTCTTGCTGTGAGATGTTACCCCACTCCTCCATCAAGGCACCTGCAAGTTCCCGGACATTTCTGGGGGGAATGGCCATAGCCCTCACCCACTGATCCAACAGGTCCCAGACATGCTCAATGAGATTGAGATTAGGGCTCTTCGCTGGCCATGGCAGAACACTGCCATTCCTGTCTTGCAGGAAATCATGCACAGAACGAGCAGTATGGCTGGTGGCATTGTCATGCTGGAGGGTCATGTCAGGATGAGCCTGCAGGAAGGGTACCACATGAGGGAGGAGGATGTCTTCCCTGTAACGCGCAGTGTTGAGATTGCCTGCAATGACAACAAGCTCAGTCCGATGATGCTGTGACACACCGCCCCAGACCATGACGGACCCTCCACCTCCAAATTGATCCCGCTCCAGAGTACAGGCCTCGGTGTAATGCTCATTCCTTCAACGATAAATGCGAATCCGACCATCACCCCTGGTGAGACAAAACCGCGACTCATCAGTGAAGAGCACTTTTTATCAGTCCTGTCTGGTCCAGTGACAGTGGGTTTGTGCCCATAGGCGACGCTGTTGCCGGTGATGTAAGGCACGTCCACACCAGACAACAGGCCTACAAGCCCTCATTCCAGCCTCTCTCAGCCTATTGCGGACAGTCTGAGCACTGATGGAGGGATTGTGCGTTTCTGGTGTAACTCGGGCAGTTGTTGTTGCCATCCTGTACCTGACCCGCAGGTGTGATGTTCGGATGTACCGATCCTGTGCAGGTGTTACACGTGGTCTGCCACTGTGAGGACGATCAGCTGTCCGTCCTGTCTCCCTGTAGCGCTGTCTTAGGCGTACAGACATTGCAATTTATTGCCCTGGCCACATCTGCAGTCCGAGTGCCTCCTTGCAGCATGCCTAAGGCACGTTCACGCAGATGAGCAGGGACCCTGGGCATCTTTCTTTTGGTGTTTTTCAGAGTCAGTAGAAAGGCCTCTTTAGTGTCCTAAGTTTTCATAACTGTGACCTTAATTGCCTACCGTCTGTAAGCTGTTAGTGTCTTAATGAACATGCACCTGCGGAACGGTCGTAAATTGTTTGTGGTTCATTGAACAAGCATGGGAAACAGTGTTTCAACCCTTTCAATGAAGATCTGTGAAGTTATTTGGATTTTTACAAATCATCTTTGAAAGACAGGGTCCTGAAAAAGGGACGTTTCATTTTTTACTGGGTTTATGTAGATTTACATTTTAAGTCATGGATATTCTTATTCCATCCCTTTAGATGTGTGTGTATTAGGTAGTTGTTGGGGAATTGTTAGATAGTACTGCACTGTCGGAACTAGAAGCACAAGCATTTCGCTACACTTGCATTAACATCTGCTAACCATGGGTATGTGACCAATACAATTTGATTTTGAGTTGCTAGATACTACCTGCCTGGATGGTAGGGAGAAACAGTTGGCTTTGACTGCTTGTATTGTGCTGACTTTTCCGTCAATGAAGTCGGCACTGAAAATATTTTTGGGTGAAAAGACCTCGGTCGTGATGGAATGAAAGTGTGTGACGCAGCATATTATACTGAGCAACAGAGAAAAGGCGCCAACAAGTCACATTCTCAAGACAACCAGACAAGGGCGCCATTGCACGGCGCAAGTCCACTGGACAGGTATGGAAGGAGATAAAAATGTGCTATTCGTCAAAGCACTTACAATTGGGTTAAAACTTATTTGGTGTAGGGGGCAGTATTTTCACGTCCGGATGAAAAGCATGCCCAGAGTAAACTGCCTGCTACTCAGGCCCAGAGGCTAGGATATGCATATTATTAGTAGATTTTGGATAGAAAACACTCTGAAGTTTCTAAAACTGTTTGAATGATGTCTGTGAGTATAACAAAACTCATACGGCAGGCATAAACCTGAGAAAAATCCAACCAGGAAGTGGGAAATCTGAGGTTAGTAGTTTTTCAAGTGCCTATCCAATATACTGTGTCTATGGGGTCAGATTGGACTTCCCAAGGCTTCCACTAGATGTCAACAGTCTTTAGAACGTTGTTTCAGGCTTCTACTATGAAAGGGGAGTGAATAAGAGCAGTTTGAACCAGTGATCAGGCTGAAAGCCATTAGTTTAGTCACGCGTGCAGCTGTGAGCACGAGCTCCGTTCCCTTTCATTTCTAAAGACAAAGGAATTGTCCGGTTGGAATATTATTTATTATCATAAGATTTATGATAAAAACATCCTAAAGACTGATTCTATACATCGTTTGACATGTTTCTACAAACTGTAGTGGAACTTTTTTGACTTTTCGTCTGGACTTAGTGCCCGCGCCCTTGTGCACTTGGATTACTGGACTAAACGTGTGAACAAAAAAGAGGTATTTGGACATAAAGATGAACTTTATCGAACAAAACGAACATTTGTTGTCTAACATGGAGACCTGGGAGTGCCATCAGATGAAGATCATCAAAGGTAAGTGATTAATTTTAACGCCATTTCTGACTTTTGTGACACCTCTCCTTAGTTGGAAAATGGCTGTATGATTTTCTGTGGCTAGGCGCTGACCTAACATAATCGCATGGTGTGCTTATGCCATAAAGCCTTTTTGAAATCTGACACAGCGGTTGCATTAAGGAGAAGTTTATCTTTAGCTGTATGTTAAACACTTGTATCTTAGATCAATGTTTATGATGAGTATTTCTGTAATTTGATGTAGCTCTCTGCACTTTCACTGGATGTTTGTTTGAGACAATGCATTTCTGAACATAACGCACCAATGTAAACTGAGATTTTTGGATATAAATATGAACTTTATCGAACAAAACATGCATGTATTGTGTAACATGAAATCCTATGAGTGCCATCTGATGAAGATCAAAGGTTAGTGATTAATTTAATCGCTATTTCTGACTTTTGTGAGCCCTCTCCTTGGCTGGAAAATGGCAGTATGGTTTTCTGTGACTAGGCGCTGACCTAACATAATCGCATGGTGTGCTTTCGCAGTAAAGCCTTTTTGAAATCGGACACTGTGGTTGCATTTACAAGAAGTTTATCTTTAAAATGGTGTATAATACTTGTATGTTTGAGGAATTTTAATTATGGGATTTCTGTTGTTTTGAATTTGGCGCCCTGCAATTTCACTGGCTGTTGTTGAGGTGGGACGCTACCGTCCCACTTGTACCAGAGAGGTTAAAGACTGTCCTCATAAAAATGAACAAGTTAAACTAAGAGAGGAAAATGTAAAACACAGAGAGAGCAGTGTAACTTTACACTGTTTTCAAACAAATCTGTTTCTGATATTGAGATCTTTATAGTTGAATCCTTAGGATCTGCTGTGATTGATACTGCATGTACACAGTGTGTGTGGTGCAAAATGGCTTGATAGCTATGTCAGTTAACTAAATATGAAAGAAATACAAAATATGATTGACACACCAAGCAACTGAGCTTTCAAATTTGGAGATGGTAGAATGGACGATTCTCCCAAGAGAGTTAAAATACCAGCAAAAATTGGTCAGATTAAGTGTTACATTGAAAACAGAAGTGGTCCCTGCAGGTATCCCCTTACTATTAAGCAAAGCTTCCCTCAAGAAGGCAGGGGCTGTACTAGACAAACAAAAATGACAAGGCAGTGATGTTTAAACAACCATTGACCCTTGAACTTACTACCTCAGGCCACTATTGTGTAAACATTTTAGACAAAGACATCACACAGAGTCCATGTAAAAAATTATGATGGACACAGAGCACATGGAGATTCTGACAGTCACAGAGAACATGAACACAAAGGAAAAACACAAAGTATTGTTCAAACTTCAAACAGTTTGGACATGCTACAGTTGACAGACTTCAGAAATGACTCAGCAGTTCTGGGAATAATGATGATGAGAGTATTTCCATTCTACAGCAGATAGTTAACAGTTGTGAGACATGTCAGAAATACAGCAAACCTAATCCCAGACCATCTGTTGGTTTGCCACTGGCTTCCAAGTACAATGAAACATTGGCTGTAGATCTACATGAGCTAGGACCAAGTGTGTGGTACCTTCACATAATCAACCACTTCAAACACTTCAGTGCTGGAAGAATTGTGAATACAAAGAAACCCAGTGAAATCATCAAGCACTTCATACATTCCTGGATAAGTGTGCATGGCCCGCCCCAGAATTTGTAGTGACAATGGAGGAGAATTCAATAATAATGAAATAAGAGAAATGGCTGAGAAATTCAACATGGAAGTAAAGACAACTGCTGCATACAGTCCATGGAGCAATGGACTTCTGGAGAGACATAATCAAACACTCACAGGAGATGCTGAAAGTGAAGAAAGACAATGGATGTGACTGGAAAACAGCCCTAAATTGGGCTTTGTTGGCAAAAAAAAAAAAGCACAATGTTCATGTCTACAGCCCATACCAACTAGTGTTCGGGCAGAACCCTAATCTTCCCTCTGTACTGGTTGACAAGCCACCAGCCCTAGGAGGGACCAGTGTGAGTGCATGGGTGGGACAGCACCTTTCAGCACTTTATGCAGCGAGAAAAGCGTTCACTGAAGCAGAGTGTTCAAAGAGAATTCGCAGGGCTCTGCGTAACCAGCTTCGACCCACCGATGAGAAATACGAGACTGGAAACAAAGTGTACTACAAACGAGTTGACTGTCAAGAGTGGAAAAGGATCGGGAGTAGTCATTGGCCAAGATGGTGTGGTAATATTTGAGGCACGGAGGCACCATTGTCAAGGTGCATCACTCAAGATTGCAGAAAGTAAATGATCAACAAGATGGAGGGGCTGTTGCTGGGAATCAACCTCCTAATGAAAATGATGAAAATGACACATTAACAGACAAACTTACCAGATGTCGCATCCAATGATATAGACACTGAAAGAGGAAATGGAGCAGAGACCTTCAACCATGACACATGTATTACTGTTGAGCGTTCAACTGAGGAAAACGTTCAACAACAGCCACGTAATTAAGACAACATGGTTGTTCCAATCTGAAAACTGGACAAACTTAAATACATGGACAGAGAAAGTGGTATTCCACACACAGCAAGTCATTGGACGAGCAGGAAGAGCCAAAGGAAAACACCAGAACTGGTAAAATTTGCATTTCTCTGAACCAGCTACACTTTCTGGTACAACAGGGTCAGCTGACCTGTCACTTGTTTGGGTTCCTGAGTGGCGCAGGGAAATGCTGTAGGAATGCTCAACCGGTGTCGCTCATTCAGCCGACAGAAACTTTCAACCGGTTCTCCCCATTAAGCAGCGAGTCGGAGTCGGAGTCAGAGGCCAAGCCTTCTCTTGTCTCCACTCCTCCCGTTACGGGGTCTGAGACGCCGAAGCCTCCCACCATTAGCTCTGACAAATTGAAAACCCTAGTCATTGGCGGGGCAGGGCTACCGACGTTAAGGCTAATCTGAAGATGGTGCTGGCTAAAGCTAAAACTGGTGAGTGTAGAGCGTATAGGGATATTGTTATCCACGTCGGCACCAACGATGTTAGGATGAAACAGTCAGAGGTCACCAAGCACAACATAGCTTCAGCGTGTAAATCAGCTAGAAAGATGTGTCGGCATCGAGTAATTGTCTCTGGCCCCCTCCCAGTTAGGGGGAGTGATGAGCTCTACAGCAGAGTCTCACTACTCAATCGCTGGTTGAAAACTGTTTTCTGCCCCTCCCAAAAGATAGAATTTGTAGATAATTGGCCCTCTTTCTGGGACTCACCCACAAACAGGACCAAGCCTGGCCTGTTGAGGAGTGACGGACTCCATCCTAGCTGGAGGTGTGCTCTCATCTTATCTATGAACATAGACAGGGCTCCAACTCCCGTAGCTCCAGAATGAAATAGGGTGCAGGCCAGGCAGCAGGCTGTCAGCCAGCCTGCCAGCTTAGTGGAGTCTGCCACTAGCACAGTCAGTGTAGTCAGCTCAGCTATCCCCATTGAGACAGTGTCTGTGCCTCGAACCTAGGTTGGGCAAAACTAAACATGGCGGTGTTCGCCTTAGCAATCTCACTGGAATAAAGACCTCCTCCATTCCTGCCATTATTGAAAGAGATTGTGATACCTCACATCTCAAAATAGGGCTACTTAATGTTAGATCCCTCACTTCCAAGGCAGTTATAGTCAATGAACTAATCACTGATCATAATCTTGATGTGATTGGTCTGACTGAAACATGGCTTAAGCCTGATGAATTTACTGTGTTAAATGAGGCCTCACCTCCTGGTTACAGTAGTGACCATATCCCCCGCGCATCCCGCAAAGGCGGAGGTGTTGCTAACATTTACGATAGCAAATTTCAATTTACAATTTTTTTTTACTACGTTTTCGTCTTTTGAGCTTCTAGTCATGAAATCTACGCAGCCTACTCAATCACTTTTTATAGCTACTGTTCACAGGCCTCCTGGGCCATATGCAGCGTTCCTCATTGAGTTCCCATCGGACCTTGTAGTCATAGCAGGTAATATTCAAATTTTTGGTGACTTTAATATTCACATGGAAAAGTCCACAGACCCACTCCAAAAGGCTTACGGAGCCATCACTGACTCAGTGGGTTTTGTCCAACATGTCTCCGGACCTACTCACTGCCACAGTCATACTCTGGACCTAGTTTTGTCCCATGGAATAAATGTTGTGGATCTAAATGTTTTTCCTCATAATCCTGGACTATCGGACCACCATTTTATTACGTTTGCAATCGTAACAAATAATCTGCTCAGACCCCAACCAAGGATCATCAAAAGTCGTGCTATAAATTCTCAGACAACCCAAAGATTCCATGATGCCCTTCCAGACTCCCTCTGCCTACCCAAGGACGTCAGAGGACAAAAATCAGTTAACCACCTGACTGAGGAACTCAATTTAACCTTGCGCAATACCCTAGATGCAGTCGCACCCCTAAAAACTAAAACCATTTGTCATAAAAAACTAGCTCCCTGGTATACAGAAAATACCCGAGCTCTGAAGCAAGCTTCCAGAAAATTGGAACGGAAATGGCGCCACACCAAACTGGAAGTCTTCCGACTAGCTTGGAAAGATAGTACCGCGCAGTATCGAAGAGCCCTCACTGCTGCTCGATTATCCTATTTTTCCAACTTAATTGAGGAAAATAAGAACAATCCAAAATGTATTTTTGATACTGTTGCAAAGCTAACTAAAAAGCAGCATTCCCCAAGAGAAGATTACTTTCACTTCAGCAGTAATAAATTCAAGAATTTATTTGAGGAAAAGATCATAACCATTAGAAAGCAAATTACGGACTCCTCTTTAAATCTGAGTATTCCTCCAAAGCTCAGTTGTCCTGAGTCTGCACAACTCTGCCAGGACCTAGGATCAAGGGAGACACTCAAGTGTTTTAGTACTAAATCTCTTGACACAATGATGAAAATAATCATGGCCTCTAAACCTTCAAGCTGCATACTGGACCCTATTCCAGCTAAACTACTGAAAGAGCTGCTTCCTGTGCTTGGCCCTCCTATGTTGAACATAATAAACGGCTCTCTATCCACCGGATGTGTACCAAACTCACTAAAAGTGGCAGTAATAAAGCCTCTCTTGAAAAAGCCAAACCTTGACCCAGAAAAAATAAAAAACTATCGGCCTATATCGAATCTCCCATTCCTCTCAAACATTGTAGAAAAAGCTGTTGCACAGCAACTCACTGCCTTCCTGAAGACAAACAATGTATACGAAATGCTTCAGTCTGGTTTTAGACCCCATCATAGCACTGAGACTGCACTTGTGAAGGTGGTAAATTACCTTTTAATGGCATCAGACCGAGGCTCTGCATCTGCCCTCGTGCTCCGCATCTGTCCTCGTGCTCCTAGACCTTAGTGCTGCTTTTGATACCATCGATTACCACATTCTTTTGGAGAGATTGGAAACCCAAATTGGTCTACACGGACAAGTTCTGGCCTGGTTTAGACAAATCAACTGTAAATTTCAGTGTTCCTCAAGGTTCCGTTTTAGGACCACTATTGTTTTCACTACATATTTTACCTCTTGGGGATGTCATTCGAAAACAATGTTAACTTTCACTGCTATGCGGATGACACACAGCTGTACATTTCAATGAAACATGGTGAAGCCCCAAAATTGCCCTCGCTGGAAGCCTGTGTTTCAGACATAAGGAAGTGGATGGCTGCAAACGTTCTACTTGTAAACTCGGACAAAACAAAAATGCTTGTTCTAGGTCCCAAGAAACAAGAGATCTTCTGTTGAATCTGACAATTAGTCATCTCAAATAAAACTGTGAAAGACCTCGGCATTACTCTGGACCCCGATCTCTCTTTTGACGAACATATGAAGACCGTTTCAAGGACAGCTTTTTTCCACCTACGTAACATTGTAAAAATCAGAAATGTTCTGTCCAAAAATTATGCAGAAAAATGTATCCATGCTTTTGTTACTTCTAGGTTAGACTACTGCAATGCTCTACTTTCCGGCTACCCGGATAAAGCACTAAATAAACTTCAGTTAGTGCTAAATATGGCTGCTAGAATCCTGACTAGAACCACAAAATTTGATCATATTACTCCAGTGCTAGCCTCCCCACACTGGCTTCCTGTTAAGGCAAGGGCTGATTTCAAGGTTTTACTGCTAACCTACAAAACATTACATGGGCTTGCTCCTACCTATCTTTCCGATTTGGTCCTGCCGTACATACATACACGTACGCTACGGTCACAAGACGCAGGCCTCCTAATTGTCCCTAGAATTTCTAAGCAAACAGCTGGAGGCAGGCTTTTCTCCTTGAGAACTCCATTTTAATGGAATGGTCTGCCTACCCATGCGAGAGACGTAGACTCTTTCTCAACCTTTAAGTCTTTATTGACGACTCATCTCTTCAGTAGGTCCTATGATTGAGTGTAGTCTGGCCCAGGAGTGTGAAGGTGAACGGAAAGGCTCTGGAGCAACGAACTGCCCTTGCTGTCTCTGCCTGGCCGGTTCCCCTCTCTCCACTGGGATTCTCTGCCTCTAACCCTATTACAGGGGCTGAGTCACTGGCTTACTGGTGCTCTTCCATGCCGTCCCTAGGAGGGGTGCGTCACTTGAGTGGGTTGAGTCACTGACGTGATCTTCCAGTCTGGGCTGGCACCCCGCCTTGGGTTGTGCCGTGGCGGAGATCTTTGTGGGCAAAACTCGGCCTTGTCTCAGGATGGTAAGTTGGTGGTTGACGATAGTCCCTCTGTGCTTTGGCAAAGTGGGTGGGGTTATATCCTGACTGTTTGGCCCTGTGCGGGGGTATTGTCGGACGGGGCCACAGTGTCTCCTGACCCCTCCTGTCTCAGCCTCCAGTATTTATGCTGCAGTAGTTTATGTGTCGGGGGGCTAGGGTCAGTCTGTTATATCTGGAGTATTTCTCCTGTCTTATCCGGTGTTCTGTGTGAATTTAAGTATGCCCTCTCTAATTCTCTCTTTCTCTCTCTCAGAGGACCTGAGCCCTAGGACCATGCCTCAAGACTACCTGGCATGACGACTCCTTGATGTCCCCAGTCCACCTGGCCATGCTGCTGCTCCAGTTTCAACTGTTCTGCCTGCGGCTATGGAACCCTGACCTGTTCACCGGATGTGCTACCTGTCCCAGACCTCTAACTCTCTAGAGACAGCAGGAGCGGTAGAGGTGCTGACCTGTTGCACCCTCGACAACTACTGTGATTATTATTATTTGACCATGCTGGTCATTTATGAACATTTGAACATCTTGGCCATGTTCTGTTATAATCTCCACCCGGCACAACCAGAAGAGGACTGGCCACCCCTCATAGCCTGGTTCCTCTCTAGGTTTCTTCCTAGGTTTTGGCCTTTCTAGGGAGTTTTTCCTAGCCACCGTGCTTCTACACCTGCATTGCTTGCTGTTTGGGGTTTTAGGCTGGGTTTCTGTACAGCACTTTGAGATATCAGCTGATGTAAGAAGGGCTATATAAATAAATTTGATCTAAGGCACTGCATCTCAGTGCTAGGAGGTGTCACTACAGACACCCTTGGCGGCGTACAATTGGCCCAGCGTCGTCCGGGTTTGGCCGGTGTAGGCCGTCATCGTAAATAAGAATTTGTTCTTCACCTCTCTTGGGTATGTGGGACGTTAGCGTCCCACCTCTTCAACAGCCAGTGAAACTGCTGGGCGCCAAATTCAAATACAGAAATACTCATTATAAAAATTCAGAAAACAAAACATATTTTACATAGGTTTAAAGATGAACGTCTTGTGAATCCAACCACGGTGTCAGATTTTTAAAATGCTTTACGGCGAAAGCATACCTTACGATTATTTGAGAACATAGCCCACTAGACAATTCATTACAAACAGTAACCAGCCAAGTAGAACAGTCAGAGTCAGAAATAGAGATAAAATGAATCCCTTACCTTTGATGATATTCATATGGTTGCACTCAGCAGACATTCATTTACTCAATAAATGTTCCTTTTGTTCGATAAAGTCTCTTTACATCCAAAAACCTCAGTTTTGTTTGCGCGTTTTCTTCAGTAATCCACAGGCTCAAACGCAGTCAAAACAGGAGGACAAAAAAATCCTAATTGTATCCGTAAAGTTCATAGAAACATGTCAAACGATGTTTATATTCAACCCTGAGGTTGTTTTTTGCCTAAATAATCGATAATATTTCAACCGGACAATAACGTCATCAATTTAAAAGGTAAACAAGAATTGCTCCCTCTCTGTCGAGCGCATGAAAAAGCTCTGCGACACTTTAGCGTCCAGTCATTCCGAATGCTCTTATTCCCTCATTTTTCAGAATACAAGCCTGAAACTATTTCTAAAGACTGTTGACATCTAGTGGAGGGCATAGAAACTACAGTTTGAGTCCTAAGTCAATGGATACTGTAATGGCATTGAATAGAAAACTACAAAACCAACCAAAAAAAACTACTTCCTGAATGGATTTGTCTCCGGTTTTTGCCTGCCAAATCAGTTCTGTTATACTCACAGACACTATTTTAACAGTTTTGGAAACTTTAGAGTGTTTTCTATCCAAATCTACCAGTTATATGCATACCATATCTTCTGGGCCCGAGAAGCAGGCAGTTTAAATTGGGCATTCATTTCATCCAAAATTCCGAATGCTGCCCCCTATCCTAGTGAAGTTAACTGATTTTCCTAGTTAAATAAAAAGGTAAAAACAAATAAAATAAAACAAATTGAGAAATCTCAGAATTGAACCAATGGAAAATCGAGGCGAACACAATGACATTCAAAATTATGATGTACTTGAAACAAAGAACGTGTCATTTGACTAAACTAGATGAGCTCAGTAGTTGGAGGAACTCACAGTGAGAAGGAAGAGATGTGGGCAGGAACAAAGACCCACCTGCAGCTGGTGTTGATTGGTATGGCAGCAGATATTGTTGCTGTGCAGCTGAATGGTAACCAGTTCATCAGATAAGAGGGCCTCTTCTTTTAGGTTACACAGTAACCGACAGATGTGGGCTGTGTCTGAAATGACACCCTATTCCCTATGGGCCCTGGTCAAAAGTAGTGCACTAAATAGGGAGCCATTTTGGACACAGCCACAGTCACGTTATGTGTTCAGTCATTCATTAAGATTGAGTGTGTACTTATTTAACCTTTATTTAACCAGGCAAGTCAATTAAGAACACATTCTTATTTACAATGACAGACGGGCAAAGGGCACTGGGGCTTAAAAATAAATTTAAAAAATAAGACAAAAACAGACAGAAGACACAGGCAACAGCACAAATACAACAGCAAACAAATGGTGGATGTATGTGTGTCCATGCAGGCATGTGTGTGGTGTGTGTGAGTTAAAACAACATGCTTCCTTACATAAGGCAACGCAAACTAGTAACATTGGGTGACAACTAGAAACAACTACCCACCTGGGCACACACAGGTTGAATCAACATTGTCTTCACATAATTTCAATAAAATTACATTAAAACCAGAGGGAATAGACGTTGAATTGATATGTGCCCAGTCGGACATGTCTCAACAACCTGTCAACTTGTCCTGCAGGGACACCAGGTCGTGGAGTTTTGGTTGGCTCGAAGGGAATTCCAAGTGATTAAAGGACCTTTTTCCATGCTCGGATCTAATTTTCGTGACTGTGCCACGTGAGTCTGGGAATGTGTGCCTCTGCTTTGTCTTCAATGTCCGGATGATATTGTGAACAAATAAATAAACCCCAGCCACAAGCTGGAGTGCCCCAGATGAATCACTGCTGTCAGACAGTAGGACACACACACACACACACCTGGGGAGGTGCAAATAGAACAGGGAGACAGTCTTACCTAATACAACATGTCCACTTTAATGCAAGTCCCTTGACTGAAAACAACATGGTAGAAGTGGAGGAAACTCCCCATATAGCCAGATGATGGAGAGTATAGCCAGATGATGGAGAGTAAAACTGTCTCTCACAGTGGATATAGTCAGAGGCCTTGCCAAAATAAGTACAGCACTAGCGTAAAACATACCACGTTATTATTTCAGGAGTTCAGTTCCTAGCTGCTATAATGTGATCATTTTTACCAAAAATGTAGGTGAGTCTAGGGCTGTTACGGTGACTGTATTCCCTCCATGAGTCATGACTGCAGTCAAATTCCATGTAACCGTTTAGTCACGGTAACTAGGCTTCTCCAAGAGCTGATGCTGCTGATGATCATTAGTAGCCTACCAAACTTGCTAAATGCCTGGTACTCAGCACTTCATTGTCCCTCTAATCACTCTGACATCAATGCAAATGTGATCAAAACTCAAATCAAACACTTCAGGAGAGCCCATGAGCTCATGTTGCACAACATTTCTATAGGCTATGCAACTACGCAACAGAATTTTGATGGCCTCTTAAATAGGATCCCATCAGCTATCTTCTATAGGCTAGGCCTATTATATTTATTTCTCAACATCCCTAATATTAAGCATATTGCTTCTCTTTACAACAGGAGTATAGCCTACCTGGCTAATTAACCCCAGGAAAAGTGTCCCGGTTTCAAGACAGGTGCATGATACTGGTCCATTGTAAATTAAAAAAAATCGCATATTGCAGACTAACCCATAGGCCTATATGTTTTAATAAAGGTTTGTATCACAACTAAAGTGGCCAAATAACTTCTTAAAATTAAGCACATTAAATCTGCTTTCCAACTGGTGTTGAGCTTAACTGGCATACATAGGCAGCGCATGAGTTTTAAGTTCTGGACAGGTCATTTTTACAATAATTACAATAAAAGCATTACATGCATAAATTGCATTTGCGGTCACTTTTGCGAATGGTGTTTTCCCGCTAATTTATTACATTTTGGAACACTTGCGCTTATAGCCTACTGTCGTGTGCGCATTGCTGCTTTTATAATGTGAATAAATAGCCTAATAGTTTATCAACATTTTAAGCTAAACGTGCTGATCTGCTCCATCAGCCTCATTGCTTTTGAAAGGTTTTTTGATACTAGTGGTTGTATTAATTTGGAATCTCTCTCATCCCACAACTGTCCCAGACTATGTTTGGAATATTAATTTAATCGAACAGAAGGACAAGTTGACCAAATCAAATCAAACTTTATTTGTCACATACACATGGTTAGCAGATGTTAATGCGAGTGTAGCGAAATGCTTGTGCTTCTAGTTCCGACAATGCAGTAATAACCAACAAGTAATCTAACCTAACAATTCCACAACTACTACCTTAAACACACAAGTGTAAAGGGATAAAGAATATGTACATAAAGATATATGAATGAGTGATGGTACAGAACGGCATAGGCAAGATGCAGTAGATGGTATAGTGTACAGTCTATACATATGAGATGAGTAATGTAGGGTATATAACCATAAAGTGGCATAGTTTAAAGTGGCTAGTGATACATGTATTACATAAAGATGGCAAGATGCAGTAGATGATGTATATACATATACATATGAGATGAGTAATGTAGGGTATGTAAACATTATATTAAGTGGTATTGTTTAAAGTGGCTAGTGATACATTTTTACATAATTTCCATCAATTCCCATTATTAAAGTGGCTGGAGTTGAGTCAGTATGTTGGCAGCGGCCACTAAATGTTAGTGGTGGCTGTTTAACAGTCTGATGGCCTTGAGATTGAAAAACAGCTTCTGTCTCTCGGTCCCTGCTTTGATGCACCTGTACTGACCTCGCCTTCTGGATGATAGCGGGGTGAACAGGCAGTGGCTCGGGTGGTTGTTGTCCTTGATGATCTTTATGGCCTTCCTGTGACATAGGGTGGTGTAGGTGTCCTGGAGGGCAGGTAGTTTGCCCCCGGTGATGCGTTGTGCAGACCTCACTACCCTCTGGAGTTCCTTACGGTTGTGGGCGGAGCAGTTGCCGTACCAGGCGGTGATACAGCCCGACAGGATGCTCTCGATTGTGCATCTGTAGAAGTTTGTGAGTGCTTTTGGTGACAAGCCGAATTTCTTCAGCCTCCTGAGGTTGAAGAGGCGCTGCTGCGCCTTCTTCACAACGCTGTCTGTGTGGGTGGACCAATTCAGTTTGTCCGTGATGTGTACACCGAGGAACTTAAAACTTACTACCCTCTCCACTACTGTCCTGTCGATGTGGATAGGGGGGTGCTCCCTCTGCTGTTTCCTGAAGTCCACAATCATCTCCTTTGTTTTGTTGACGTTGAGTGTGAGGTTATTTTCCTGACACCACACTCCGAGGGCCCTCACCTCCTCCCTGTAGGCCGTCTCGTCGTTGTTGGTAATCAAGCCTCCCACTGTAGTGTCGTACGCAAACTTGATGATTGAGTTGGAGTCGTGCATGGCCACGCAGTCGTGGGTGAACAGGGAGTACAGGAGAGGGCTCAGAACGCACCCTTGTGGGGCCCCAGTGTTGAGGATCAGCGGGGTGGAGATGTTATTACCTACCCTCACCACCTGGGGGGCGGCCCGTCAGGAAGTCCAGGACCCAGTTGCACAGGGCGGGGTCGAGACCCAGGGTCTCGAGCTTGATGACGAGTTTGGAGGGTACTATGGTGTTAAATGCTGAGCTGTAGTCGATGAACAGCATTCTCACATAGGTATTCCTTTTGTCCAGATGGGTTAGGGCAGTGTGCAGTGTGGTTGCGATTGCGTCGTCTGTGGACCTATTGGGTCAGTAAGCAAATTGGAGTGGGTCTAGGGTGTCAGGTAGGGTGGAGGTGATATGGTCCTTGACTAGTCTCTCAAAGCACTTCATGATGTGATTCATGTGAGTGCTACGGGGCGGTAGTCGTTTAGCTCAGTTACCTTAGCTTTCTTGGGAACAGGAACAATGGTGGCCCTCTTGAAGCATGTGGGAACAGCAGACTGGGATAAGGATTGATTGAATATGTCCTTAAACACACCAGCCAGCTGGTCTGCGCATGCTCTGAGGACGCGGCTGGGAATGCCGTCTGGGCCTGCAGCCTTGCGAGGGTTAACACGTTTAAATGTTTTACTCACCTCGGCTGCAGTGAAGGAGAGCCCGCAGGTTTTGGTAGCGGGCCGTGTCAGTGGCAATGTATTGTCCTCAAAGTGAGCAAAAAAGTTATTTAGTCTGTCTGGGAGCAAGACAACCTGGTCCGCGACGGGGCTGGTTTTCTTTTTGTAATCCGTGATTGACTGTAGACCCTGCCACATACCTCGTGTCTGAGCTGTTGAATTGCGACTCTACTTTGTCTCTATACTGGCACTTAGCTTGTTTGATTGCCTTGCGGAGAGAATAGCTACACTGTTTGTATTCGGTCATGTTTCCGGTCACCTTGCCCTGGTTAAAAGCAGTGGTTTGCGCTTTCAGTTTCACGCGAATGCTGCCATCAATCCACGGTTTCTGGTTTGGGAATGTTTTAATCGTTGCTGTGGGTACGACATCGTCAATGCACTTTCTAATGAACTCGCTCACCGAATCAGCGTATTCGTCAATGTTGTTGTTGGACGCAATGCGGAACATATCCCAATCCACGTGATCGAAGCAGTCTTGAAGCGTGGAGTCAGATTGGTCGGACCAGCGTTGAACAGACCTGAGCGCGGGAGCCTGCTGTTTTAGTTTCTGTTTGTATGCTGGAAGCAACAAAATGGAGTCGTGGTCAGCTTTTCCGAAAGGAGGATGGGGGAGGGACTTATATGCGTCGCGGAAGTTAGTATAACAATGATCCAAGCTTTTACCAGCCCTGGTAGCACAATCGATATGCTGATAGAATTTAGGGAGTTTTGTTTTCAGATTAGCCTTGTTAAAATCCCCAGCTACGATGAATGCAGCCTCAGGGTGTGTGGTTTCCAGTTTACAAAGAGTCAGATAAAGTTCGTTCAGGGCCATCGATGTGTCTGCTTGGGGGGGAATATATACGGCTGTGATTATAATCGAAGAGAATTCCCTTGGTAGATAATGCGGTCGACATTTGATTGTGAGGAATTCTAAAATCAGGTGAACAGAATGACTTGAGTTCCTGTATGTTGTTATGATCACACCACGTCTCGTTAATCATAAGGCATACACCCCCGCCCCTCTTCTTACCAGAAAGATGTTTGTTTCTGTCGGCGCGAAGCGTGAAGAAACCAGCTGGCTGCACCGACTCCGTTAGCGTCTCTCGAGTGAGCCATGTTTCCGTGAAGCAAAGAACATTACAGTCTCTGATGTCTCTCTGGAATGTTACCCTTGCTCGGATTTCATCAACCTTGTTGTCAAGAGACTGGACATTGGCGAGTAGTATGCTAGGGAGTGGAGCGCGATGTGCCCGTCTCCGAAGCCTGACCAGAAGCCCGCTTCCTTTGCCCCTTTTACGGCGTCATTGTTTAGGGTCGCCGGCTGGGATCAGAACCATTGTACTGGGTGGAAGGCAAAACACAGGATCCGCTTCGGGAGAGCCATATTCCTGGTTGTAATGATGGTGAGTTGACGTTGCTCTTATATTCAGTAGTTCCTCCCGACTGTATGTAATGAAACCTAAGATTACCTGGGGTACCAATGTAAGAAATAACACATAAAAAAAACAAAATACTGCATAGTTTCCTAGGAACGCGAAGCGAGGTGGCCAGGCGGCCATCTCTGTCGGCGCCCAAGAGCACAACGGCCAATAGAATAGGTAAACGTTTGTGATATGGGGGATAGTAGATTGACATAGGCTACTGCTTTTTCTGTTCGTTAGGCCTATTCATCTTTTAGGCTGACAAAAAGTAAATGTGGAACGTTCTTCCAACATCTTCAATATGCACCTTTGAATTCTATAAGGACGCAGTTGCATCCCCGATGTGTCAGTCTTCACTTGTAGACTGAGAAGGACCCGATCACGTGACGGACATTGGATAATAAGAATTGAGATATCGGAGAGAGCCATGTGAGTGAGAGGTGCTTTGGAGCACGCAGCCAGGAGAAGGGAATTATAATTATTATATTCAGCCCAAGGGCACAACGGCCACTGGCCGTAGAAGGCATGGATTTTTTAAGGGGGCATTACATCCACAAAAAAGGGATGCTGCTGTGAAATTGGAGGCATTATCAAGTGCTTGTCAAATTGTGAATGAGAGACTGATGGTGTGCAGAATGCACAAAAAATAAAGCAGAGCTCATGCCTTTCATGTGACTTTTTTTCAAATCATCATTTGAGTCGCTTAATGCAGCCTTAGAATGTATTAAAAATCAAAACATATAGCCCAACGTTTTGATCACAATTAAAGTTGCATAAATAACACTAAATTAAGCATATAGCAGGATATGTTTCTTTGTTAACTGCTCAACACAGAATAGCTGTATGTGCGCACTCCCTCAAATCGTTGAGAAAATATATTTTATTCAGCTATGTTCAGTTGTATTCTTCATACTATGAAATAATATAAAATAATGCCACGGAATTCTAAGCAAATCTTGTCTGCTTAATGAACTAGTGTAGCCCACAGCCATTTAGTTTAGCCAGATCAGGACAACTCAGAGTATGCCCAAATAGACTACATTTTCTTCACATCATGTTTCTTTAGACCTGCCTAAAATAAATGGATTTGTGATGGTGTAGGCTATATTAAATGGATTTAAGACTTTTTTAAATGTAGATGTTCCAAAGCTCTGCATCAGTGGCTTTCAGGCTATGCGTAGAAGCCAGGAGATACTAAATGCTTTTATGTTAATTAACGGTCAATTACCGTGAGACCGGCAGTTATTCGCATGACAATCACCAGCTGACAAAATGTCATGACCGCCACAGCCCTAGGTGAGACACTGGATATAAAATGCAGTGTAAAATATGGTAATATTATGCCATAACCAACACAACCTTTATTTCCATATCAATGACCTAAAGCTGTCCTGTTTAAAATGCTGACGACGTAAAACACATTTCATTTTGTAGCCCTGTTTACAAGCCTGTGCTTTTTATAGGACGCCTGAGATTTGATGAGGTGCTGAGAGCACGGGGAAATTTCACGGTGTCACCGTTTAGCAGTGCTCTTCTCCTGTAACTCTGACGGCACTACTCTGGAAGCAATAGTCATAGAAATGTATCCTTCAGGTGACACTGAGATGTAATTAAATTAATTAAAATTGATATGAGGGAGGTGAAATAAACAGCGGAAAGACTGAGCAGAAACAGAATGAGAATCAGAATGTGTGTAAGTGTCCAGACAGAAAAAAATAGGGAGATGATAGAAAGATGATAGAAATATGAGTGAGAGAAAAACAAAAGAGAAATGTGTAGATCCCCCTGGAGCACATTGGCCAGCTGACAGGGAGAGGAGCTGGTATCAGTCTGTTACAATGTGGGGAACGGCGTTCCGCACCAGCATTCCCAAACCGCTTCAGCAAAAAACACGAAAAACACTAAGCCTTCTGAAGACTGGCTGTACTAGGCAGAAAGGCATGAGAGTCCCACAGCCAACAGCTAACCAACCCAGCTCAGTCTCCTGCCCATGTCTAAGCATACATAGGGCTGTGGCGGTCACAACATTTCATCAGCCAGTGATTGTCAACCAAATAACTGTTGGTCTAACAGTAATTGACCGCCACAGCCCTATGTTTGCCTAATAATAAATCCATGTAATATAGCCTACACCATAATAAATCCATCATTTATTTTAGACAGTTCTAAAGAAGCAAGATATTAAGAAAATGTAGTCTATAATAATAGCATACTCTTGATTTGTCCTTATGTTAGGTCCTGATGTGGCTAGGCCAAATGGCTATGGGCTACACTGGTTCATTTAAGAGACAAGATTTGCTTAGAATGCTGTGGCATTATTTTATAGTATGAAGAATATAATTGAAAGCAGAAAACAAATATTTTCTCCAAAAGATTTGAGAGAGTGCGCACATGCGGATGTTCTGTGTTGAGCGGTTAACAAAGAAATAGGTACTCCTATAGGCATCATTTAGAGTCATTAATGTCACTTTAGTTGGGCTACAGTGGGAAGAACAAGTATTTGAGACACTGCCGATTTGGCAGGATTTCCTACTTACAAAGCAAGTAGGTAATTTTTATCATAGGTACACTTCAACTGTGAGAGACGGAATCTAAAACAAAAAATCCAAAAATCCAGAAAATCACATTGTATGATTTTTAAGTAATTAATTTGCATTTTATTGCATGACATAAGTATTTGATACATCAGAAAAGCAGAACTTAATATTTGGTACAGAGTGTCAAATACTTGTTCTCCCCACTGTATATGTTTTGATGTTTAATACATTGTAAGGCTGCATGATGACTAATGATGATTTGAAACAAGTTGCTTGAAAGGCATGAGCTCTGCTTAGTTTTTTGCGCAGGCTGCACACTCCCCAATAGTCTCTCATTTACAATTTGACAAGCACTTGATAATGCCTCGAATTTCACAGGGGCATCCCGTTCGTGGCCATAATGCACCCTAAAAAAATCCATGCCTTTTGCAGCCCGGAGTGCCCTTCTCCCTCAGTGTGCTGCACAATCCAAAGAGTCTCTCACTCACATGGCTCGGTCATGTTGGAACGGAAATGGCGCCACACCAAACTGGAAATCTTCCGACAAGCTTGGAAAGACAGTACCGTGCCGTATCGAAGAGCCCTCACTGCTGCTCAATCATCCTATTTTTCAACTTAATTGAGGAAAATAAGAACAATCCAAAATGTATTTTTGATACTGTCGCAAAGCTAACTAAAAAGCAGCATTCCCCAAGAGAGGATGGCTTTCACTTCAGCAGTAATAAATTCAAGAACTTATGAGGAAAAGATCATAATCATTAGAAAGCAAATTACGGACTCCTCTTTAAATCTGAATATTCATCCAAAGCTCAGTTGTCCTGAGTCTGCACAACTCTGCCAGGACCTAGGATCAAGGGAGACACTTAAGTGTTTTAGTACTATATCTCTTGACACAATGATGAAAATAATCATGGCCTCTAAACCTTCAAGCTGCATACTGGACCCTATTCCAACTAAACTACAGAAAGAGCTGCTTCCTGTGCTTGGCCCTCCTATGTTGAACATAATAAACGGCTCTCTATCCACCGGATGTGTACCAAACTCACTAAAAGTGTCAGTAATAAAGCCTCTCTTGAAAAAGCCAAACCTTGACCCAGAAAAAATAAAAAACTATCGGCCTATATCGAATCTCCCATTCCTCTCAAACATTGTAGAAAAAGCTGTTGCACAGCAACTCACTGCCTTCCTGAAGACAAACAATGTATACGAAATGCTTCAGTCTGGTTTTAGACCCCATCATAGCACTGAGACTGCACTTGTGAAGGTGGTAAATTACCTTTTAATGGCGTCAGACCGAGGCTCTGCATCTGTCCTCGTGCTCCTAGACCTTAGTGCTGCTTTTGATACCATCGATCACCACATTCTTTTGGAGAGATTGGAAACCCAAATTGGTCTACACGGACAAGTTCTGGCCTGGTTTAGATCTTATCTGTCGGAAAGATATCAGTTTGTCTCTGTGAATGGTTTGTCCTCTGACAAATCAACTGTAAATTTCAGTGTTCCTCAGGGTTCCATTTTAGGACCACTGTTGTTTTCACTATATATTTTACCTCTTGGGGATGTCATTCGAAAACATGTTAACTTTCACTGCTATGCGGATGACACACAGCTATACATTTCAATGAAACATGGTGAAGCCCAAAAATTGCCCTTGCTAGAAGCCTTTGTTTCAGACATAAGGAAGTGGATGGCTGCAAACATTCTACTTTTAAACTCGGACAAAAAAGAGATGCTTGTTCTAGATCCCAAGAAACAAAGAGATCTTCTGTTGAATCTGACAATTAATCTTGATGGTTGTACAGTCGTCTCAAATAAAACTGTGAAGGACCTCGGCGTTACTCTGGACCCTGATCTCTCTTTTGACTAATATATCAAGAATATTTAAAGGACAGCTTTATTCCATCTTAGTAACATTGCAAAAATCAGAAACTTTCTGTCCAAAAATGATGCAGAAAAATGTATCCATGCTTTTGTTACTTCTAGATTAGACTACTGCAATGCTCTACTTTCCGGCTACCCGGATAAAGCACTACATAAACTTCAGTTAGTGCTAAACACGGCTGCTAGAATCCTGACTAGAACCAAAAGATTTGATCATATTACTCCAGTGCTAGCCTCCCTACACTGGCTTCCTGTCAAGGCAAGGGCTGATTTCAAGGTTTTACTTCTAACCTACAAAGCATTACATGGGCTTGCTCCTACCTATCTTTCCGATTTGGTCCTGCCGTACATACATACACGTACGCTACGGTCACAAGACACAGGCCTCCTTATTGTCCCTAGAATTTCTAAGCAAACGGCTGGAGGCAGGGCTTTCTCCTATAGAGCTCCATTTTTATGGAATGGTCTGCCTACCCATGTGAGAGACGCAGACTCGGTCTCAACCTTTAAGTGTTTACTGAAGACTTATCTCTTCAGTGGGTCATATGATTGAGTGTAGTCTGGCCCAGGAGTGTGAAGGTGAACGGAAAGGCTCTGGAGCAACGAACTGCCCTTGCTGTCTCTGCCTGGCCGGTTCCCCTCTCTCCACTTGAATTCTCTGCCTCTAACCCTATTACAGGGGCTGAGTCACTGGCTTACTGGTGGTCTTCCATGCCGTCCCTAGGAGGGGTACGTGGGTTGAGTCACTGACGTGATCTTCCAGTCTGGGTTGGCGCCTCCCCTTGGGTTGTGCCGTGGCGGAGATCTTTGTGGGCTATACTCGGTCTTGTCTCAGGATGGTAAGTTGGTGGTTGAAGATATCCCTCTAGTGGTGTGGGGGCTGTGCTTTGGCAAAGTGGGTGGGGTTATATCCTGCCTGTTTGGCCCTGTCTGGAGGTATCATCGGATGGGGCCACAGTGTCTCCTGACCCCTCCTGTCTCAGCCTCCAGTATTTATGCTGTAGTAGTTTATGTGTCGGGGGGCTAGGGTCAGTCATATCTGGAGTACTTCTCCTGTGTGAATTTAAGTATGCTCTCTAATTCTCTCTTTCTTTCTCTCTCTCTCGGAGGACCTGAGCCCCAGGACCATGCCTCAGGACTACCTGGCATGATGACTCCTTGCTGTCCCCAGTCCACCTGGCCGTGCTGCTGCTCCAGTTTCAACTGTTCTGCCTGCGGCTATTGAACCCTGACCTGTTCACCGGATGTGCTACCTGTCCCAGACCTCTAACTCTCTAGAGACAGCAGGAGCGGTAGAGGTGCTGTCCTGTTGCACCCTCGACAACTACTGTGATTATTATTATTTGACCATGCTGGTCATTTATGAACATTTGAACATCTTGGCCATGTTCTGTTATAATCTCCACCCGGCACAGCCAGAAGAGGACTGTCCACCCCTCATAGCCTGGTTCCTCTAGGTTTCGGCCTTTCTAGGGAGTTTTTCCTAGCCACCGTGCTTCTACACCTGCATTGCTTGCTGTTTGGGGTTTAAGGCTGGGTTTCTGTACAGCACTTTGAGATATCAGCTGATGTAAGAAGGGCTATATAAATAAATTTGATGTGATCGGGTCTTTCTCACAGGCTACATACAAGCGAAGACAGACACATCCGGGACGCAACTGCGTCCTTATCCAATTCCAAGGTGCATATTGAAGATATTGAAAGAACGTTCCACATTTACTTTTCGTCAGCCAACAAGATGAGTAGGCCTAACGAACAGCAAAAGCACTAGCCTATGTCAATCTACTATCCCCCATAGTACAAAAGTCAAACTATTGTATTCTGTGCGAGAATTAAATATTCCAAACATAGTCTGGGACAGTTGTGGGATGCTATAGATCAAATTAATACAACCACTAGCATAAAAAAAAAAAAGTTTTTATGCAACGTGGCTGACGTAACAGAACATTTAGCTTAAAATGTTGATAAACTATGAGGCCATTTCTTCACATAAGCGCAGCAATGCGCACATGGTAGTAGGCTATAAGCTGAATGTTCCATTAACGGGAAAACACCATTATCAAAAGTGACCACAAATGCAATTATGCATGTCATGTTTTTATTATAAAAGGTGCATGTTTATGGTAAAAATTATCTTCCCCAAACTTGAAACTCACTCGCTGCTTATGCCAGTTAGGCACTACACCAAATCTAAAGCGGATTAATGTACTTAATTTTAAGAAGTTAATTTGCCACTTTAGTTGTGATACAAACCTTATTAAAACATATAGGCCTATGGGCTAGGCTACATGAGGTGCGCGCCTATGATTAGAAAAGTTGCAAAAAAAAGGCATTGTTTCTTATGCTGGTCATCAATCACAAGGTATAATATATTCTTATTTTAATCTTGTCTTTACATATACTAAATAATATTTGTGAGACATTTGTTTAGATTTAGAACAATGGATCCATTTAAAATGCACCTGTATCGAAAAAGGGGCAGCGGGAAAAAATATGTTATCTATGCACTTAAATAGCGAATGGAGGACGCTTTTCCCCGTGGTTAATTTTCATGCCAGCCAGGTAGATTATTCTCCTGTTGTAAATATAAGCAATGTGCTTAATATTTGGAAAGTTGAGAAATAAATATAGTAGGCCTAGCCTACAGAAAGCTGATGCGATCCTCGTCTTTTTATTAGCAGCCATCACTCTGTTTTCTCCCAAAATTGCATAGGCTATAGAAATGTTGCTCTCATGAAGTGTTTGATTAGATTTTCAAACACATTTGCATTGATGTCAGAGTGATTAGAGGGACAATGGAGTGCTGACTACCAGGCAATTAGCAAGTTTGGTAGGCTACTAATGACCATCAGCAGCATCAGAGCTTGGAGAAGCCTAATTACCGTGACTAAACGGTCGCATGGAATTTGACTGCCTTCATGACCAGTCACCGCCAGTCACGGTGACTGGTCACCGCAACAGCCCTAGGCATACAGCAGTCAGCAGGTAGAGGGAAATCACATCAATGTGAGAAAAAGCCAAACCATAAGGAACATAGAATAGGATATCTGTGATAAGAACATTGTGGGTGTGGGAAATATTTAACTGGAAAAGGACTTCCTGAATGTTCTTATGAGGCAGCTGAGGTCAAACAGACGCGTTTCGGGAACAACCTTGGTCAGTGTTTCAATATTCAACTCGCATCAAATTTGATCTTGATTTACAGGTGATGCTTTCCGGCATGTTTGAAAGGTGAATTACGGCAGTCAAATATAGGGCAACCAAATCCTAAATCAATATTAATCTTATGGACTAACCCTAATGGACTAACAGAAACAGGGAATCGAGACATGGGTTTGTTTTCTTAGCTACAACTTAGCATTTGCATCACTGAGACCCCTATTAGCATTCTCTAAATAGCATACTGAATCACCTCCAAGTGACTTCAAATCAGCAGAGTCAGCTACATAATCCCTTTAGAAGTTGGAGAAGCACAGAATATTAGAGGCTAGTATTACAATATTTTCTCAAGTGGTGAAAAAACCCCGGAAGGTTTTTGACATACAACACTATAGAGAACCTGGTAGAAAAACATATCAGATACTCCATCAGTACTGACAAAGTGTCTAAGTACTACACAATTAATAAACAAAGTGAAGTAATTTAGGCTTGCTATTTAGAGAATGCTAACTGGGGTCCTAAGAATTCCATCTCTCTTAAGCATGAAAAAAGACAAGATCAAGAAAGAAAGAGGAAATAGGAAGGGAGATGTAGTGATAGATGTGAATACTGTACATAGAGGATGGAAGCAGACAAAGAGATGCGATTTAAAGAAAGAGATTGCCACACACCCAGGGGTAATATGACTACCGGTAAGCCTAAGCAGACAGAGAAACACACACACACAACTCATGTGCACAACTCTCCAAAGCCACGCCTCAAAGCCAGGGTGCGTAAATAAGCCTCCTATCTGTACATTTCAAATGGGATTTTGATGCCCTGACCAGGAGGGATGACACAGAGACTGTCGTTTTAGTGTCACTTTGCATCAGGCAGTGACAGCGCAACATGCCCATTCCAAACGACACCATATGGTTCATTCATACTGTCATGTCTTATTCAGCAGAGCCCCAAGGTCTGGCAACATATAGATGACACACACGTTTGTTTCACTATCCTTGTGGGGACCCAAAAATGTATTCCCATTCAAAATCCTATTTTCTCTAACCCCTAACCCTAAAACTAAACATAACCCCAAAGCCTAAAAATAGCCTTTTTCCTTGTGGGGACCGGCAAAATGTCTCCACTGGTCTGAATTTTCCTTGTTTTACTATCCTTGTGATGACTTCTGGTACCCATAAGGATAGTAAAATCAAACCACACACACATATAATCTCAAGCACACATCACCTGTAGAACTTTGTGAGAGAAAAACAGTTATACAAGTACCAGACATACGGTAACAGTTTGGCAGAGGTTCAAAGGGACGATTCATTGATGCTGTTGGGTGCTGAAACAGACAGGACTGACCCTAGCACGCTTCTCTCTACTGCCACTTTGAAGCCCACGATTGTTGGTCCGACCATATTACATGAAAAAGGCACATGAAAGGGTGAAGGATTGAAAGCAGTACTTTGAAGTCAGCAACAGCCATCTCATATTCATAACACTTAGAGGTCCGACTTGATCATCAAGCCCAAATGCAGATGACAAACACTACTGCCAATGTTTTGTCTGCATGTAGTTTACAGTTAGCAGAGAGTGAAGTCTTTGACCTCACCGTGAGAACATTTGATTGTGGTTGCCATGCTGTTGCTAAGGGCTTCAAAAGGCCAACTGAGGCCTTGATCAATAAAGTGATGCCTGGATGTCTCCAAGCATGAAGAACGAGAGGAGCTAGCACTCTAACCACAGGAGCACAGTGGAGCACCGCCCTGGCAAGCACTCAGAGGGAAACAAAACACAGCAGATTATAGATCTCTCAGTCAACACATACACATCTCACATAACTCTCCTGTGATTAAAAGCTGGCTATCAATCAAATGCATGGGCTAAGAAAACAGGAAGTAGCTCTCTTCCTTTTCACCGTGCTTCAGCACATACTGTAACTGATTAATTACTCTGTTATAAATTCAATAGACCAAGGGGCCTTTTCAATCAAAACGGTGAACCAGATTTCTAAATTAAGTAAGTAATTTGATGTTCCTGTGCAGCTAGTTAAATAATTAATTCATAATAATACTACACCAAAAACACAACATCCAGTCTTGCAGCGACAGAAGATTTGTACTCCTCTCTGAAAATGTGGTTACTGAGTTTAAATTGGATGGAACCCGTGAATTTGACAGGCGGTAACACACTGGGCGGCAGGTAGCCTAGCGGTTAACAGCATTGGGCCAGTAACCGAAAGGTTGATGGTTTGAATCCCTGAGAAGACTAGGTGAAAAATCTGTTGATGTGGCCTTGAGTAAGGCACTTAACCCTAATCGCTCTGGATAAGAGCGTCTGGTAAATGACTAAAAAAATAAATACAAATATTTAACCAAGTAGGCTAGTTGAGAACAAGTTCTCATTTGCAACTGCGACCTGGCCAAGATAAAGCAAAACAGTTTGACACATACAATAACACAGAGTTACACATGGAATAAAACAAACATACAATCAATAATACAGTAGAAAAATCCATATACAGCATGTGCAAATGAGGTAGGATAAGAGAGGTAAGGCAATAAATAGGCCATGGTGGCGAAGTAATTACAATATAGCAATTAAACACTGGAATGGTAGAATGTGCAGAAGATGAATGTGCAAGTAGAGATACTGGGGTGCAAAGGAGCAAGATAAATAAATAAATACAGTATGGGGATGAGGCATGAGGTAGATTGAATGGGCTATTTACAGATGAGCTATGTACAGGTGCAGTGATCTGTGAGCTGCTCTGACAGCTGGTGCTTAAAGCTAGTGAAGGAGGTAAGAGTCTCCAGCTTTAGTGATTTTTTGCAGTTCGTTCCAGTCATTGGCAGCAGAGAACTGTAAATGTAATGTTTAAAGCAAGAAAATACCCGTTCTTCAACATGTCATGGATACTCTCAGGTCCAGAGTTGTGGTTGGCTGTTTTGGCTCCAGGTCAGTTCTTTCAGTTTTCAGTGTTCTTGGCTCTGTACTCTATTGATTAGGCCTGTGGCACCCAGGGCAGATGTATTATCTTATTAGCAGCTGCTGATGCCTGATCAAGAAAGATTAAAAAGTCTGCCACTGTCCCAAGGAACACAATCATTACCATATATATTTTAAGGTAGGGCAACCATATGTCCCTAATCTCCTGGGGACAGTCCCCGGTTTTAGTGTCTTCTGAAGAAAAAAGTTAAATTGAGTCGTATATTTCACTATTCAAACACTGTATCCAATCAGATTTGAATGTAAAAATGTTGTCTGTCCTTGTACCAAACGCTTCTCCGCAGACCTTTTTATGAGAATGTTCAGGTGAATGTTTGATGACAGTGATGGATACATTGCAACCACCACATGAACAGCCATGGCCAGAAAGTGTTGCATCCAACAGCATAGGCTACCAAACTTGGGTGATTCTAAAATTACTAGACAGAAATGGATAACCCCTCCCAGCCTGTGTTAAAATGAATAACAATATTTGAAAGGTCGTTTTCAATACATCGTCACAATAAGGTGTAGAGCATTTGATTTTCCTGCTGGTGGACAGAGTATGTGAGCAAAGCTGTGAGGGCGAAAATCCCGCTCATGGAGCGGTTCCCCGCTTCTGCACTCTACGTCCTTCCCAACCACTCTGCTAAAAACCGCTCCTTGTTCAAAGGAAAAGAAACTGCAGCTCCAAATTCGCTCCATTCATTAAATTCGCCATTTAACCAACACCCATCTATTTTTGTGACTACGTGGACCTAACATTTGGTTTTGAAGTATTGAAACAAACGATTTGAATGAAAAGTATTTTAATAAACAACAGGAGAAGGTGACTAAGTAGCTCTCATTTCAAATAGGCTACATGTCGTATTAAACAGCAAATGAACACTAAATATGTCAGGACCCAGACAGGTAGCCTAAGAAGGAACGAAAATGAATTATTTAGGCAAAAGCATACAAATAAATAAATTGTGAAGCATTTGCGAGTGTGACACACTAGGCTGGCAGGGACATTATGCGCTCAGCATTCAAACAACATTTTGTTGTATTAAATCATTCTAGTCTATAAGTTGCACATATCGGTTATGACTTACTTACAACTCATTACAAATTAAACGAAAAATGCCTTAGGCTCCATATACAGTGCCTTTGAATACAGTCTGTAGCTTCAGGCTCATGGAGAGCAGCGGAGAATACCTGGGCAGGGATGCGTAGTTATTAATTTTACATTTTTCTGCAGGTAGGCCCAAACAGGAGTTTAGGTAAAATAACCCTACCAAAAAGTTAAGCTCCTTGAAAGAGGCAATATGCCAGCACTATTGGGCCAAAATCACTGATGGCCTATTGTACAGATAATAGAACGAAAATGAACGGAACTTTTAAGAGATCTGATTTTTTGTTTATAAATACTTTGCTACAATGACACACTTAGCTAGCTACCCACTTCGTTCCTTTTTGTTAGCATGTGCAAGTACACCATCATTCTTTCGGGATACCCGTCTTTTCAGATTCCACAATGATTCTTTAGTTGTGGACACATCACTGCACTGCATCTCTTGCTCTTGGTCCTCCTGATCTTTGCGAGTCACCTTGATTTTTCATCTGTGTGTGTTTTATCAGATTCTCCATGAAAATATTTAGCATACTAGATGACAGTAGCTAAAGTAAAGGATTATAGCGGCACACAACTAGACTACAAATGCATGCTGGCCCGGGCATGCCCTCAGCTCGTGAAGTGAGCGCTACTGGAGCACTGCTGGATGCGACATTGGGAAGGACGGCGCTCCACCCTTTGGGAAACTCGCTTTACTCTCCAGTCAAATTGAGCAAGCTCCACTCCACGCTCCAGCTCTGCTCTGATCACATACTCTGCTAGGGGGCAAGAAGACCCACAGCTCTGCTAAAACCATTCACAACTGCGTGAACTTTAAAGGGATTGTTAAATGTTAACTATACTGAACATTAAAAAAATAAATGCAACAATTAAGATTTTACTGAATTACAGTTCATAGAAGGAAATCAGTCAATTGAAATAAATGTATTAGGCCCTAATTTATGGATTTCACATACAGTGGGGCAAAAAAGTATTTAGTCAGCCACCAATTGTGCAAGTTCTCCCACTTAAAAAGATGAGAGGCCTGTAATTTTCATCATAGGTACACTTCAACTATGACAGACAAAATGAGAAGAAAAAAAATCCAGAAAATCACATTGTAGGATTTTTAATGAATTTATTTGCAAATTATGGTGGAAAATAAGTATTTGGTCAATAACAAAAGTTTCTCAATACTTTGTTATATACCCTTTGTTGGCAATGACAGAGGTCAAACGTTTTCTGTAAGTCTTCACAAGGTTTTCACACACTGTTGCTGGTATTTTGGCCCATTCCTCCATGCAGATCTCCTCTATAGCAGTGATGTTTTGGGGCTGTTGCTGGGCAACACGGACTTTCAACTCCTTCCAAAGATTTTCTATGGGGTTGAGATCTGGAGACTGGCTAGGCCACTCCAGGACCTTGAAATGCTTCTTACGAAGCCACTCCTTCGTTGCCCGGGCGGTGTGTTTGGGATCATTGTCATGCTGAAAGACCCAGCCACGTTTCATCTTCAATGCCCTTGCTGATGGAAGGAGGTTTTCACTCAAAATCTCACCATACATGGCCCCATTCATTCTTTCCTTTACACGGATCAGTCGTCCTGGTCCCTTTGCAGAAAATCAGCCCCAAAGCATGATGTTTCCACCCCCATGCTTCACAGTAGGTATGGCGTTCTTTGGATGCAACTCAGCATTCTTTGTCCTCCAAACACGACGAGTTGAGTTTTTACCAAAAAGTTCTATTTTGGTTTCATCTGACCATATGACATTCTCCCAATCTTCTTCTGGATCATCCAAATGCTCTCTAGCAAACTTCAGACGGGCCTGGACATGTACTGGCTTAAGCAGGGGGACACGTCTGGCACTGCAGGATTTGAGTCCCTGGCGGCGTAGTGTGTTACTGATGGTAGGCTTTGTTCCTTTGGTCCCAGCTCTCTGCAGGTCATTCACTAGGTCCCCCCGTGTGGTTCTGGGATTTTTGCTCACCGTTCTTGTGATCATTTTGACCCCACGGGGTGAGATCTTGCGTGGAGCCCCAGATCGAGGGAGATTATCAGTGGTCTTGTATGTCTTCCATTTCCTAATAATTGCTCCCACAGTTGATTTCTTCAAACCAAGCTGCTTACCTATTGCAGATTCAGTCTTCCCAGCCTGGTGCAGGTCTACAATTTTGTTTCTGGTGTCCTTTGACAGCTCTTTGGTCTTGGCCATAGTGGAGTTTGGAGTGTGACTGTTTGAGGTTGTGGACAGGTGTCTTTTATACTGATAACAAGTTCAAACAGGTGCCATTAATACAGGTAACGAGTGGAGGACAGAGGAGCCTCTTAAAGAAGAAGTTACAGGTCTGTGAGAGCCAGAAATCTTGCTTGTTTGTAGGTGACCAAATACTTATTTTCCACCATAATTTGCAAATAAATTCATTAAAAATCCTACAATGTGATTTCCTGCAAATTAGATTGCGGTTACTCCCATCCCTATTGCAGAATGCAGTCTTGACAGCATGTACTAAAGTCGATTTAATCCACACTTACATTAGTCCCCTCATTTTGTGATTAGCATTTAGGCTGTGACAATGACAAGGCAGCAGACAAATCTACAGTATGTTTTAGCAGGGAATTTTGGTAGGGTGATCTGATTTGTAACTATGAAAATAATTTTGGCAAACAGTTTGTACGTTTTATTCTAGGGGGGGAGGCAATTAATAGAAACATGATTTGGTTACGGTGTAGGGGAAGATCTATGTAATCTTGTCTTCAGGAGATTTTATGATCTAGTTACTGTATTTATTCTGATCAGTGGAACAATTTTCATTCTTAGCAAATCTCTCTCCAAGCTTTGTTCAAAAGTTGGCAGCCCGGTCACCTCTTGAAGAGCATAGTCAGACGTACAAATTTCCGATTATTCCATGCAAAACAATTGTGCCCATTTTCAGAGTTGCACAGCAAGTAACTGCATGTTTTTTATGATCAGTAAACATCAATGATCATGTAATATCAGATATGTGACGGTACCTAATCCATTTGGCATGTAGCTAACTAAGCAAACAACATAATTTAGCTTGCTTCAGAGATTAGGCTTTTGGAAAGAGCTTGACATCCTGGTAAAGTTGTCAGTCGGTCTACTATCATCACCACTATACGTAGATAGCAAGAGAATCAAACAATATTTGGATATAGTCATCTAGTTTATCCCCTGAAAGTTTGCTTTTTACCTAGCCATATTTACGTGATCTGTTATTAGCTAGCTATCCAATTTGAAGTGGTCCTTCAATCAATCAATGTAGCCTATATCATGTCTGTCAGCAGCAATCGTAATTAAACATTTACAAACCATGCTGAAAACGGGATCATGTTAGCTAACTTTGCTAGGTAGGCCTACATTGGTTGGAGAAAAAAAAAAAGTAAATTTAGGTCAACTTACCACTATATGGTTAGCCAACTGTCCAACATGTTACTGGTAGGTTGCAAAGTAAACATTATCAGCTAACAGTATCATGGCAAATGCGCTCTTCTGCTGCTTGACAGGCAGAACCCTCAAAAGATGGGAAATTAACATAAACCACTCAGGTATTGTTCACTTTTATATCACTCAAATATCCAATAAATGGTGGCCAATATTGAGAGATGTTGTGAGGCTGCCCTACGTATCTGAAATGACATGATCAATTGATGTTTACTGATCATGAAAAGCATGCAGTTACTTGCTGTATAACTGAGAGCTAAATGTGCGCAATTGTTTTGCATGGAATAAACTGAAATTTGTATGTCTGACTATGCTCTTCAAGAGGTGATGATATTACAACCAAATAGTTAACATTTATTTTCTTCCTCCATTTGCACACACTGTATACAGATTTTTCTATTGTGTTATTGACTGTACGTTTGTTTATCCCATGTGTAACTGTGTTGTTGTTTTTGTCGCATGTGAAGGACGCATGAATCAAGCCACGTACAAGGTTGTCCTGGAAGAAAACTTGCTTACTTCTGCTCTGACAATGTTCCCCAACTCTGAGGATTTGTTTTTCCAGCAGGACAATGCTCCATGTCCCACAGCCAGGGCAATCAATGTGTGGATGGAGGACCACCAGATAGAGACCCTGTCATGGCCAGCCCAATCTCCAGACCTGAACCCCGTTGAAAATCTCTCAAATGTGATCAAGAGGAAGACAGATGGTCACAAGCCATCAAACAAAGCCAAGCTGCTTGAATTTTTGCGCCAGGAGTGGTATAAAGTCACCCAACATCAATGTGAATGACTGGTGGAGAGCATGCCAAGACGCATGAAAGCTGTGATTGAAAATCAGGGTTATTCCACCAAATATTGATTTCTGAACTCTTCCTAAGTTAAAACATTAGTATTGTGTTGTTTAAAATGAATATGAACTTATTTTCTTTGCATTATTCGAGGTCTGACAACACTGCATCTTTTTTTGTTATTTTGACCAGTTTGCATTTTCTGCAAATAAATGCTCTAAATGACAATATTTCTATTTGGAATTTGGGGAAAATGTTGTCAGTAGTACATATAATAATACACATTTTCATTTTACCCAAACACATACCTATAAATAGTAGGAAACTGATAATTTTGCAGTGGTCTCTTAATTTTTTACAGAGCTGTATACTGAACAAAAATATAAACGCAACATGCAAAAATGTACGATTTTACTGAGTCACAGTTCATAAGGAAATCAGTAAATTGAAATAAATTCATTAGGCCCTAATCTGTGGATTTCACATGACTGGGAATACAAATATGCATCTGTTGGTCACAAATACCTTTTAAAAAAAAGGTAGGGGAGTGGATCTGAAAACCAGCCAGTATCTGGTGTGACCACCATTTGCCCCATGCATCTCCTTCGCATAGAGTTGATCAGGCTGTTGATTGTGGGCTATGGAATGTTTTCCCACTCCTCTTTAATGGCTGTGCGAAGTTGCTGGATATTGGCGGGAACACGCTGTCATACACGTCGATCCAGAGCATCACACACAATGGGTGACATGTCTGGTGAGTATGCAGGCCATGGAAGAACTGGGACATTTTCAGCTTCCAGGAATTGTGTCCAGATCCTTGCACAATGGAGCAGTGCATTATCATGCTGAAACATGAGGTGATGGAGGCGGATGAATGACAATGGGACTCAGGATCTTGTCACGGGATCTCTGCATTCAAATTGCCATCGATAGATTGCAATTGTGTTCGTTGTCTGTAGCTTATGGCTGCCCATACCGTAACCCTACCGCCACCATGGGGCACTCTGTTTACAACGTTGACGTCAGCAAACCACTCGCCTACAATCGACATACACGTGGCGTGCGGTTGTGAGGCCGGTTGGACGTCCTGCCACATTTTCTAAAATTATGTTGGAGGCGGCTTATGGTAGAGAAATGGTCAATTCTCGGGCAACAGCTCTGGTGGACATTCCTGCAAATTTTAGAGTGGCCTTTTATTATCCCTAGCACAAGCAGCACAAACAGCACAACATTTTAGAAAAATGAACTTGTGCGCATTGAAAATGTCTGGGATCTTGTATATCAGCTCGTGAAACATGGGACCAAAACTGTACATGTTGTTTTTATATTTTTATTCATTGTAGTTCAATGCCATTGTTTGCTTTTTTTGCTATAAAGACAGCGGGGCTGCCTAAGATAAGACACTAATTTACAATGTGAAATGTCTTAACGACCGTTCCACAGGTGCATGTTCATTAATTATTTATGGTTCATTGAACAAGCATGGGAAACACTGTTTAAACCCTTTACATTGAAGATCTGTGAAGTTATTTGGATATTTACTAATTATCTTTGAAAGACAGGGTCCTGAAAAAGGGACGTTTCTTTTTTTGCTGAGTTTATAATGGCTAGGCTGGAGGGTCCATCCATAAATGCATTATGTAGTACAGTAGACTGTTTGTTAACATAAGGTATAGATGTCAAATGCTCTCTAAAATAAAATAACGCTACTGATGACTTATGAGAGGTGTGTGTGTGTGTAGGGGAGGGGGACAAGACGAAGACTACATCAACAGCCACACTGTTTCTCCCACTCCCTTCCCCACTCTCTCACTCTTCATTACTTACCAGCTTCAGTTTGCAGCTTGATTTATTTGTTTATTGACTTTCCGGAATGGCCATTATTTAGACCATACATCTTATCCAAACTACTTATAACAACAAGCAGGCACAATAACTTGCCACTCATAAATTGAACAAAGCAAGGCAACGTTTACCACCGGCAAGAGCAACAGAGAAATAAAAGCAGTAACAGAGTGACTGTGTTGCATTTGTAGGCCTGTGCCTGGCTCCCTATAGCAGTGGAGTATGATACACCCGGAGAGGATGTGATTATAGCTGATGACCTGGCTGGTCCACTTCTCAGAGGTGATTATACTGTGTTGGTACCGCATCACTGCTCCACATAGTTACAGTAGCTCTACCCTCTCACCCATCTGGGCTCAATCAGAGACAGAGTCATTACTGCTCTCCAAAGTCCTCTGACTGGCTAGTGTCACCTTGCCAGCCAGACACTCTCTCTCAGCACAGCCGGACTAAGAGCCGACCCCAGACTTTGAACTTATGGCACTCAGAACATCCATCCAAAACGGTGCTGTATCACTGATGCTGTTCATCGACTACAGCTCAGCATTTAACACCATAGTACCCTCCAAACTCATCATCAAGCTCGAGACCCTGGGTCTCGACCCCGCCCTGTGCAACTGGGTCCTGGACTTCCTGACGGGCCGCCCCCAGGTGGTGAGGGTAGGTAACAACATCTCCACCCCGCTGATCCTCAACACTGGGGCCCCACAAGGGTGCGTTCTGAGCCCTCTCCTGTACTCCCTGTTCACCCACGACTGCGTGGTCATGCACGCCTCCAACTCAATCATCACGTTTGCGGACGACACTACAGTGGTAGGCTTGATTACCAACAACGACGAGACAGCCTACAGGGAGGAGGTGAGGGCCCTCGGAGTGTGGTGTCAGGAAAATAACCTCACACTCAACGTCAACAAAACAAAGGAGATGATCGTGG